>NC_040912.2:90337542-90659370 GCF_004126475.2 Phyllostomus discolor
GGCAGTTAACTAAGTACTTCCCTCCTTGCACAATAAGACACCGCTGTGGTACATCCACTTCACGTTTCTCCTTCCCGGAGGGTGGGTTTCCGCACGGCCATCCGCCTGTCACCCCTGGCGGCCAGGGAAGTGGCTGCCCAGGGCTGCCCAGTCCACTGTCAGGAGCCAAGCTATCGCTCAGATGGAATTTAAATGCACAGGCCTCATTGCGGGATCATTATTTTATAACGGCCCAGCCTGGCAACCGCAGGCCACAAAACCCGGATGCGGATCCAGCACCGGGCGACTGAATGGTGGGCTTAGGGGCCACTTCCCAGAAGGAAGACACGAAGGGCCTGAGGAGGGGGCTGCAACAGCAGCGCGGGCTGGGGACCCCCTCCGGGTGCTCCAGTGACCCCTGGGCTGAGAGAGAGGCTAGGGTAGGACAGGTCCTGAGCTGGGAGGGGTGTCCAGTTGCTGGGCTTGTTTGTGTAAGTCACTGGGTAACCACGAGGCAGCCACCTAACTTACTGAGGAGGAGAAGGAGCAACTGGATAAAGCGGATTAAGGGTCCAAGTCCTTCTGTTCATAAACGTGTCTCCTGAGTGAAGGGTGCAGGCTGGCCCCTCACTCTCTCAGGTGGGAAGTGAGTGGACTTGAACCCTTGACTGCTTTTCCTGGCCTCGCCTGGGAACTCCACAGCTACCGCTCCGGACGGGGCACCTGACATGAGAAGATGCTCAGCTACGGGAGGTAGTAGGGGAGGCCCGAGGGGAGGGAGCTCGTGAATGCCAGAGCATGTGGGTGTGGCGAGGGATCCCTTCCGTGCATGGGGTGCCTGGGCGGAGGGACGCCCAGGCAGCTGGGGAAACAGTTCAGGGTGCATCCGTGAGGGTGTTTCCAGAAAGCACGAGCCTTTGCCTCAGTCAGCTGAGCAGAAAGCACCCCCACCCATGTGGGCGGGCATCATCCAATCCACCGAGGGCCTGGCTGGAAGGAAAGGCAGAGGAGACCTGACCTGGCTCTCTCCTGGAGCAGGGACGGGCATCCCCTCCTGCCCTCGGACATCAGCGCTGCTGGTCCTTAAGCTTTGGACTTAGAATGCTGCCCCAGCCGGCTTTCCTGTGTCTCCGGCTTGCAGGGGGCAGGCTGCGGGGCTTCTTGGCCTCCCTACTGCAGAAGCTAACTCCTGCACTAAACCTCTTAGATCTCTTCACAGCCTTTCGGTTCTGCTTCTCTGGAGAACCTCACCATCTCCTAAGAACCCCTGGAGCTCCCTGTGCACTCCAAGTCCTTTCAGTGACTACACCTGTATTTGGGGGAAACCCCCCCCTCGAGATTCACTCTTAGCTGAGTGAAGAGGGTGACCAGATTTGTGTTTCTTTCTCGGCGTCTCCTGGGCCTAACTGTACAGCTCAGCTTACAGGACGACAGCGTGATCGACGGAGCGGAGAAGAGAAAATGGCAGCCGAGGGATCCTCCAGCTTCCCTCGCCCGCGGGCATGTCGGTGGTTACAGCCTGTCTTCACTCTAGGACACTGTCCCTTCTGCCGGACTCCAGCGAAGGGTGGCTGTGTAGGTCCCGAAGCCACTGACATCCTAAGCGTGACTGAAAATCAGAGGGGGTGCTCTATGGAGAGGAGGGGCGCTGGGCACGAGGTCGGGAAACTCCAAGACGGCTTAGAAGAGGCGCCACCGTTACCGGGGCGATCACACATAGTTTATGTTCTACAGCCTCACAGTCAATTTGCTCTTGCAAATGAGTGTTCAACATCCTTGCTTTTTTTCAGATCCACCTTTTGCCACCATTTCTGTTCAGACTTTAAATGCCACACGCTGCACACACACACACACACACACATTTTCACACCAGATGCCCCTTTCCTCCTAACTTCTGAACATTCCTGCTTTATTCCTACGTGAAGCTCGGAGGAAAGATGACTTTTCCCTGTTCAGTTTATTCTCAGCCTCCTTCAAATAGGCATCTCATCACCTTCTTGACAAATCTCGACACAGCAGATGACGGAAGTTCTTTGGCTTCCCTTCAGTCCTTAATGGCTCCATGCTGCTTCGCTCGTTTTAATAAACGTGTGATCGCTCGGTGCCTGAGTGTGCCGCCCCGCCGTGCTAACGCGACAGGCACCTGTTTAAAACCTTTATGCAGGACACATGTCTTATGTTGGAAATAGTTGCACTATGTTCTTTTGAATTTTCTCAATGGGCAACCCTCATTCTAAGGTTTTATTTTATTTTTAGAGAGAGGGGAAGGGAGGGAGGAAGAGAGGGAGAGAAACATCAATGTGTGGTTGCTTCTCACACGCCCCCTACTGGGGACCTGTCCTGCAACTCAGGCATGTCCCCAGACCAGGAATGGAACCAGTGACCTTTTGGTTTGCAAGCTGACGCTCAATCCACTGAGCTACACCAGCCAGGGCCGCTGTTAAGTGTGGATTTGATGCCTAAAAATGGTCAAGTGTCTTTCAAAATAAAGTCTAGTATTCATGCAGAATACTACTGTTTTCTCTAACAGCAACCAGTCAGGTATTAACTCCTCGTATTGTTGTAAAACAGAGCTGGTAATGACGTCGCCAAGGTCCCTTTTTGTTCTTCAGCAACCTGCTCTGACAAGGAGGTGCTGGCCGCACCCCGAGAGGTCAGGGAGGTGGAGCCGGCCCTGGGATGCTCCCATCTCTGCTGGGCCCGCACGCTGCGCCGCCAGTGTTCTGTGCGCCAGGTCTCCGGGCCCAGCGTCTGCAGCGTGCACAGCTCACAAGAATGCCGCTCCTCCCGTGGCCCCCGGAGCTGCTGACCTACCTACCGAGATCTGGCAGAACTGTCTCAACAGCCATTCCCAGAGCCCTGTTTCCCTCCGAGCCCTGCCTCCACAACCAAAGTATGGCTTCCCACGGTGGACTCCAAGACCCTTTATTAACCTCCAGGGCACGGCTCCCTGCTCCAGGAAAGCAGGCTAACCGGTCACGTCCAGTCCTATAATTCGCTTTCTGTTTCCACGGCATTCTAAACTCCAGGTACGTCAGAGGACTTTAAAAAAACATCCAGGCCCCATCCCAGACGAGTGGAATCGTGCCGGGGTGGGCCCTGGCACACACGGATGGTTCCGCAAGCTTCCCAGGTTATTCCAATGCTCGGCTGGCTGAGAACCAGCAGCTCAGGCTTCCTGCTGCTCCCTGTGTCCCATGTCCTTGTCCCAGCCCCACAAGGGGATCCCCTGGGTGCCATTCTAACGATCACTTACCGGCTAGAAAGTTATGATTGATTGAATTATTCTTGTTCCTAGTTTTTATCCTGTTGTTTGCTCACGAAGTTGGTTTCTAGATAGTTTTTTCTTATATAATATTTTTTAATAACTATAAATTCAAAGCCAAGAACTGGCTTGATGCACAGAGTTTTACGTACATCCTTACTCCTGAATTCTGCTGGTTGAACCCAGTCTCTCCAGGAAGATGCCCGCCTTCCTGATCTGTTGTGACCCCTCGTAGGTGTGAAACTGGTTATCCTGCAGACATCGCTGGTAGAAGTCAGCACATGGCAGAGGTGTTTTCTTCAGCCCGCATCGCGCCCTGTTGTCAGTCTCCGCCCACACCTGCTTCTGCTCCCCCACCCCGCCCCCCAACTGCAGTGCCAGGCAGCCTCTCCCCAGCACCCAGCCCGGGCCAGCGAGTTGGAAGTGAAGGGGCCGGCACTGCGCAGTCCTGAGTGAGAAGCACCAGCACCCCAGAAGCTGTGTGCCGGGTCGACAGTACCTCTCCGGCATCTGCTGCAGCAACACGTTCTCCTCAGGCCTCCTTCGTAAAATGCTTCAAAGCACTTTGAAGACCGCCCTTCATCTGGGCCTCGCACCACCCAGGTGCACGTGGGAAAGCGTGCATTTCCCTCACGCCACGGACAAGAGACCAAAGCAAGGCCTCCTGACTTCCCTTCCAGGACCGTTCTCATTAAAGCAAACTCTTGTTCTTATTAAAAGCATTAAGAATGCTATACACATGATATTTTACATTACACAGAATTTACGGGGAAAAATAACTACTGAATGACCCCAGCGCTCTAGAACCACCACTATTATTTTGGTGTGTTTTCCTATCCTTAAAAACGCAATCAGCCCCAACTGGTGTGGCTCCATTGGTTGGAGCATCGTCGCATAACCGAAAGGTTGTGAGTTCGATTCCCGGTCAGTGCACACACCTAAAGAATAGGTCTGACACCCGGTCTGGATGTGTAAGGGAGGCAACAGAGGGAAGATTCTCTCCCCCATCGATGTTTGTCTCTCTCTAAAAGCAATGAAAACATATCCTCAGGTAAGGATTAAAAAATGCAATCAACTGCATACTGTGTATTTAAAACAAAATTTTATAGTTTTGCTTAAATCTTGTCAATTTGTGTGGCTTTGGAGCAATTACAATGTGGTTACCACGGGAGACTCTTTCTTCAGTCACGATGCTTACCTCTCTGAGGTGTTTATTCTGTTGGATTGAAGCAATCACTCAGAAGGGGAGAATCGGGAGAGAAACCTGACAAGGAGAACAGGACCAGGCAGCAAAACCTCAGAGTCCATGATTTCAGAGTTGGAAGTGACCTTATGTTGCCATCTTGTTTGAGGGGCACGTCAGAATTAGGAAAACGAGGTGAGATCCCCACACCGCCAGCGGCTCGCCCCGTATCAAGAAGGCAGGGAACATTCCACTAGGGCCAGAAGCCAGGGTTAGCCCCTGCTCAGGTGCGCTTCTCGAGTAGCTTGATTTCTAGACTGCTTTCACAGTTTCACAGCAAACGCTGGCTTTGCTAATGAACAAAATCAAAGCCACCTAGCCCAGTGAGGTTTGATTGGTATTTTACTGGAGCTGTAGCCTGGCCATTTTCAGAGCGTTGGAGCACACGGCTGTCGAGGCTTCTCTGATTACACTGCGCCTTTCTGCCTTTAGTGGGCAGATGGTCTTAGGGGTGAAGTAGTTTTTTGTTTTGAAGGAGCGATCTGACCAAGTTGACAAGTCTCTGTATGTCTAGTTATATACATACACACATATGTACACACACACACACACACACACACATCATTATGGCCACTAACACAAAATAAAACGGAAGCAGGGCCAGGAAGGAAGGGATAACACCCCAGAAAGGGACAAATTACTCCTTCTGCAAGACACATCAACAGCACCTCCCAGGTCCTTTATGCAAGGGACAGTAACCTCTGACCTGACAGTGCTAACAAGGTCATCTTTCGAGGAACCCTGACACAGGTGAGGCTGCTTCTCTCCCGTCCCGGTCATACCAGAAACGCCACATTGTGCCACCGTCTGCCCACTGCCAAGTCACAGACCCTGGCGCGAGGGGGTCACAGACCCTGGCGCGCGGGGGCCCCAGGGCCTTCCCCGCCAGCTGCAGGTGACTGAGCCAAGATGAACACGTAACCCACGAGCAGCCAGTCTAGCAGCTGGCTGGGAACTCCTGTGGCCTGGCGTGGAAAGAGGAGCCGGGCCAGAACCGACGCCTTAGAACCTGAACTAAGAAAGCCCACGGGAGCCAGAGCCACCAGGTGCCACAGCACACGGGGCTGTGTGGAGCTGGGAGTACAGAGAAGGTGGAGTGAAAGAACAGGCTGCGTGGGCACGCAGGGCGGGGACCTCAGGTTTCCCGGGCTTCCATGGAGCCACTTCGGTTCTTGACACCCTGCTCCAGGCTCGGCCGGCTTTGCGGCCCCGCTGGTTGGGCCTGCACACCTCCCGATGGCTGCCATCCCGACCCCTTCTGCACACCAGGCTCCGTGCTCAGCACCTGCACTGGCGGGACCTCGCCTAACACCTCGGGGACACAGGTATCGCTCTCCTGTTTCACAGATAAGGAGACTGGGCTCACTGATGGTTAAATAATACGTGTACGTTATGTCACTTCTGCTGATGCCAGGACTGGAACCCAGGGCCAAGTCCATTCTCCAAAACCATGAAGCTGTACTAACCCCATGACGTGGCTTCATATTAAGGCCCGGTGCACTGACCGCCCCCACTCCCTCCCCACCCCCGGCTTGACCTACCTTGACTACCTTTTGCTTGTAAGGGCCCGCCACTTCCCTAAAGAGAGTCCTTGGCCCACGAATGCTGCTTCCTCTGGGGAGCGAAGAGACCAGGGCCAAGGGTGCCCACCACGCACACAGACAAGACCCGCATCTGAAGGCAGCCAGTCGGGGAGCAGTTCCTGGTCCGTGAGAGCTCTCTGGGGAAGGGCGTGCTTCTACCCACTGCCCCCGAGCGGGCAGCCGCGGGGCGGCCAGCTGTTGGGAGACACTACCATATGGGGGAGGAAACGGGGGCTTTCCTGCGCCCCCTCAGGAGGACATGTGAGCAGAGATGGGGGTCCTCCACGCCATTGGAGCGAACAGGATACAGGAGCTCGGGGCCTCTGACATCAGCAAGGCTTTTGCAGACTCGGACGGCGGGCATGCTGTTCCCGGGGAAGCCACAGGGTCTGGTCATGGTGGAGACAGGCACGGACACTCAATCCTCTCAGAAACGCCCCCACCTGCAGCCCGGCAGCCCCAGCGCGACGGCAGCCCCAGCGAGACCTCCGCAGACTGTCCTGGCCCAGGGCCAGGGGAGCGACGCGAAGCACTGCTCCTGCCAGAGCGCGGCCACGGGCCGCCGACACCGCGCATGCGGCAGAAAGGACCAGTCGTCAGCGCGCTCCTTCTGGACAATCAACTGCCATTTATTTTCACATCTGCGGCTGAACCGGAGGTTCATCTCATGGTGACAATGGAACACCTAGTGAGCACAGGGTGAATCTGGTCCTGCAGTCGACGCCGGGCTCCACTCTGACCGATGACACAGCACCTGGCTCTTCGTCCAGAGGGCGTGCCGACGAGCTCGCTCTGGCTCTGGCTCTCCCTCTCTCCTCCGCGCTTGCTCCTGACCACCACCCCGCAGGTTCTCAGCTAACGGCTGGGGCATGTTCGCGGCTGCTCTCGGGAGCCCTCGACGGACCCCGCTTCCCCGCACACAGAAACCTTTCTGTTGGGCTTTCCTCTTCCCACCGACCCATTTCACTTATCTGTTCTGGAATCTCGGGCAAACGAACTCTCTGATTTGGAGCTGGCCTGGAGTTCCACTCGGTGGAGGGAGAGAAGACCAGAATGCACCACAGCTGAACTCCTGGCCTGTGCCCAGGCCAAGGCCAGGCCCACACCGACCTCCCCTTTCTGACGTGGCCCTGCCCCCTCCCTTCACTCGGCTTCATGGCTCTAGCTTCACTGGCACAGGAACCGAGTTCGCTTCTTGTGGAGCTGCGGGACCCTGCTGACGGCAGCCCCTTGCGGGAGCTACCTCTAGCACTTTAACCCCCGGGTCTCTGTCACTGGGAAACTCGGTGTCTTCAGTAAACCGCTCATTGCCCATGCCACCTAGTCCAGCATCACACCTAGAAGCCCCTCTGCGGCACACCCTGGCAAACGCTTCAACCCCTTCAGAAAGGGAACGCACCATCTAAAGGTGGTACTTTGACTCTCCCACCTTTTCTTGAGGGAGATCCAGCTGCAAACCCAGCTGGACCCCGCTCAGGTTCCCAGTGGGTCACCATGCAACTAGAACTCCCAGAACCCCCAATTTTCTCAGAGCATGAGTCCAGGTCCTCGCTAGAGAGCCCCAGACACGCCAGCATTCTGTTCCTCCTCTGTCTCGGCCTGTTCTACACCCGTGGCTCTCTCCACCCCCTTCAGACTCCAGGTTACGGTCTCACACACACTGCTGAGGTCTCTCTCCCGTGGTCCCTGGCGCTGTGGGTGGCGCAGGGCAGACGCTGTAAGTGCGATCGTCCTGCAGAGCGGCAGCGTTCAGGCAGAGCCTTCCCAGGAGCAAAGCTAGCTGGGTAAGTGCTTTTCCCCAGCGTGGTCATATACAACCAAGCGGGGTCAAGGGTGAGCTAGGTGATAAGGAAAACACGGGTCCTTCCCTCAGCATTTCAGTCAACGAAGTGTCCTACCTGCTCCCGGACCTTGTCCGGAGGCAGCTCAGGTGGACTCAGGGGGACCAGGAGGGTGGGCAGTGCGCAGCCCGCCCGCCTAGGACCTAGTGCCGCTGCGCTCCCCGTCTTCCACCCCAGGCTCAGAGCGAGAATAAAACAACAACCCAAACTGATTTCAGTCAAGTTTCAGCAGGAATGTGTCTGCTTTGATTCTGCTGCTTGCTTGGCGTTGCCTGGGTAGACGCCAGAGGCAAAGATAGGATTTTGGCAGGAGGAGGAATGTATCACAAGATTTAAAAAAATTTCCTTAGAAACTCACTTTTTCCCCTTTCACCAGCCTCATTTTGCAGACAAAAATCTGAGATCTATAAAAGGAAAGGAAGGGACTTACACCCAACTGCGAAGCCACTTTGGTGCAGGAAAGACTCAAAGGCTCCCAGGTGACTGAATGACGGTGACAAAAGCACACACGAAGGCCAAGGTCCCTACAAGCACAATCAGCAGGCGGAGGCCGCCCCTGTCTGTGGCCCGGCTCTAGGTGATCTGCCCCTGCCGGTGCGGGAAGGGCCAGACGGGCGAGCCCACTCCGGTGGCTCGAGGAAGCTGCGCACCGCGCTCGCACCTCACTGCCGGGGAGCGGGAGCTGGGCGCCCACAGGCACTCTCTGAAACTCCTAACACCTCTGGCAAGTGCTGTAACCTTTTCTGCTGAGGACTGTCAAGAACATCAGACACCAGAAATGGAAAAGTCATCTACTGACTTATAAATAATAAAGAATTTGAAATAAATGACTCGAAGGAATGTGTCAGGCACAGCTGTTAGGCTGCGTTGCCATTTCTCCGGGACCTCTAGCTTTTGAAGCTGGGGCGGAGAACCCTGCTCCAGGCCTTCCTAACCGGGGCCTGGGCAGAGGTCTCCAGCAGTGTAAATGCCAGCAAGGCTGACAGCTGCAAATCAAGCTGGTAAAAAGTTAAGGGCTGTTCTCCTTAAGAAGCTTTCAGATTTCTTACTCACCCAACGTTTGACAAAATGTACTTAAAGGAGTTAGCCTAGGAAACCTAGGAAGACTGTACTGAGCTGTCATCTGGGGAGAGGCGTCCATCGGCACTGAGTGGACTCCAGCTGGCGTTGGGAGGAGCAGGAGCACGCACTGAGGCTTGACCGATCTCTCGTGACAACCAGTCTCACATCAGGAAACGAACAAAGGGCTCAGTGAAACTCGCTCTGCCTTGGGTGGGCCTCCATCTCCGGCGGCCATCCCCACGCACCCATCCCTACCCACAGCCACCTCGGTTCCCTATCCACTGCCCCGAGACGACTGAGAGGCCAAACCTTTGCTTTCCTATCTCCCTGCAACGTCTGCTTAGGTCGCATTTTTGAAAAGATGGGGGTGCTGGACTCCTTTCCGGGCCTTTCTGGGTTTCAGGATGTGGTGTTCTTGTAATGCTATGAAGTTCCCAAACTCAGGCATGTCTCTGGTCAAGTGCACAGGACCCCAAGTGCACCAATGTGCCAACAGCGATTACTGCGGGGGCCTTGGGTGAGCACGGACAACCAGGAAGGGAGGGAGGTTCACAAAACCCCCCCTCCGCTCCCCTCCCCGTACCACTGACTGGCCTCCAGGCCTTCAGTGTTAACGCCCAGGCCAGAGGTTTCGAGCGCAGTTAGGAGGGGACCTGGAGGGTCAGGCGGCTGTCCAGATGGGTCACTCTCGCCCCCACAGCCTCCGTTGTGGCCCGAACGCAGGTGGTCCTTGAGCGTCTGTTTGTAGCGGAAGCTCCTGCCGCAGTAGGCGCAGGGGTAGGGCCGCTCGCCCGTGTGGATGCGCTGGTGCTTCATGAGGTGGTGCTTGCGGATGAAGCTCTTGCCGCAGTGCGCGCAGCTGAAGGGCCGCTCGCCCGTGTGCAGCCGCCGGTGGTTCAGCAGGTGCTCCTTGCGCATGAAGCTCTTACTGCAGTCAGTGCACGGGTACGGGCGCTCGCCCGTGTGGATCATCTGGTGGCGGATCAGGGCCGAGTGGCCGTTGAAGTCGATGCCGCACTGGGGACAGGAGAAAGGCCGCTCCTGCGCGTGCCCGCGCTGGTGGAGCAGGAGGCTGATCTTCAGGCTGAAGCTCCGGCCGCACTGCGTGCAGCGGAAGGGCCTCTCGCTGGCGTGAGCCCGGCGGTGGCTGGTGAGGCGGGCCTGGTCTACAAAGCGCTTTGGGCAATCGGGGCAGGAGAAGGGGCGCTCGGCGCTGTTATGGACCCGGAGGTGGTAGGTGAGTCTGGAGGGGTGAGTGAAAGTCCTGGCGCAGTGCGGGCAGGTGGGGGGCGTCTCACCGGCGTGGGCCTGGGGGTTGCCTGCCGAGCTCGGCTTGCTGGGGAAAGTGCTTGGGACACTGGGCACAGGGCAAGGGGTGCTCGCCAGCGTGGCTACACTGGTGGGTGAGCATCATGTCCTGGCTGAGGCTCTTGCCACAGTGGTGGCACGAGAACGCCTGCTCCTCGGCTGGCGGCAGCAGGGGGTAGCTGCCCAGCTGCGTGAAGGTCACTTGGCCCTCGGAGGCTTCCGCCAGGTCAGTGGCCGGCCGCCCAAAAGGTGCCATGGACGTAGACTGCTGGCTTTTGAAAGTCACATCTGAAAAAGTATCCTTTGCTGCCGCTGCTGGTGGAGAAGGGAAGGGGACTGGAATCTCCGGGCACAAGGAGGCCCTGGCAAGGCCTTCGGCTTTGATGACGAGCTGTTCATCTGAAAGAAAGGACTCAGAGTCACGCCCACCAGCACAGGTCTCGCAGCCACTGGGTGGCGCTCCCGAGTTCTCACAGACTGCCTGGAGCTCTTGGTGGAGCTCTCGGTTTGCTCCCCTACGTACCCCCTAAGTACGTAACTGCGTGGAGGGAGGAGCAAATCGTCACATCGCCCACAGACCCTGCGGCAAATCACCTGAACCCCCTCAATGCCCCCGGCTGGGAGAAGGAACCCCCTTGGCACCAGGCTTCTCGGCGCTGCTCTCATCACGTCCCTCCTCTGCTCGCCGGCTTCGGGAGGGACAGCGGCCTACCGTGACCGGGTCTACAGTCACGGATTAGCCTACTCCTGCCCCTCTTTACTCTGCCAGGCAAACCCTCCAGGATCATCAGCTCTCTCACGGGCCCTGGAAATGCAGTGCGCAGCTCTGCCTCGCACCTCTGCTCATCCTGTCTCCCTATTGCAGCGTGCCTCCCTCTCTGCCACCTCGTACCCAGCCACACCGTTCCAACCTTCCAGGGCCCAGCTCCGGCTTCACACCTTCCCGAGGCCTTCTCTAAAAACGTAAACTAAAACCGGCGCGTGTTCTGCAAACGTCTCGTTTCTTGTGTACGGGTCATCTATCCCACTCGCCCTGGACGCTTACCAACAGGCAGGCCCAGTGTTGCTGTGCGTGCCCCCAGTGTAAGTACCCTGAAGCGCAGAAACGGTCTCCTTTAGCTCCTCGAGTCTAAAGGAACCCAAGGCGTGGGAGACACTGGAAATCAGGTTGCATGAAGTCACGTAAACAATCGGGTCCCTTCTGACCTCGAGGTTCTCCTTGAGGATTCAGATGGCAGAGCAGGGAGGGCGCTCAGCACAGCGGAGGGAACGGGCGTGTTTCCTTTCCCGTCACCGCCCCTGCCGAGGGCCAGTCCGCACCGACACTCCCGTCTGCGCCTCCCCGCTGACATTTTCGTCTCCGCCGCCCGCCTGCCTGCATGTCCTGCCCCCCCTTTGTTCTGTCCTTTCCCCGTGATATTTAAATGTTCTCGTGTCTTCTCCACCCTATTTTTGGTCTATCTGCATGTACTTATTTTTCTTCCTCTGACAACGCTGATTTGTCTTTATACTTAAAAGTGCCTTCTCACTTTAAACTTCTCCGTTTGATTTCGGTTTCATTTCTAACTCACTTGGGCAGGTCCTTTCCCGCCCTTCTCCCAGTGTTCTCCCATCCCCTCGCCTCCGCAGGCCACTTGGCCCGCCGCGGCTCCGGGCAGCCCCGGCACACACTGGCCCGGCCGCAGAGGCCTCTGACCGCGTACTCACCGGCGTAGGGACCCTTGTACACATCGCTCTGCTTGGACTCCGGAGGGCCCCCAGACCTGGGGCTCTTCCTCTTGTTTAATCCAAGACAGAATATCCGATGTTGAAATGCCAGGCTCTGTTTGTGGGGGAAAAGAAAACCGCCTTCAGGGACTTGAATCAGAAAGTGAAAACAACCACGGTGGTTTGTCGCACACCATGCTTTTGCCCACATTTAACTGCTAACCAACTAGAACAACAAAACTGAACCGGCCTTTAAAAAAATGCATACAACACCTAGAGACCCAGTTCGAAATGAAGCCAAATTAATTTATTTTTACAGGAGGTACAGTAGTACTCAGCTTGATTTACTACTTTCAGTGAGCCTACCTCAAAACAAATCAATTTTTATTTTGGAGATGACACCCTGAAATAATCTAAAATCAATAGTACTTTTCACTTCATTAGCACAATTATTTTAAAAATCCTTTCATTGTTTTGTCTTGCAGCTTTTTAATGAAATAATGGAAACAGGAATATTCTCTCCGTTTAAAGTAGAGAGGGCCCACGGGTGTTTAAATAAACAGGGAGACTTTATGGTGAAAGAGCACATTTTCAAATGTTTACTTTAAAATACAGCACAAAAAAAAAAGAAACACTATTGACCGAAGTTTTTTCTTCTTAAATATTAATTAAAAACCAAATACGCTTCCGGAATTAGAAAGCTGGATCAGTTCAAATACAGACCTGACTCCTCAGAAAGGTTACTTTTCAGATTCCCCATTCTAGGCTTTTTCTAAGAGAGTGTAGTACCTTTGCTTATTAAATGATACAGGTCATTGTTTCCTGAGGGGGGCGGTGCAGAGGGGTGAGGAGGGGAGAACTGTACTTGTAAGTCCCTCAGGCTTATGGATGCTTCCAGAAAGAAGGAAAGAGCAGCCTCCAAAGGCTTCACACACACAACACACCTCCTTTGGTCAGTGCCGAAGCAGCTGTGCCTGCCATTGCAGCCGAGGCCTATGGAACCTTTTTTGGCCTCAAAGGACAAGCTGCCAAGCTGACAAGGTGCAGAGAGTAGTTTCATCCTCTCTCTATTGTTTCCCAGAAAAGCCTTGTAAGCAGGTTATGGCTTTACTGCTAGCCAGTGAGGACTCACTGGTCTCCCCGAAGCCTTTAACTCTGGCAGAGAAGACCCCTGAGATGTGAAGGCACGCCCAAGGCCACAGTGAGAGGCCGGGCAAAGCTACGGCCCCAAAGACTGTCGGTCACGTGGGGAGACTGGAGGGGCAGATTTCAGCACACGTGGCAGGCTGCCTCTTCAACTTCCTACTTTGAGCTATAAGGCTAAAATCTGTGAAACATCTCCGACTTTCATCTTTTCTTTTTCTTCCAGATTAAAAAAAATTTTTAAACATTCACCAAAGAATACATTCACTGATTTTAGACAGAGAGGAAGGGGGAGAGAGAAACATCGTTATCTGCTGTCCCCTGCCCACACCATGACTGGGGCAAACCTGCGACCTTTCAGTGTGCAGGACGGTGCTCCAGGTAGCGGGGCATCCAGGTAGCAGGGCCGCCCGGCCAGGGCCCGATTCTCTACACACACACACACACACACACACACACAGAAGGACGCGGAAGGGCCACGGGCAGGAATAAGGAAAGTGATCTTTAACCGACATCTAGAGGATGAACTTCTATTCATCAACAATATGAGACTTTTAAAATGCTTAATTGCTTCTCTGCATCCATTTTCTGAGTAACAGGTTAGTGCTCTGGAAACCTCGGTGATTCCGGTGGTTTGCCTCTTTTTGGCTTATCATTATGGGTTCATATAATGTTATACATCTGATGAGTTACAATCCACTGCAGTCATTGTTCTTTTTAATGCTCGAACTGTCCCCTCTCTGGCCAGCAGGGGCCCCTCAGATCTGCTCTGCGTCATTTCACATCGCGGAGCACCCGGTTTCTGCATTTCTGGTGCGGCGAACCATCCCAGGCTCGCCTTGGACGCTCCCCTCTCCGGGCACACACTCAACGATCTCCGAGAAATGGGATTTGGAGACCACAGTCGGGGAGACAAGGATGCTAACTGGTACCGGGCTGTCACTGCTTCAATGGACAGAGCTATAAAACACACGCCTTTTAGGAAAAGTGTTACGAGTTTACACTCATATTTAAGGTTACAGGCTTTTAATTAAATCCTTTGATTTAGCACTTGTATCTTTTCTGTATTACCCTGAAAATGTTTGGTTCTGAATGACATTAACATGATCTCTGCTTTTCTGAATATGTTTCAAAATGATGCCAGTATTATTAACAAAAACATGAACTCGATGTAAATTGAGTGGTACTTTGCTGGTACTGTTGGTCTTTAGGATATATTCCTTCAGGGATATATGGTTAAAATACTATGTTTTAAAGTTATTTGGAAGAAATGTACTCTATGCATTTGTATCTGTCACCAGCATGATACAGTTTACTTGTTTCGGCATGTTTGATTTAAAAGAAAAATTTTTTTAATAAGAGAGTTTATCTAGAAAGTGACAGAGGTGGTAGCAGTGGGCCGGCTGGGCTGTGCAGGTGCAGCAAACAAGCTGCAGAGGCAAGAGAAGGGCCCTCAGGCTCAGGAGAGAGAAAAGCAAGGGTGCTGTGCCCGGGGGCGAGGAGAGGGGGGAGGGAAAGACTCGGGCATGCTCCCGAGAGGAGAGCGAACCTGCAAAAGTTTTATATTAAATATTTACAAGATCCCAAAATCAAAACTGTAAAATACAGTACATTCAGAAGGTCTAGCTTCCAAGCTGTTCTTACTGGTTTTTGTTTTAATTTCCCATCGTTTCTTTGTGAAACTATAAGCCTGGTATGCATGCACCTTGATAATTTCCCTCTGGATCCGTGACGCTACACAAATTGTGCTGCACCTTGATTGCCACTTGCAGTATATCCTGGACATGCCCAGAGCAGCCAACAGGGACCTTTCTCCCTCCTTGTCATAGCTGTTCGGTGTAGCTGCTCCATTGTTTACCCAGGAATTCCCTACTGATGGGCACTTGGATTCTTTCCAACCTTTTGTTACAATATCAGCCAGCAGCCAGCCATAAAAGCCATGCAGGGCTGAAAAAGAGCAAGCCAGTCCTCCAGAAGTGCGCCGTGGCTGTTGTTACCCAGCTCACTGACTAAGTGTGTCTTCACTGAACTTGGGAAACCCTAGGACGCTAACCATTCGTTTTGAATACTGATGCTCAAAGTTCCTCTGGTTGCCTAACTAACTGGATCCGTACAACCAAGCTAATATTTTTATTGTACGGAACAACTGGGTCTTAACCCTACAGTCACCAAATACATAGAACACAGCTACATCCGCTGAGCTTTGGTGGGCGTGTGTGAGCTGGGGACCTTTCAGAAGTGAAGGAGCAGGACAGCATGAACACTGAGATGGCCTGACACTGACGCCTGCGTGGTGACGGCATGGCAACTGCTGGCCAGATCGCCACCATGGCCCTCGGCATAGCACACCCCTCAGAGGCCTGAGGAATCCTGCCAGTGCATACTTGGAGACACAAGTGAACGTACGTCATTGGTTTATGCAAACTGTGGGCTCTGGAGGAAGCCAGATAATCGAGAAAAACCGAACACTGACCAGGTGAGAGAGTCGATAAACGCTGAGGTTTTAGGTTTGAGAGGCAGTTAAAAATAGGAAGTCTGATCACAGGAAAATATGAGATTATAACATCTACACTGGTTGAATATGATTTTAACTATGAGGAAGTCTGACTCCTCAAGCAGATGATAAAAACATTTGACACACGAAACCACCATTGGTAAAAAAATAAAAACTTTCTTTTGAAACTTTCTGTGAAACAGGTGTGGGGCTATAACATCATTGAGTGAATGTGTTAAGTATTTGTGCAATAATTTAAAACCTCTAAGTTTTATCATTTCCAGGACGATTTGTGCTCTCAAATAGGATAAACTAAATAAAGGATTATATTGGATGTGACTTAACCGCTGGTTTTGTTTGTCAAAAGGAGGTCTTGCTGGCCCAGCGTGAACAGTGATAAACGTGGGACAATGGTGATGATGCACACGAAGTAAAAATCATCCAAGGAGTCTCCCCAGCTCACCTTGGACAGAGACAGAAGGAATAGAAAAAGATATTTCGTGAAAATGGAAGCAAACAAACAAACAAAAAAAGCAGGGGTAGCAACACCTGTACCAGACAAATCAGACTTTAAAGCAAAGGCCACATAACAAGAGACAAAGGAGGACCCAGCAGTTCCATCTTTGGGCATTTACCCAAAGAAATCCAAAACAGTATATCCGAAAGATGCAGGGAGCTGTATGTTTGCCGCAGCATTATTTACAACAGCCAAGGTATGGAAGCAGCCCAAGTGTCCTTCCATAGATCAAGAAAAAGTGGTGGCTGCCCCGGTCGGTGTGGCTCCGTTGGTTGGAGCATCATCCCCAACACAGAAAGATTAGGGGTTCAACTCCCAGTCAGGGTACATAGAGGTTGTAGGTTCAATCCCTGGTCGGGGTGTGTATGGGAGGCAACCAACTGATGTTTCTCTCTCACATTGATGTTTCTCTCTCTCTCGTCTCCCTTCCTCTCTTCCTAAAAGCAATGAAAAAATGTCCTTGGGTGAGGATTAAAAAAAAAGTATATACTATCAGTAACCAAAGAATAACCACACACACAGGTGGTCTGCAGTTTGGCCCTAGTCAGAGTTAAAGAATAATCTCAGGAAATTCCAAGTTTATATTTTTCTGTATTCTCCCATTCACTACTTACTATTCTATTCTCTACTAATTGTATTCGCTTTGATCCCAGACAGCAGGCATCAATGACTGTTCCAAAGGAGGGTATAATAGTTTCTCTTTCCCTTTATCAGATGCAAATGATGGAGAGGAAGCATAAAATTAATTCTATTCCACCTATATATTTTTATTTAATAGTAATGCGCAGTTCTTCTGAAAGCTCTAAAATGTAATACAATAAGAAATTCTGGGTTTTACAAGGAAAATGGGTAAAATCTGACATGTATTTTAGAAAATCAAGCATATCAATATTCTAATATAAGCACATGGGCCTAACAACACATTTCACGGTGCATTAAAACTGATTAAAAGACGATGTTAGAGGAGAGAGAAGTTGCTTGCTCGCTTGAAAATCAGAAAATCTGATTAGCTTTTTCTAATGACTTAAATGGTTCAAGTGGACAATCACCCATCAAAAAGACATTTTATTAGTTCCATCACTAAAGTCGCCTAAAACCAGCATCCTCCACACAAGCTTCCTGCGAAAGGACTGGTTATGCACCTTAGTGGCAGACAGTTTAATACTATTCTCCACGGAAAGGCAACGGGACCTTAAAAAATATTGACTGATTTTAGAAAGAGAAAAGGAGAGGGAGAGAAATGTCCATCTGTTGCTCCACTCACTGATGCATTCATGGGCTGACCCTTGTTCGTAACCCTGACTGGGGATTGAACCTGCAACCTTGGTGCGTTGGGACGCTGTTCCAACGAACTGAGCTACCTGGCCAGGGTGAAGCAGGACTTTTGTAATGGCAAGGAGAACACAAACCCACACAGGCCTGTTGTCAGGAAGGCCTGCTCGCGAGGCCGGCCCCTGGCTGGCACGCAGCTGTCCGCGCTGATAGAACGCCTCCCTGAGAGTCGAAGTGCCTCGGTGGGCCTCCGCGGTCCAGCGCGGTTTGCGCCGAGCAGCCGCTGCTCTCCTTCTGGGAGCCGGGACTTGGGGCACGTGCTGGGCGGAGGGGTCCGACGTGACCGGCCCCCACAAAAACCTTGGGTGCTGAGTCCCTAATCAGCTTCACTGGGAGATAACACCCTGCGAGTGTTGTGACAGCTCTGCTGGAGGAATTAAGTGCGTCCTGGACAAAGACCGGGACTCTTCAGACTCCTCCGTTTCCGCCAGGCCTTGCCCGCTGCTTTTTATCTTTGCCGCTTGCTTTGCATCCTTTCGCTGCAGTAAATCTGAGCCCGGGGCGTGGCTACACGCTGGGTCCGGTGCATCCTCCTCCTCGTGGACTACCAGACTGGAAGGCGGTCTTGGAGCCCCAAACACAGCCCGGAACTTTTTTCTTTTTTTTTTTTTTTTAAAGAAAACAAGCACTGAGGCAGTACTTGGAAGGACCCAAGAGACAATCTGAAGTCCTCTCACTTGCCAAGCTGACAGTTTGAACAACACAAAGAAAATAAATGACTTAATAAAAAAACTCTTGGATATATAGTTAAACATAAAAGGGGAGAATACAAAGGGGTTTTTTTTTTTGAAGATTTTATTTATAGAGAGAGGAAAGGAGAAAAAGAGGGAGAGAAGCATCGGGGTTAAAGGGTTCTACAGACAGACACACGGAGGGCCTTTTTCAACGCTGTGCGCTGACGGGTCTAGGCGAGGGCGTCCAGCCTGTGGCCCACAGGCGGCATGTGTCCCAGGGTGGCTATGAACGTGGCCCGACACAAAATTGTTCATTTACTTAAAACGTTATGACCTTTTTTGTGTGATTCTGTGTTGCAACGTATTTAATGTGTAGCCCAGGCAACTCCTCTTCTTCCAGCGTGGCCTGCAGATGCCAAAAGGTGGATGCCCCAGAAGTCCTGTGCCTCCTACCCTCAGGTTCTGGGGAGTACCTAGGTGGTTAATGGCTAATGACAGCTACGACTGTGCAGATCAAACCACAGTACTAGGTGAATCCAAAGCTTACTGTATGTAATTTTAAGTAAAAATGAAGTACTGTCTACAGGCTGACTGCCCACAAATTGACAAGACGGAAGGTAAACGAATCTCTCGTACATCATTACAAAACCGCTCGTCCCCAAGGAGAAACGACACACTGATTTTTGCTTGCTGAGGGCTGTGTCGGGCGGCTAACAGGAGCAGACTAAAGAGTTACTTCCGATAACGAACCTTTCTGACTAAGTCTCCCACCTCTATCTGTGATGTAAGTTTAGGCTCACTACATACATCCATGACGTCGATATTAATCGAATTCAGTCTGTTACGTTGCCGAAATACTGTCACCCACACAGCCCTAAAAATGACGTGTGGCAGGAATGTGCTTACCTCAGGGAGAAGGGTCACTTAGGATTTGGGCATTCCAGTGGACGGGAAATTTACCTCAAGAGAAGAAACACTGGACGCTAGGTTGGTGACCTTCACGCTGAACGCTCGGGGGACGCACTGGTGTGTGTGCTGACTATGAAATACAGGGTGGACAGGACGGCGGGCCGATGGGTGGAGAGGGGGGCGCAGAGGTGGGCGAAAGAGTGAAATGTCAGTGGAAGAATCTAGGTGACAGGTATTGAGGTGTTCACTATGAAACCACTTCGACTTTTCTGATGTTTGAAAATTTTTGTAATAAAACGTTACGGAAAAAAATAACAGCGTATGGGATACTTGTTTTCGTTATGGAAAAGTTCCAGGCTATGTTTGGGGTCCCAAGGCCGCCCTCCGGTTGAGTAACCCACTAGCTAAGAGAAGCGCATCTGGTAGAGACACCTGCAGGGTGAGCTTTCCGTGAGCCTTCTGTCCAGCAAAGAGCAAAGAGGGCGTGAGAGTTTTCTGCAGCACAGGGGGGACTTGAGAAGAAAAAAAGCACAACTCTACCTTGGCTAGCAGTCTTTCCCACACAGGACCAAGCAGCTGCCAGCGAAAACAATGGGGAAGGTTACTTAATGACAGCTGGCTCCCACACCGGGCGACACCTGCTTTGGGGCCCCCGGGTTAGGAGTGTCTCCGAGGGACCACGCAGAGATGGTCCCAGCCCCCCCCCTGCACTTCTCTGCGACCAGGTGCACGGTCCCAGAAGCCACCTCCCTCCACACGAACAGCACTGCTCGCCCTGCCATCTGCGGACGTGTGTGTTTTACTACATAACGAGGGCTCGCGACCTCTGTCGTGGGATGCAATCAGTAGCCCTCGGCCGTGTGGTACTGATGGGTGAAGGCACGGACAAGGCGACCTCTCCGCTCGCCCCGCTACCGACCTGGCCAGTCTGGCTGCCGCGGCACGGAGAGGCTCCGGGAGCCCCGGCCCCGCTTCCTTGTGCTGAGCCGTCACCTCCGACCGGGAAAGGCAGAGCGGCGAACCTCTGCCCCCGCCTACCTTCGCTGGGGTCCGTGGGAATCGCGCTCTCCTCTGGCCCCGCCTGGTCCTCTGTATTGTGTTCTCCTTCGGGCTGAATCTGAGATAAGACATCAGGCTGATTCATGGCATAATCTAGGAGGAAGAAGGGACAGCGGTATGACAAAAGAGATAAATGAGAACGACAACTGAATTGCCATCGAGGCTGAGGCGAAGGCTCTGCGGTCCCCAGCCCAAGGGGACCTCTTTTAGGCTCGGAATCACTTCTTCCCCACCCATCCGCCTCCCACTGCAGACTGTGTCCGTCAGAAAAGCCGGGAAGGGGAGAGGCAACGGGGAGAGGCAACGGTGGGAGCTGCACCGTGCAGCTGGAGCACACCCCGCCTGCCTCTCTCACTAAGCCGCCTGCCTCTCTCGCTGAGCCGGGGCGACAGTGTGTCCCGAGGGGCGGGTCGAGGCCGTCTCCAGGTGAAGGGCACCCACGAATCCCGCTGCAGCTGGCACACCCGTAACCCTGAACTTCTCCTCCGTCCTGACTGGCACGGGGAGAAGTCGCACTTCCCAGTTAGCAAGGGTGAACTGGAAATCCCTGGCCTGGAGCCACACTCTGACGTGTGCGAGGACCGCACGAAAGCAAGCACCACCGGAGGAAAAGGGGTGGTCCTGCGCCCTCCGGGGGCTGCCGTCGCCTCACTCGCTCACAGGGTGCCCACTCAGCCTCACCCATGGAGATGAGCGACTCGTAGTTGCCCTTCATGATGTTCTTGTAAAGTTCCTTTTGCCATTCTTCCAACTTCTCCCACTCGGGAGTGGAAAAGTAGATGGAGATATCATCGAACGTCACGGGCACCTGAAATCACAATGACACGGGGGTCAGTCTCTGCCACCGCAACTCAGCCACTCAGTAGTCTGTACTAAGTGCTGTCCGGCTGTAAGGAACTAAGTGAGCCGCTGATGGGACACAGGAAAACATGGAGACCCAGATCCAGCCTCCAAGAGCTGACCACGTTTCCAGGAGAAAGGCGGTGGGTTTCAGGCTGCGGTCACAGGGACAGGAGCAAATGGGCGGTGTTTCATCCACACCACACAACAGATTCTGAACATCCGCCACATACAAGGTTGATCCTAAGCACCACTGTAATACAAATAAACTCTGTCCAAAAGGAGCCCGTGGCTGTATTCAAACTAATGACACGGAGGAGAAATTCTGGAACCTGGGGCTGTGGTGAGCCTAGAAGAGACAGGACTTTGGCTGGTCCTAAGGGACAGGGCAGGTTACAATACAGACAGGCTAGAACCATAAATTGCCCATTTTTACAACTTGCTCAGCACCTAAAATTAGTCTCAGGGCAAATATAGATACTCAATAGTTTATTTTTACCTACTCTCACCACACAAAAGATGTGTGATAACTTACAGCAAACGTACAGACCATAAAATAACGGCAGAAATAAAGGGTCAGGACGGCTTCTGGTTCAAGGCGGTGAACGACGCACACGCACTCCCAGAGTTCCGTGGAAATGACCGTCGTGGGACCAGGAGGGACCATCCGCAGCAGCACCAAGGGTGAGGAGGAGGAGAGGCCATCACTAGGATCACAACTTTCGGGGGTTCCTCTCACTGGGGCCCAGAGGAGGGGCTCGTGCTGGGGTCTGAGGTGGAGGAGGCGGCGGCACCTCCCCGCGCCAGGCAAGGGCCGCAGCTGGGGGTCCCGGAGAGCCCCAAGCTCCGAGCTGGCGGGCACACTGAGCAGAGGTGCAAGTGGTTCCAAACTGCACCTGAAGGTCTATCTTGAGAAGAGCGGCCCCCACGGCGTCCTCATCCGCCCGGCAGAGGAAGGAGCAGCAGCCTCTACCACAAAGCTGAAGCCACAGACCTCATCTGAGAGGAAATCCACCCACCTGCCTGGAGACAGCGGCGCCTCCAGACACGGGTGACCACCGGGAGTGTGGTCTTACTGGGGCCCCTTCGTGGTCCTGCTACTGCCTATCTGCTCCACGCCACGGCTGCTTAAAGAGACGCCCACGTGTGCGGAGCACCTAAGTCCCCAGCGGCTGTCCTGCAGAGGGAAGAGCCCTCTGGCTAAAGAGACTTGCGCAGTGGGCGAGGGGACACGCTGCTTCCTATAAGCACCCCGTTAATCAATCGAATCCTCCCCTTACATGTGTACGACCAAGGGTTACTCAATGTTTAAAAAAAAACAACAAAAAACTAACAGCACCAAGACAAACAAACACTACAAACAACCCTAGAGGCAAAAAAAAACACAATAAACTGGAAATCAGACAAACCACTAACACACAGTCTCAGAGAAAGTCAAATGCATATTGCACCCATTAAAAAAATTCCAGCTGCTTTTAAAAAAGAACCAGGAAATATTGTTTTTTAAATCCTTACCCAAGGATATGTTTATTGATTTATTATTATCTTTTTTTAAGAGAAAGATCAGTTGCCTTGCATACCCACCCCTAACTGGGGATCGAACCTGCAACCTTTCTGGTGTACGGGATGATGCGGCACCAACAGAGCCACCTGGCCAGGGCAGAAAATAAATTAAACATGTAATTGTTGAAATAAAAAGTAGAAAGGCTGGAAGGCAAGGTCACAGAACTCTGGTTAATAAGGTGAAAAAATGTAGGAAAAGTTAAAAGACAATAATCCATCATCTGTCAAACTAGTTCCAAAATGAAAATAGAAGAAAAGGCAGAGGGGACTAAAATGTTACAAATACAGATTGGCAGAAGAAAATTCCCCAGAGCTGATGAAGACACCAGTCTTCTGACGGACAGACCACTGCCAACTGCCCACAACACAAATACAAACAGACCTACACCCAGATATTTCCGCAATAAATTTCAGAAAAACTAGTACGAAGAGGAGATAAGAGCTTGCGGAGAGAACACATAGATTTCTCACAAACAAACGAGAACTGGTTTGGTGGCTAAACTTTTCATCGATGGCATCTGACAATGTGAGACAAAGGGCCAATGACTTTAACATTCTGAGAGAGGTGGAGTACTATCCAGGCTTAAAGAAGAAGGAAATTCTGACATGCTACAACACGGGTGAACCTGAGATGTGATGTTGGTGAAATAAGCCAGTCACGAGAGGACAAACATTGGATGATTTCACTTAGGTAAGCATTGTCAAGTTCCCAGAGAAACAGAAGTAGAATGGTGGGTGCCGGGGGGCGGGAGGGGAGGGGGCGTAGGGAGGGGGAGAGTGTTTGGGGGACAGAGCTCCGGTTTGGGAGCTCTGGGCACAGGTGGTGGCAGGGCCGCGCCACGTGACCACACTGCGTGGCTCTGAACTGCGCGCTTAAACGTGGTGAGAACGGTCACTGTCACGGATGGCTCCCCACCATTTTAAAAATTAAAATAAAGAAAAAATTCGGAGGGAAAATTATTTTGCACTTGGAATTCAAAAGTAGGGGCAGAATAAGAGTATTTTCAACAAAGCAAGGACACATAACTTTACTTCCCATATACAGATCTAGCGAATCCTCAATGTATGTGATTCCATTAAGGAATCTCTAAGAGAAATCTCAGTAGTACTCTATATAGGATTTCAGAGTTTAAGACAGCCAGTCTAAGTGTTACCCATTTACCCAGGGAAGACAATAAGTAACTTTAACTTACCTTTTCTGTTATCCTTTCGGCAAATGCTAAGTAAATTATCCTAACCAAAGATAAATGACTCGGGGGAAGGGTCCCCACCAGACACGGACTCGGGACCCCTCCCAGGGAGCTCCCCGGGCACGGCACCGGGGTCAGTGACCCTCACTCTCCCCGCAGACCCTCCCCCAGCAGCCCTGTCCCCACCTCGGCGCTGGGACAGCTCTGGTCCAAGTCGCCAGCGAGGCCTGCGTTGCCCAGTCACATTCACCACGCTCATCTCTCCAGGCCTCCCAGTAACAACACAATCCAAACGAACACTCTCTCCTTGAAATACCTTTTCCCCTCGTCCCCGGGACCCCACACACCTCCCTGTTTGGTCTCTTGTCCTCCCCCACGGCCACCCCTCCTCCCACCCCCGGAGCTTTTTGCCTTCGGACCCTCTCCCGCTTCTCCGCTCTCTCTCCTGCGGACACCCCTCTCTCGCTCACAGGCTTACACTGCGACCTGCACATTGACGATGCCCAGACACGCCTCACCTTCCGGCTTCAGAGGCCCCTCCACACCTCTCCTGCACGTGCCACGGCATCGCCAACCTGCCGAAGGAAACCTCCCCCACTCCCCCACCCCCAAGAGCGCCCCCATCTCAGGAATCAGTCAACACCCCCTGCAGCTCCTTAAGCTCAAGGCTAAGAGTCAGTGAACCTAAGAGCACGTTCTCTGGGCTAAATATAACTCTGTTATTTATACTTAGTAACTGTGTGATCTGGGACAAGTTAGGGTTCTATGGGGATAACAGAAACTTATGGAGATAACTTATCACACGGTGGACTTACAAGCATTGTTCTCAGCTCCTCACTCCCTGACTCCTACCAGCAAGGCCCGTCACCAGCTCTGCCACCCAAACGTCCTCACTCTGTCCTCTCGCACCCGTTGCCACTGCTGCCACCCTCGTCCAAGCCACTCTCATCCCTCCAACCATTACAGTGGCCTTCCTCGTTTTCTCATTTCTGTTCTTCCCGCCCCGGTCCATTCTCCACACAGCAGCCAAAGTGACTCCTTTAAAACATACAGCAGATGCCTCTCCTCTGCTCAAAACCCTCCAACTTCTTCCCTTAGCAGTGCTAAGACAAAATCCAAATTCCTTACCTCGGTCTCTGATGTCCCACATCAGCGGTTCACAAACCCAGTCCCACATGTTATAACCAGCTATGGAGCTTTAAGAATCATTAGTGCTCAGGCTCCATCCTGGACCCATTGGATCAGAATCTCGAGGAAGTGAAGTTCACCAAAGTTTAAAGACCCCCCAGGTGACGCCTGTGTGCAGCCAGGGCCGAAAAACACTGCCCTAGGTGACCCGACCAGGCCATTCTTCCAGTCACGGCCCCCTCCGCTCGCTGCCCACCCTGCCAAGGCTACTATCTGCCCTAGTCGAGAATGGTGCTTATTTCCCTTCTCTCTGCCCCGGTGCTCCAAGCTTGTTGGTGCCTCCGGGACTCAGGCTAGCTCCTCTTCCGGCCAGAAAACCCTCCCTCCCTCTCTGCACAGCAGCTGGGTCCTTCCTGTCAATCAGTCTCAGCCTGAATGTTAGCTCCTTTCTGAGACCTTCTCTGATAGCCCATCTAAATTAAATTCCCGGGTAGCACCTTCCGTTTCATCAGAGCACTTAAGTGTATTCATTTTCTTGCCTGTTCATATTGTCCCCCTTTCCCCACTAAGATGTAAGCTCCAGGGGAATTTACAGTGAACTGTTCATAGCTGTGCCTTCAGGATGCAGAGACCAGGCGAAAAAACAGTAAGTGCTCAAGAAACCCGTGTCGAATAAATGAATAAACAAACAGGCGCGGCTGGGCGCGGCTGGGGACCAGCTGCCTCAGGCTGGCTTCCATAGCTAAGAGTGATGGTTATTTCCTTCTGTTTTAAAGGCTATTCCCTCCGGGAAGGCTGGGCCTCAGCACTGCAGCCCACCCCTCCCATGAAGAAGCTGAAGGCGGGGTCTGCGCCGTAAACCTACCGCTCACCCTGTGCCCTCACCCCACCCACTTACTCAACATCCCTTCCCTTGGCCCCCCGCCACCTTTCTCACCAGCACTGCCAACATATTCAAACTGACTCAGTTAAACGATATTTAATTTAGTTGCCACATCAAGATCGTGGCAGACAGGTTCGCAGAGAAAAGCGACTTGCCGGTAATGAACTGGAGAAAGCGAAAGAGGGGAAAATCCATCCAGCCAGATCACCAACTTTATCTGGAGTTTCCAGTCTGAAGTCTGGCACCTCAGGTGATCGCTGAACTGAACATGAAGTGCTTCCCCAACAGACAGACGCAATACGACTCCACAGGCTCCCTAGACTGTCCCTTACGGAGGACCAGCGGTACCCCTTTCCATCTAGAAGTGAGGTACTACCTTTGGGATATCTCCTTTCATACCCGGGGGCAGCCGCAGGACCCAGAAGTTCCTGTTCCTCAGCAGGTTCTCCAGGTTCTCCAGCCGCCTCTGCAGCAGCCCGTACTCCTGCAGCAGCGTGCCCAGCACAGCCCACTTGCCCTCCAGCTGGTTCCCGAGATCAGCCACTGTCTTTTCACAGCTGGCCAGCTTCTTCTCAGCCGTCCCCGTCCGTCCTTCCAGGTGCAGGAGTCGCCGGCTGTGCACCTCCACCTTTCGCTCTATAGCCTGCACGGCTGCCACTACCGTCCACAGGGAGATGGCTGCGGTCTGCAGGTGCGCCTCGTTCGCCGCTGGGGGCGTGGGCAGAGGAAGGGGCTGCAGGGACGTGAGGCATTCGGAGTCCCATTCCGAAGTCTGTGTGCAGTGGAGAGATGAGACAAGACACTGAGTGTTAGGAGGAGCCTTAATGCAAACTCCAGGGAGATAAGGACTACTTAACTGGGCATCTGAGGTCCACCCAGTACAACACGGCTTTAGCAGTGCCTGCACAAGCCTCACGGGCACGGGGCTCATCCGCTCCAAGAGCCAAAACTGCTGGTGGGTCAGGGATCAGGTTAAGACAGTAAGTGAAACTGGATCAAGAACCAGCTGATCGTCCGCAGGCACAGGCTGCTGCTGCTGCTGCACTCTGTCCAGTGGGAAAGGCCCGTGGGCCCCAGGACGTCCCAGGTTATACCCGGCTCATGCTGCCCTAATAAAGCCCGCACTGACTTACGTGAGGGCCCTGCCTACCAAGCACAACCACACCATTCAGTAACAGTGAGGACGCTTTGAAGGCTGAGTCTGGAGGGATTATAAAACAGAAGGCAGGGCACACCTGTTTATTCTCACACTGTGTCACTCTGCCGGGCAGAACTAGAGTCAACGTGGAATTTTCAGGCAAGCAAACTTTGGCCTATATAAGTCACTTTTGACCTAGATCTTTAAAGAAAATAATAAGCTGTCCCATCACTGCATACACATTGAAACAGTGTATTTAAAAAACAAACAAACAGAAATTCCTACAACAAATAGGAGGTGAGCCGAGCATTACAAAGACTTCTGACCCTGTGGTTCGCGGCACTCTGGCGATGGCCTCCCACACGTCCAGCTCGCCCCCTATCTTATTTTCACTTTACCTGCTCTGCGACCCCACTAAACCCCCGACCGGTCCGTTTGCTGCTGCTTCATCAGCCTGCTCTGAGCACTGTTCTCCTCCTCAGCAATCCCTTCAGCCACCTTCCACCCTGCTACCTGCCTTGCCCTCGCAGACCCTCCAGGTGTGAATCAGTCCAGTCGTTCCTCATCCCCTGTTCCTGTGGGCAGGCCGGTGAGTCGCCCAACCAGGTAGACTGGTAGCACACACTCCAACGGTCTCTAAGCTGGGCGGGGACTCCCCCTCTTGGTGCCCCCCCACCCCGCTGCTTTTCCCCAGTCCCTACAGTGGCCACTGCAAACCCGAGGCTCTCTCCTCAAACTAACGTGCGTAACAGTCATCGGGTTAAAATGCAGGCTTTGATTGGCCAGGGCTGGGAGGGAAACTGAGATTCTGCATCTTTAACCAGTTCCCCAGTGATGCTGCCGGCGGCAGGGAGCACGTGTTGAGAAGGAAGAGTCCGGCCACCACAGGGCCCTCACTCTCAGACGGCACAGGGGAGATGAGAACAGTCAGACCAAAACCCCCTCACCTCTCCCTTCACGCGCCTGCCATCTCAGACTCATGAATCACGTAACCCCTGCTTGCCTTCCTCCCCGCAGGAAAAGGTTTCATCCCACTTAGAACCAACCTTTCCACTCACGGCCCAAATGCCGACTCCTTCCACATTTTTAGGGACGCTGCTCTCCCCGCCCCCCGCCCCCCCCGCCTCTGTTTTAGGGCCAATATTTCAATCCCTCCTGATTCTCCTCCGTGAGACCGCCCCGCACTGTCCGACACGGGAGCCACCTGTGGCTACTGCGCAGGCGTGTGCGCGCCGACTGACGTGTGCTGCGGGCAGGAAATACACACCAGATTTCGCAGACTTAGTGCGGGGACAAACGCAACAACACTCGGTTCATTTCCTGATTCTGACCACACGCTGGAAATGCTTTCTACACACTGGGTCGGATACAATAGATCAAGATTAATTTCATTTATCCCTTTTCACTTTTTAAGTGTGGCTACTAGAAAATGTCAAGTGAGAGCTGTGGTTTCCGTTATATTTCTATTGGCCAGGGCTGGCAGACACGTGCCACCGCCACCGTATACATGCATGCATGCATGCATGCATGTGCACACACGGGTGTATATGTATGTAAAGCTCGGAAAAGGAAGTCCAGGGCAGAGATTCCGCTCCTCTCTCTTCCCCACCCCACTGCTCCTGCTCCTCTCTTTCCTGCGCTTTTTTCCCGTTTTCCAGTCACGCCTCAGCAGCCCCGTCTGGCTCCCCACCCACGGAAACGGCTCTCCTCCGGGTGACCAAAGCCTCTTAGTCGGCAAATCCGAGACCTAACTCGCCAAGCCCCACGCCCGTCGTCTAGTCCCTGCGCACTGCTGCCTGGGTGTCGTGTGCCCAGACTGGGACGGTCACTTGCAGCCCCTAGCCGCTGGCGGAGGGCTTGGCGCCCACAGGCCCGCAGTCAACGCCCCCTGGGTGAATAAACACGCAAAGTAAGCCCACCCAGGGCACTGACGGAGGGCCCCCCTGTGCGTCCGGCACTGCCGCGTGCTGGACCCTGGGGATCCCTGACCCCCCGCAGTCCCTCGATCACGCCTGCCACTGTCACACCGCCTCTGTGGCTGTGCGAGGCTCGGGGGGCCGCACCGAGGACGATCTCGCGCGCGGGGCTGTTGAACGGTCGATGAAAACGCCACGCCAAGCCCACCACCCTGCGTCCGGCCGGCGCTAAGGGGCTGGCACCCCGCGCTCGCTGGAACCCTCGGATCGGCCGGGGAGCCTGGGGCCTCGCACCGAGGGCGGGGCCTCAGGATGCGGGAAGGGACCGGCTCTTCCACACTCGCGCTGGGCGTCGGGGTCCCAGGCCCCGCACCGGCCGGCGGACCCCGGGGCCGCCGGTGCTCCTCTCGGTTGCAGCCCGGCTCCTGACAGGCCCGGCTTCCCGCCCTCCTCCTCTCCCACCGGCCCGGGGACCACAGCCCGAGACGCCCGGACCCCGCCGGGCACACAGCACTCCGCGCGCGAGCCACCCTTACCGGAGCGGGGGCCGCCTCGGCCATGGTCCTGCGCCGTCCGGCTCGGCCCGCAGTAGTCGCCGCCGCACGGCCCCACACAGGCGGCACCCGCCCGGCCTGCCTTCCGCGTCCCGGCTGGCGTGGCCGCGGGGCCCTGCTGCTGGGGGCGAGAGGACGCGGCAGGGGCAGGGGCAGGGGCAGTGGCGGCCGGCCGGAGGTGGAGCTCGAGTGACGGAGGAGCTCAGCAGCGCTCGGTCCGCAGCGGCCCCTCAGCTGGCGCTTTGTGGGCACCGAGCGCACGCCAGGCACGGCTGCGGCCTAGACGCGCCGCCGGCCGCCCTCGGCGCAGCGCGCCCCCTGCCGGCCCGGAGGACACTCGCGTCCCGCGGCTGGCCTGGCTGGGCTCGTGCACCGCGGTTGCACTAGCAAACGAATGTGTTGTTTTCCCCACACCTGGGAGCGATCCACAGGTTGCAGTTTAGGGCCCAGCCGCAACCGGGGTTCGTCAGGGGAGTGTTTTCTTCCAGGCGGCCCTATGAGCAGGCACCGCCCGAAGGGAGGCGCTGGGGCGGGAGGTAGCCGAATTCAGAAAGATGCCGGGCTGGGGAGTCAGGGAGCCTGCAGGCTAGGACGGGTGCCAGAGGGGCCCAGGGCTGTGACGAAGAGGACGTTCGTCATTTCCAGAAACTGCAAATGTAGCTGCCTAGATGAAGCGGGTCACGACCCACGTGGTCCGTGTGAGGGCCAAAACTTACTGTACAGTTGTCCTCACAGCCCGATCACTGAGGTCGGTTTGTTGGGTCTGAACTAAGGTCAGGAAAGAAGCTCGTGTTCTGTAGGGAGGTTGTGTTTCGGGTTGACAGTGACGTCATCCGGAGTTTCCAGCACAGTTCTCATTTCAAACAAGCTGAAAGTGAATCGCAGTCTTCCTAAACCTGTATGTCAACAACTGAATCAAGCCAATGTCCCTAACAAGGTACATACATCACAAAAGTATGAGAACCATCCTGTTGGGGCACCTGCATTCTAAGCTATTTTTAGGCAGTAGCTACACCTGCAAGTATGCCAGTAGCTACACCTGCAGTATGCCAGTTGAGATATACCTGAATGTATGTGTTGGTCGGAAGGAATGCTTAGCAATTAAAAATCGTAATTCTCTGAATCAGAATATCATCACAACAGAACAAACTTCTAGAAAAAAAGGGGGAGAATCTGAATGTTCTCGGAAAGAATGTTAATTTTTATAATTTTATTAAAAAATGTAGATAGTCAACTGCTGCATACCTCAAGGGCCACTTAAACAGGGATGTCACTAAATAAGATACTTTCAACTAGCTTCATGGGCCAGCAAGGCTAGTTCTGCCAGTATAATACGGTAACATTGCTACTAGTTTATTAAGTGGTCCTTCCTCTAGTAGGAACTTATTAAGGTAAAGTCTTCACTACCTTTTAATTCTTGGTCTTGAAAATTTTTTGGATGGGGATGGCATTTCATTGAAGCAATTTCACAGACTGAAATTTTGTGCACTATTTCAAGAAGATACCTATTTTCAGAAGTAAATTTAAGGTTGTTGTGTTCATATTTTTTATTTCCAACTTCTGATGTTTTTGTCTGTTCTTGCTGCTATACACAATCACTAGGGAGATAATTTGTCCTTAAAGTTTGGACCTAGAAATGTGAAAATGAAGCAATTTAATCGGTTTTCAAGTTAAGAAAGTAATCGAAGTTTTCACCTGCATCTTAGCTTTCCCTGTAGGCACACAAATTGTAGCATCTTCTTCACTGGAACAGAATCAAAGGGAAATCGTTTCAGCAGAAATCGTGTAAGCACGTCAGTTTGTTGAGCAAGTTCTTGCCAACTGCTCTCTATGGAAGCAACTATTGGTCATTAGTAAATCTTACTATGCAGTATTCTCCGGAAAACACAAAATTAAGGTTTTCTTTGTTCTATAAGTCTTTGAAGAACCTAAGAGCTGCTGTTTCATCTTGTTTAAATATTTTGTATATATACATGATAATTTCAAAATCTATCGTAAATCATATAATGTATTATTGGCGGAAGTGGCTGACAACCTTTCCACTTACAACCAATTATTTTCTATTACCTGTTTTGAAGCTACCTCCATCCCTGAATATAAAACGAAAGGGCGTAAACAAACTATAGTATGCGGTGCTCCTAGCCTTCACCATATCTGGTCCGCAGTCAATGATCATTTCACGCATTTCTCTTCACTGACTTTGCATTCCATGAATATTACTTGCAGTCAGCTTCACTCTGCGTGTGGGACCCAGGACTCTTTCGTCAAGTAAGGAAAGTGGAAATATGGTTGAATTAATCATCACTCCTCTATGTTGTTGAACCTGAGAAATTAAGGTTGATCCTTCGTGTCCAAATGTCACAGAAACCAGACACGGTGGCAGCGTACTTAAGAATTTCATTAATCTAGCCTGGCTGGCATGGCTTAGTGGATTGAGCGTGGGCTGCGAACCAAAGTGTCTCAGGTTCGATTCCCGGCCAGGGTACATGCCTGGGTTGCGGGCCATAACCCCAGCAACCGCACATTGATGTTTCTCTCTCTCTCTCTATCTCCTTCCCTTCACTCTCTAAAAATAAATAAATAAAATCTTAAAAAACAGAATTTCATTAATCTTTTTGTACACAGCAAATATAAATCAGGAAAAGGTACTTATACATTTTTCTAAAGGAAATTAGTATTTAGAATTCATGGCTTGGGTAAATCTCAAAAAAATCCTTGTTGTTCAACTGCTGAAAACAATGATCAGCCTATAGCAATTATTTCTACAAGCTTAAAAAAAATAGCCTTCACAGTTCCCAAGCCATGAGGCATTGTCTTATCAAAAACATTTTTGTAAAGTTAATTGTTTAGAGAGAACAAATGTATTTGGGGTGTCTCATTTTATCTAAACTCTCAACTTTTTTTCATCTCTCTCTATATTTTCAATTATGTTTCAATCAAAGATTATTTACCATACATGTGTTATACAGTACCTGAGTATTTTTCCCTTGTGAAATTTTGAAGTAGCCATATTAATATTCTCATTTCAAGCCATAAAAGCAAATTAATATTCTGCTTTTAATATGTCCCTCTGATATGTAAAAAACCACAAAGACTTTTCTTTTTAAAGATTTACAGACTAAATAGTTAAATGATTAAGTATTTAATTAACAATTACAGAATTAAATAATTAAACATCAGCTTCTAAAGACTATTTTACTTAGTGTTATGTATGCAATTGCAACAAATTATTCTACAGTAATTAGATTATGATGTAATATAACTTTTATTATTTTCCCCTGTAGTAATAGTTACATTTTCATAAATATCTGTAGGCTCAAAAAAGATATAACATTCTTTCTAAAGGTATCTGGATAACATTTTCTCAATATTCATATTAACTGTTCATATATTTATTTAACTATTTGAAAGTTCTCATTTATTCCACAGAATCAATACTTTCCATAACCTTCAATAATTATTATAGCATTTTACTTTTACAATGTTAAAAATACAATCATATACACTTCAACAGGCTGTGAGCATTTCAACATAAGAAGTCCATCATCAGATCTTGAGCTTCCTAGTTACTGCTAGAATTTGGAACCCCTGCCCTGGAAAGCAGGTACTCAAGGAGTACCAATAACTGCGGATGCCTGGCCATGATTCTGCCACTGCAGACTGATGTGCTGGTGGGACGCGATGGAAATCTCCCCAGCTGCCGTCATCACTCACGGCCAGTCTGAGGTGCCGGAAAGGACACTGAGTGCTCAGCTCTTCCATTCGGCAAAGGCCAAGGCTGCAGCCACAGAGACACAGCAGAATCTGGCAGGAAGGCCGAGCTGGGGTCTGAAGGCCAGCCCGCGAGCGTGCATCTCTCACCCGGGCAAACGTGCAGACCCAGCAACTGCGCACTGATCTCGTTCCTGTGACTGCAGATGAAGATTTCTAAGTGGTTGTTGTCCACCTAGGCTGAAATTATGGATGTCATTTGTAAGTTTTAAAAATCATTTTATATTTATGTGGTGTAAATAGGTTGAAATTATTTTGTATTTTGCTAGCAATGGCCACTAACATCCTGAGATGGATGCATTTACTTTTCCTTTTTGTCTGTCTCCATTGACATTTATTATTCTTTTCCTGTGCTTTGCTTCCCACATCCCTTGGCCTCAGATTTTGCACTATGCTGACAGGCACCTTTTGCTGTATACCTTGAAGTCTCCTTGGCTCTCTTTTCTCATTAAGATTTTATTTATTTATCTTTAGAGAGAGGGAAAGGGAGAAGAAAGAGAGGGAGAGAAACATCAATGGGAGATTGGTTGCCTCTCGCACACCCCTCACTGGGGACCTGGCCTGCAGCCCAGACATGTGCCCTGACTGGGACTAGAACCGGCGACCCTTTGGTTCACAGGCCAGCACTCAATCCACTGAGCCACCCAGCCAGGGCTCACAAGTCTCATTTACTCTCTTGGCCTGATCTTGGTCCTGCTTTATCTCCCTGCAAATGATTCTGCATACAGCCAGGATATCAGGCAAAAATTATAGAGTGTCAAAAATGATCTCGAACATCCTTTAACTTGCTCCTCAAGTTCAGGGCACGCGGTTTTATACAACTCTGTAGAGCAATTCGTAGACACACCCATGTTTGAGACATGGAGAATGAAGTTCCCAGGGCCCAGGTGACCTGCCTGCTGTCACGAAGGTGGCAGATGGTAGAGACGACCTCCAAACGCACGTCTCTCCCACGGTAAAACGCAGGCTCACGCTCACTCCCTCCTGGCTGAGGACTTGCTGACGTCAGCCAGAAAAAACTGGGGGGATATTGGCGGCACTGAAAGCTGGCTCAGGAAGACCTGAAGCTGGTTGGGGCAAGATTCTTGTGCGGCCACAGAGGGAAATGCCTTCCTTACCTGTGGAGAAGGTGGGGGCTGCCCCTGGGGGGGATGATTTAGGGAGCCAAGCAGAATCTTCCAAAAATAGCTGCCTCCCCCCCCTCCCCCAGTTCAGGCTTTCTTCTCTTCTGAAAGCAGGGCGGGCACACGCAGAGGCCGGCTGCCATTTACACACCAGGTGTGCAACCCGCAGCTGGGGCCTTTGAGGCACTCCCCTTCCTGGTCCTTTGGCAATGTCATGCAAGTGTCCAGTAAAGGGAATTATAAACCCAGAAACTTAATGATGACAAAAACTGTAATTGCTCAACAACAACAACAACAACAACAACAAACCAACCAACGATTTCTCTTCTGGGACTACATCCAAAGAAACACAAAACACCAATGCTAAGGAATATAGGCACATGCAGGCACCCCCACGTTCATTGCAGCATTATTCACGATCGCCAAGATATGGAAGCAACCCAAATATCCATCAATAGATGAGTGGATCAAAAAGCTGTGGTACACGTACACAGCGGAATACTACTCGGCCACAAACATAAAGAAAAAAAAAAAGAAAGAAACCTTACCTTTGGCAACAGCATGGGTGGAACTAGAAGGTATTATGCTGAGTGAAATAAGTCAGACAGAGAAAGGCAAATCTAAAGAACAAAATAAAGAAAGAAAATAGGAACAGACTCATAGGAGTGCAGACTGACAGTTGATGGGGGCGGGGGAGGGGGGTCGGCGGCTGGGAGGGGAAGCGGGAGGGATGGAGAAGCACAGGCTGGCGGTTACAGAGCAGCCACGGGGGTGTCAAGTGCGGCCCAGGGAAGAGAGTCAGTAACACGTAGTAACTGCGGACGGGCCCGCTGGGGGCTTGAAGCAGCAGGAGGACCCCTCCGTACAGCACACGCTTCTCTAACCGCTGTGCCGCACACCTGGAACTGATCCAGGACAAGAAGGAGTGGAAACTATAACTGAAAAATATACGCATGAAAAAAGCACGCCCCCCCAGCTTTGAAGATGCGGTGGCAGCTCTGGGAGAAACAGCCGCTGGCCACAACGACAGTGGACACCTGGAGCTAACCCCACGCGCTCCTTCCCCTCCGCAGGAAGTGAGGGGGCGCTCGGGAGAAACTACAGCCACACGGAGGAATCCTGAGCCCTCCGGATGCTGATCAAGAGGAAGGGGCTCCAGCAGCTTTGAAGGCTCACAACACCACTGAGTAAGGGCCTGGAGCAAATTCCACTGCGGTAGAACAAAGGATGCCAAAGGAGCACCCGGGGCCGCTGGAATCATAAGAAGCCAGAGGGAAGTAGAAAAAAGTTCAAGTGTTGTAAGAAGCCTGTGTTGTCTGAGAGGAGGGTAAAGTTTTTGGTTAACCACACACAGGCTGATGGAGTTTCTAGTATAACCACAAAAATAGAAGACATAGCATTTATATTTGCAAACTAGCAGTGGAGCATAATGACATTATAAAGAAATCTCAATGAAATAAAAATAGAAAGAGAAAAACGTGTAAGGGATAAGCACTGAAAGCACCAAATAAGGTAGTAGATGCGAATACCAACACATCAGCGATTGCATTGAAAGGAAATAAATGGAAAGCCCCAGATTAAAAGACAAAGACTGTCATACTGGGTTAAAGCATCACTAACTCTATGTACAGAAGGTATCTAAAACACTATCTGCATACCAAAACCCAACAGGGGCAGTGCAAACAAAAAAGTATAGGCGGATCTGACTCATAACATAGGTCCAAATCAGATAAATTGTAATCCAACTAAACACACAGGGATGGGCAAAAGCAGGCTCAGAGTTGTTTGTATGGCAAATAATGCATTTATTAATAAATAGTAATGCAAGGATACGCTGAGCCCTGGCCGGTTGTCTCGGTTGGTTAGAGCGTCATCCCGATACACCAAGGCTGTGGGTTCGATCCCCAGTTCAGGGCACATACAAGAGACAACCAGCCCTGGCTGGCGTAGCTCAGTGGATTGAGCGCGGGCTGCGAACCAAAGTGTCGCAGGTTCGATTCCCAGTCAGAGTACATGCCTGGGTTGCAGGCCATGACCTCCAGCAACCGCACATTGATGTTTCTCTCTCTTTCTCTCTCTCCCTCCCTCCCTCCCTTCCCTCTCTATAAATAAATAAATCTTAAAAAAAAAAAGAGTCAACCAGTGAAGGCATAACCCAGTGGAACAACAAATCCATGTTTCTCTGTCTCTTCCTCTCTCCCTTCTTCTCTCTCAAATCGATAAATAAAGAAATTTAAAGAAAGAATAAACTCTGTTTTGAGTATGCGTAACTGAAAACCTACTTTAGCCCTGCCCTGTATAAAAACGATAGGACTCCATGACCAAGTTGGATTTACATCTAGAATGCAAAGCGTGTTTAGTTTTATAAAAAGCAATATATGTAATTCACCGTTTAATAATGGACTAAAGGACAAAGAGCATATGATTATCTCAACAGCTTAAAAAAGGAGGGGTTTGATAAAATTCTGCATCAATCCACGATAATTTATTTTAGCAAACTAGAAGGAAAATTCCTTAATTTGGTCAAGACCATTTACACAAGTGAAGTCCACAGCATGGACTTAACAGTGGAATGTTGAAAGCTTTTCTCGTGAAATCAAAACGAGACAGTATCCACTGTCAAGGCCTTTATCCAGCATTATACCGGAGTCCTGGTCGGTACAGTAAGGTGAGAAAAGAAATAAAATTTATAAGGAATGGACAGAAAAACAAAATGTTTGCATTTTTAGACGATACGATCGCATACATAAGAAATCTAAAAGAAGCAACAAATTACTACAATTAATGAGGGTTTGGCAAGATGACTAGCATAAGACCATGCATTCCCTTACTGCCTTTAACTTGGCAAAACGCAACCTTCAAAACGATACCCCTGCCCTGAAGTGGTCTGGTTCAGCGGGTCGGATGTCATCCCGCAAAGCGAAAGGTCGCCTGGTTCGATTCCTCATCAGGGCACCAAACTGATGTTTCTTTCTCACATTGGTATTTCTCTCCCTTTCTTTCTCCCCCACTGCCCCCCCCATATATATATAATAAATGGTATTTTAAATATTTCTACATGTAAAGTTTTAAAGTCTAAGTGAATAAATCTCTTCACTGTCCTCTCAAATTACACTGAACTCTTATGATCCCATTCCTTATGTTATTGTTAACCAGTATTTTAGTTCTACCTTATTTTTCACAGCATGATGAATGTCAATGTCTCCCCTCTGGAGGGGAGGAGGTTAAGCTATGCACGTTTCTGGAGATGGCAGGGAGGGGGTCTGGGCCAGATGAGCAGAGCACGGGGTGGCCCCAGTTCCTGGGGACGGAGGCAGCTGGTCCAGGCGGATGTGGGGGCAGCCCCAGCTCAGGCTGGGTGCAGGCCGCTGCGGTGGCCATCTCTGCCGGGTCCACCAGCCCACTGCTCTGGAACCACAGCTGGGTCTCCTCCCTCTGGGCCTCCTCCTCCGAGTCGCTGGCGTGGACGACGCTCCTGCTGATGTGGAAACTGAAGTGTCCTGGAAGGTGCGGAAGGGGTAGGGGGACGGCCTCAGATGACTCCGTGTGTCCTACCATCACGCTTGATGTACAGACCGCACTGGGGCCTCCCCAGACCACGCCACCACAGCGGGAGCTCATGGAGCTGATGCAGGCTGGGTAGGAGGGCTTCCTCTGAGGGTCTCGGTAGTGCTCAGCAAGGACACTCTCTGGCACCCAAGCTGGGGTGCACCAGCAGGCAGGGGCCCGGGTGGGCCTCACCACGGCCTCCCCAGCAGGGCACGCCCCAAGAGGCCGCTCATGCTGCCAGGCCGGCCATGCTGGCTGAACACTAGAGGAGCATGCGGCCAGTTCTTCCTTTTAAAAAACCTTGTAAATGAGACGTTGATATTGTGTTATATGGTCAGTGATTTTGGATTTACTTACGTATCTTACAATTTCCTTGTTCCACTTTCCTTCTCATGACTCAGACCTCCCATCTGGGAACATTTTTTTTTTTCTTCAATGTTTGTATTTAAAATTCTCTTTAGTGAGAGCCTGTTGGTGGGGACACTCAGCCTTGTCTGTCCCTGAAGGACAGTTTAGCTGGGGATAGAACTCAGAGCTGGCTCTTGTTTCTTCTCAACACACGCGCTGCGGCGTTGCACCATCCTCTGGCTTCCCTGGGCCACTGTTGAGAAGCCGGCCAGCAGGCCGACTCTTGTTCCTTCACAGCTGGGATCTCGATTTCTCTCTGGCCACAGAGAAGGCCAAGTCCTCGGGCTCAGTCAGGAGATCACATTCACATTGGAGAGCAGGGGACCAGGCGAGGGGACCATGAGGAGATCAGAGGACTTGGACAAACACCTCACCTGAGCAGAGCAGCCCTGTGCTGGGTGGGATGGGTCCCTTTGCTTCTTCACCCTTTGCAGGGAGACTCGGAGACCAGACTCAGCAAGAGGAGAGAAAACTGAAACTCCTTTGAGACCTTTAGAGACTAAAATGCTAGGGGGCACCCAGATTTGAACTGGGGACCTCTTGATCTGCAGTCAAATGCTCTACCCCTGAGCTATACCCCCTGCCATACCAGTGAGCCTGATGAGCACCCTTTGTCCCTGCAGCCACGCCCAGAGCTTCTGCCCCAGATGACCCCCTTCCCCGTGGCTTGGCTGAGTTGTCAAACCTGCTTTACCTGCTAATTCCTCCCCCCACGTTGGAAGAAGTGACAGGTTTCCTCCTCCCACAGCTCCACAGCCTCTCCACCGTCAGGTCCCAGAAGCGGGCAGTAACCTGGGGAACAGCCCCTGACAGCTGGAAGGACCAGCAGTCACATCTGTGCAGTGGGTTTGTGCTGAGCACCTGAGAATAGACTCCAGGTCCCCATGGCCGGACCCAGCCTGGAGCCCCTCAAAGACGGGACTCCCAATATGCCAAGGTTGTACCAAGGTTGCATGTTCAAGCCCCGGTCAGGTCATAGGCAAAAATCAACCAATGAATGCATCGTTAGTTCAAGAGCAAATTGATCTCTCTCCCTCTCTCTCTCTCTCTTTCTCTCTCTCTCTTACTGTCTCTACCTAAAATAGTGGGATTTGTTAACATGAAGTAGGATGGGTCTTTACTCCAACGTGATGGGTGTCATGAGAAGAGAAGAGACTCACAGGCCAAAGACAGAGGCAGAGCCTGGGTGATGCACCTACAAGCCGAGGAAGGCCAGGGGTCACCAACAAATACTGGAAGCTGGAGGGAGGCCAGGAAGGACCCCCCTCTAGAGCCTTAGCAGAGAGCACAGGCCCGCCTGACACCTCGATTTCAGATGCTGGCATCTAGGACTGTGAGACACCGCATTTCTGTTGTTCATGTCACCCACGCTGTGACACCCACACAGGCACCCCCTGCACAAGCTGTAGGACATTGGTATGCTGGTTAGCGATAATTTACATCACATCCGGTTAGAAGAACTGGCTCAGTTTTTGTCTCTGGACTGGACCGTGGATGATACTGAAGTTGGTCCCATTGGGGTCCCAGGAAACAGACCCTTGAAGTTGGCATTGGGGGTGGATTTGGGCTTGTCCTTGGCCTTCAAGGCTGTGCCCAGTGTCCTGGCTGGGTCCTAAATCAGAAGGGGGGCCATAAAGGGGGTCTACAGTACGGTCTGCACAGAACTGACTCTGTCAGTTCAGCTCAAGGAGGAAAAAGAGACCCTCTGAGGGGGCACCCGGATTTGAACCGGGGACCTCTTGATCTGCAGTCAAATGCTCTACCCCTGAGCTATACCCCCTCTGATTAACAATGATGTGTAATTAATACACTTTACACCTCCACTCACACACAGGCTGCGGACTCTGACTCAGCAGAGGGTTGCTAGTCCTGCTCAACTGTACTTGCGACTCTTAGGCCATAATTATTCCTCTCCCAGAAAGGCGCCATCTCTTCTGAGCACCAGTGTGAAAGGGTCACTGAGGGTCCATCCGGGGCAGCGAAGTGTGTACCTCACCTGGTGTACCAGGCGGAAGATGGAGCCCGGAGGCGAGCTGGTCATTCCTGAGCAAGGACTGGACTGCTCTTCGCCTGCTGATCAGTGGAGGCTACTTTTGAGCTGTCCACAGTGTGGGGCCAAGACGAGCTCCTCCGCCTCCCTTCCGAGTCCTGCAAGCTTGCAGGGGGCATCTCTGGCGGAGCACGGACTCAGATCTCTAAGGCACTTGAACTTCAGCTCTGATTTCATCTTTCTGTCCCGTGTGCCCTGCCCTCCCGGCTCACGGCTGCTTCCCGTCTGTTCTTTAGCCGTCCCCTCCAGTCCATGATGACACACACTTCCTAGACCATTTCTTGGGATTTCTCTGCCATGACCGAGTCCCTGTCTTCCTGGTGCTTTCCCCAACAGGTTAGGGGGCTCGGGAGGTTCCAGGGCAGGTGCGTCAGCATTGATGGCACAAGGACTCCGTCTTAGACACAAACTAAATGAAAACTTAGCAACTTCGGATGACACATCTTCACCCTGTCTTGCAGGTTCAGGGGTTCGGAGATCTGGGGGTGGCTTTGCTGGGGGGCTCTGGCTCAGGGTCTCTCAGGAGCTTGCAGGTGCACTGTCAGCCGGCGCTGCTCACCTGAGGGTTTGCCTGGGGCTGGGGGAGCGGGTCTCGGGTCTGAACTCGCTCTCAGGTGCTGCTGCAGAGAGGGCTCCGCTCCTCACGCGCTGCGGGCAGGGGGCTGCTTCCCTGTCCCAGGGGCCCTCTCGCACTTACTCTCATTTACAAACACCCTCGCCCCCACCCCCAGGGTGGTGTCCCACCAAAAATCTGAGCAGCCACGTGACCAGGCAAGGCCACACAGAAAACCGGCCATCACATGTGGAGTGTGTGCATTCAGTGTGGTAGGAGTCTGTCACCCTGTTTCCCGGAGTGGCCGCGCCTGTTTCACCCTCTGACTGCTGTATGTGAGGGGTCTGTTTTCTCCGAATCCTCACGAAGTCACAGGAAGAGCAACCTCATCTTTGCCTCTCACGCTGTCCCTCTAAACTTTTCTCAGTGAAACTTTTCTCTTCTCCAGGCAACTTGAATGACCATTCCTAGGCAACAGAAAGCCCCGGGTGGCAGGCTGAGTTCTGTCGTCAGAGTGTCTGGTCCCCGGCAGTAACCAGCACTCTCTCTGGACCTGATTGCATGTCCGCCCTCCCCGAGAAGGGGGAGAGTGGGGACGCGGTCCTTCGTCTCCCATCCGGTCTCCCCCTGGCATCCAATGCTCGCGTCTAGGCGAAGAGAAGGAAGGGAAGGAGGAGAGGGAAGGAGACGGGGAAAGCTCTCGCTGGGTGAGTTCTGGGTAAGACACACTCATTCTCTCCAGGCTGGGGAACATCTGGAGTTGCTCCTGGGGCGTCTCCTCGGAACGTCCGAGGCCTCTGCCGGGACCCCCGACCAGCTCCGTGGCCCGGTCGTGCGTCCCTCTCCCGGCTCTCCGGGATCCGCGTCCCAGCCCTCTCTGTTAGGGCCCGTGGCCCTGTCCTCTCGCAGAGAGCCTGAAATCGCTGCAGAACGCCTCTCTCCGTGTGGCCCAGGAAACCCTCGTGGGCCTTGTGTTCCCACCCACTCGGGTGGCACCTGCTGATTCCAGAGCGCGGCCTGGCCCCTCTCTGTCCAGAGGGCTAGACACACCCCACTGCAGACACCAGCCCCAGGACGCAGGACCCGGGCCTCTGGTGAACCCCACAAAACCCCTTCCCTAGGCTCAACGTGGGGGAGAACGCCCCGACTCTTCCTCTACTGAGGAGGGGCCCTCACAGCACCGTCTGGCCGGAAAAGCGTGTCTGCACAACACTCGGGATCCCCAGCACCCTGACGCTCTCACACCTGGGGGAGGGGGGGTGAGTGATCTGATCGCCGGGAGGGACTTGGGGGCGTGCCCGGGGCGCTCTGTCTCACTCCTCCCTTTGGCGCCTGTGCCTGTTTCATCTCGGACTCCCCATCAAACTACCTTCAACTGCTTTATTTGGGTGCATTAGAGAAGCGCAAACGTTGTATGCATCTGTGGCACTATGAGTGGGCATACTAGGGATGTTCCCTGTTGTTTTGCAAATGATGCCACAATGAGCATCTTCGTACACGTCTCCGGATGCTCTTCTGCTGCGGCTTCTCCGGGGGATCTTCCCCGAAATGAAATTCCTGGATTGTATGCACACTTTTAATGTTACTATTACAGGGTTATGTAGTTGTTGTCATTTTACTTTACGATTTTTATTGCCCAAAGTTTCCCCACAGCGAGTGTACCAATTGTACTTCCATTGTGCACAGATGCAAATACCATTTTCCCCTCGCCAACTCTTGATCTAGTAAAATCTCAACGTATCCTAAGTTTTGGGAGGGGCGTGAAGATGGTGCCTCTCTATTGTTTGAATTAATTTTTATTTCCCTCATTTCTAGCAAAATTGAGCATCTTTTCATAGGTTATTTGGCATAAAAAAAACCTCTTCTGTGAATTATTTAACCTGTCTTTTTCTATTCTTTTGCTGGGCTATTTTTTTTCTGTATAGAAGTTCTTTTAAAAATAATTTTAAAAGTTTAAGTTGAAGGAAAAGGCATGCAGAATTTACCCTCTAAGCCATTTTTAAGCGGACAGTCCAGGAGTGTGAAGTATGTCCACAGTGTTTGCAACAGACCTCCATGACCCTTTCATCGGCTTACATTCTCGTACAAATCCATTCTCCAGCTTACGTGGCTGCAAAACTCAGAGTCCCTTGCTTAAGGAATGTCTTGTCTTAAGAAAATTTCAATTTAGATCTCAAATTTACCTTTTTTAAAAAAAGATTTTATTTATTTATTTTTTTAGAGATGGAAGAGAGGGAGAAAGAGAGAGAGAGAAACATCAATGTGCGTTTGCTGGGGTCATGTCCTGCAACTCAGGAATGTGCCCTGACTGGGAATCGAACCTGCAACACTTTGGTTCGCAGCCCCCGCTCAATCCACTGAGCTACGCCAGCCAGGCAAATTTACCTTTTAAAATTACCTTTTGTGATTTGGGGGTGTGTTAAAAAATCCTTTCCTGGGTCATACAGACATGTAGTACAGATGGGGTGTTTGTGGCACCCCCAAATTAGTATGTCCAGGTGGGTCCTTTGGGAGGTGATTACCCCAGGTCACTGGGTAGAACCCTCGGGAAGGGGATTAGTGCCCTTGTGACACAGGCCCCAGAAGAGCTCTGTCGTCTCTTTGGGTGCGTGAGGACGCAGGAGGAAGACAGTTTGTCCACGAACCAGGAAACGGGTCCTCACAAACACGGAATGTGCAGGTACCTTGACCTTGCACTTTCCAGACTCCAGACTGTGAGAAATAACTTTCCGTTGTTATAAGCCACCCAGTCTCCTATGTTGTTGTTTTGTAAAAGGGATCCAATTTGGCCAATTACTAGGGCCCTTAGGTTGTGCCACTGGAGGGGACTATGAGCTGGACCTGGCGGACCGGTGTGACTGTGCCCGCCCTCCTGGCAGTCCCCACCCACTCTCCCGTGGAGCCTCTGCAAACCCTTGTCGTGTAGGTGCCCTGCTCTTTCTCAGAGCTAATAAAACATTCTACTCAGCAGACGAGTTACCATGTTCTCACCTCTGTTCAAACGCTGGGAAGCTCAGAGATAAGCTTTGTATTCAGCGGAAGCTTTGTATTCTCCTAACCTGGGCTCAAGAATATTGACTGACCCTCTCTCCTAAACATTCAGACCTTGTTTTTTCTTTTGCCTTCAATGTTTAAAACGATGGTAAAACACACACACTATTTCTAAGCGTACAGTTCAGGGGCATCAAGTAATTCATCATGTTGTGTGACCATCGTCACCATCCATCTCCAGAACTGTATCACCTTCCCCAAGCGAAACTGTCCGGATTGATCAACGACTCTGCCTCCTCCCACCTCCAGCCCCTGGCTCCCGCGATTCTCCCGTCTCTGTGGCTTGCACTGCCTCATATACATCAGCCCTTGCCTTTTTTTTTTAATACCTGCTCGATCAGTTGGCCTTTTATTGCATCTTTTATTGCAAGCTGCCTCAGATCCTATTTTTTTTTGAAGGAAGCTTGGCATAAACAAATAAAATCAGGACGATGATAATTAGGCACCAGGGAAACAAGGAGGGAGCCTGGGACAGGCGTCCTCTACCCCTCCAGCAAATGAGCATGGCCGAGGGGGTAAAAATGAAAGGCACGAGGTGGGTCACAGGAGCAACACTTAAGTCTCGAACACGTGTTGGAAATTTACACCCCACCAGACTGGGCCTGTGGGATAATAACGAGCTATACTGCCACTAGAGTAAAAGTCAAATGACATAGGGGGCACTGGGATTCGAACTGGGGACCTCTTGATCTATAGTCAAATGCCCTACCCCTGAGCTATACCCCCAGCATTACCCTTTCTTAGTAAGACACTTTCATAATTGCAGTCTTTCCCAAGCTCTGCTCTTACCATCACGTGTCTCCCTCGGGAGCTGCGTGAACCACTGCTCTGGGCACCCACCTCCATATCTATCAGAAGCTGCTCCCTTTTCTCAGGGTCTGTGCACTTAATGTTTGGACTTATTATGATGATTATGACTGGTACGGGAGGAATCATACCCATTCTCTTAGTATCTAAGATATTTCTGCCCTGGCTGGTGTGGCTCAGTGGGTTGATGTCAGCCTGTAAACCAAAGGGTCACCAGTTCAATTCCCAGTCTGGGCACATCCCTGGGTTTCAGGCCAGGTCCCCAGTAGGGGGCGTGTGAGAGGCAACCACACATTGATGTTTCTCTCCCTCTCTTTCTTCCTCCCTTCTCCTCTCTCTAAAAATAAATATATTTTAAAAATATCTAAGATGTTTCTTCCTTCCTTCCTTCCTTCCTTCCCTCCTTCCTTCCTTCCTTCCTTCCTGCCTTCCTTCCTTCCTTCCTTCCTTCCTTCCTTCCTTCCTTTTTCTCCATCTCCCACTCTCTGTTTTGGTTTCCCTCCCCAGGGACCGAGGCCTGGGACCTATCAGCAGCTCTCAGCAGTCGGCTTACCCCAGGAGAGGCACCTGGCTGAAAAAGCTGCAGCCCAGCTCTTTGGAGGAAGAGGAATGGGCAGGGATAAACCTAGACGTCAGCGTCGCTAGTGGCCTGGGCCTGGGCACCAAGCCTCCTTGCTCCAAACCTCAGAGAGTCCTTGCTTCGCACTTACACGTGCTCTGCCCCTGCGCCATCTCTGCATCTGTCTGAGGCTCTTTTGGCTATGTGGGACTGTGGGGTAAGACTTCTGGTCTTTAATTCAGATTATTCTGAAGTGTGATGGGCCTACTCCGATTGAGGAGGACTGTTCTTTGGCCAAGAGTATCCGAGAAGCTGGAACCTCCACACATGCTCTCGAGGCCCACTTACCAGAGAAGGTCGTGTGTCAAGCTTCTAAGACTCCACAAGGCCCAGCATGTGGCAGTTGCCTTTCTTAAAAAAAAAAAAAAAAGAGTTAAGAGCGCTGGCAGGCAGATGATTCCCCGCCCCCCCAGGATTCTAAAGACCTAGATGACCATGAACACACATCTTTGCCCAGTCTCCTTATTTCCCTAGGAGCGATTCCTGAAAGTGAACATACCAAGTTCAAGGCCATCCCCCCGGAACTGTAGCTCTGGGCAGCGGTCCTCAGCGGGAACTCGGTGCTGGTGGGCCTGCTGTGCTCGCCCCTGCGCTTTTTTATCCCCCCGCCCCACCCCTGCCTCCATGGTCCTGCAGTGTTTGCTTGGCCCCTCCCTGGAGTGTTAACAATCAGCTTCAGAAAAGCATCCAGAAATTCGGGACTGGCACAACCATCCAGGTGTGGAGCATGCCTCCCGGACTCGCAGCCCCAGACCCTGACCCTGGTCTGACCTGGCTCATGAGGCCTCCCCCACCAGACTCTCCAAGGCAACACTTAAGCCAGAATGCCCTCCGGGTTACCTGGGAAACCAAATAAGCGATCAGAGGGTTGCTTGGTGAGGCTGCAGCCAGAGCAAATGGAATTGAATCCTCTGGAGGGTATTTTCTCAGGCCCAGAAAATTTATATGAGCTATTCCTGCTCCAAAGTACTGTCCGTTCTCGAGAGCCCAGAACATCCATGTGCCCCAAGCTGGGGGACCTCAGCGTCCTCCCTCCCTGCGGGTCACTGAGTGCTGTCACTCCGTGTCCTGAACACAAGCGTCCCTTCTCCTCCACCTGGTGTCTCAGCTCAGTGACCCACTTCCTGTGCACAAATCTTCGCCCACCAATGGAGGGGTAGAAGGTATGGAACTTAGTTTTTCTACAAACTGGCTGTGACCTCTGATTTGCATCCCACTCTGCTAAGTGGCAGAAATGTAACGTCCCAACCCCCCAGGAAACCCCACAATTTCCCCCGTCTTGCAGCTAGGTTCTGAAGGGGTTTTCAGGGCACCACAGCGTGGGTGGGTGGGCACCAGGTTCTCTATGTCAGCTCAGTCACATTGTGAGTGCAGGACCTTCTGAGCTCACGCTGGTGCCCCCGGCATCTCCTGCTTGGTTCCCCTGGCACTGCCAGCATTGGCACCTCCCATGTGGCTGTCCCGTTCTGGCACAATGTTCTCTGCTCTGGTGCCAGTCTTACTCCCTGAGTTGCCCAGCATGCAGACTGTTGGAATTTGACATCCGACACTGACACTGTGCATTCTACAGGGTCGTCCCCTCCCTGTGGGGTTACAGGCAGAAGAGCCACCCGGCTGGATGGGGGGAGTGGCTGGATAGCAGCCCTAGGAGGCTTGGTGACCGTCTCCACTATGTCCTGCCACACCTGAACTGTAGGAAGAGCCCCCCCCGGCTCTCCATCCCTCCTCCACTGACCCCACTCCTCTCTACCCTTCCAAGACAGCCGTGCGGGGCCACCCGGAGACTCAGCACTGAACACTTTCCACGCGTTGTCTCCTTTTGTCTGCACATCGACCCTCCGGAAAGGGGCGATCATTATCCCCGGTTTACAGGTGGGGAGGCTCAGAGAAATTCGGTTCCCCAGGACAGTCTAACTCCAGAACTGAAACTGGCCACCGTGTGGCAAGAACTCTTGCTACAACACAGATTGAACCGGGTCTCTGTCTGCGAGGCAGCATTAGATGAAACACCAGCCCGTTCTTTCCTGTCTGATTTCCCTTCGACGATATTCGGGAGATACCGGTGCACCCCCATGGCTGTAGGCTATCTGGTTGTGACACAATTAATCAGGTCATGGCTCTCTCTGACAGTCCTTTGGAGAAGTCACTTTGAGGATTTCTGCTCATAAATGTGTCTTTCCATGTCACTTCTGACGGCCAATCCTACCACTGGGTGCTGATTCTAGTTTCACTTTTACAGGGTGGTGGAACCCTGCAGTTTCATCCCAAATACAAATAAAAGTGGGCGGGCCCCCGGAGAAGCAGAGGTAAGTGCTCCTCCCCGCAATGCGCAAGGCAGGAGCCCACCTGGCCTAGCCGCTTGTGCCGGCCCAGGCGCCCTCATTCGTCACCGAGCCCGGCGATGCCAGCGATGCCGGCGATGCCGCTAATGAGCCAGAGGCCACAGGGGCTGGTACTCAGTGTGCGCCTGTGTTTCTTCTTGCTTCTCGGCAAAGTCCCTCCTGGAAATGTCAGCCTGTCTCCATGGCACTCGGACGCATGAGGAGTTTCCGCCTGAAACACCAGTTTGGTTTCCTTGATGCAAAATGCAAACTCAAACCAGAACCAGAAATGGAAACAATGATTTTTAATTAGCATAGTTTCCTTTGTTGTCTATAAAAATATGTATCTATGAGAAAGAAAGCTTTCTTCTCTTTTATTATGGAAAATCTCAAATGTAGAAAGAAGTGGTGGTATCTATCCAGTATATATGTGTCAGGGTTCTCCAGAGAAACAGAACCAAATATATATATATATATATATACACACATACACACACACAATTTTATATAACTGATTGTATATAGATACAATTTATACAACCAATTATATATATAAATTAGTATAACTCTATATGTTTATATAATTGATTATACATACATATATAATTCATATAACCAATTATATATATAAATTGGTGTAACTATGTATAATTTTATATAACTGTATATAGATACAATTATATATATAAATGGGTATAATATATATTGAGTTTATATAACTGATTATATGCATATAGAATTTATATAACCAGTTGTATATCATTGTATATTATCTGCATAGAGAGAGAGAAAGAGAGAATAAGGAATTGGCTCACGCGATTACGGAGGCTGAGGTGTCCCGTGGCCCCGCCCTCTGCAGCCCCGATGTGGCTCCAGCCTGGAGCCTGAAGGCCCGAGGACCGGAGCTGACTGGTGTGAACTCGGGTCCGAGGCAGACCAGTGTCTCGGCTCCAGCAGACGGGCAGAGAGCAAGTTCACCCTTCTCCTGCCTTTCTGTTCTGTTCGGGCCCTCGCTGAACGGCTGACACCAGCTAATCTCATCCAGAGACACCCTCGTGCACACACACCCCAAGATAACATTTAACCAAATACCTGTGCCCTCCTCATGATTAGCTGGTGCGCCAAGGTGTTCCCCGCATTACAACTTTCCCCATCACACACCAGTCCCACGGCTTGAGCAGGCATCGGTGGAACTTGCTTACATCCTCTGTGTCATTAGGAGTTGCCCATGGTTTTATTCCAATTCCCGATCTCTGCTAACTCAATTTTTTTTGATAGGCTATTTGGTTCTGTCGGAATATAGTTAATACAGAAAGTATAGAACAAATGCTTGATTGTGTCCTTTTCTTTATGAGTTTTCAGAACAGCAAATTGATGCCTTAGCAACAACCTTCAAATCCAACTAGTCGGAGCTTTAAAAAAAAATACCATAATGAGTCAATGGCTTTTTTTTAAATGCATGTTTTATGTGTTCCAATCAATGGCACTTGGTCTTCTTTTCCATCCTCAAATGGTCCCATCTCCGGCTACTGGGAGCCTGTTCCATTGGCTCCCATGTCCACTGCAAGGTGCTCTAGCAGCCTTGGGGAGTTTCCTTGTTTTCTGTGTGATGTGAGTGTGTGTTTGCACAAGTAAAGCAAAATTGCCAGGTTGGGTGGGCTGCCTAAGTAGCTGTCATGCCCAGTCTCTGAGGCAGAGGGAGGCAGGTCGCACTGGAGAAGTGCTGGCTGGAACCGCCAGATGGGAAGGCAGGTCCGGGTTGGGGAGCAGGCAGACTCCCAACAAAACTGTCTTTGGAGAGGCCTCCAGCAGAACTGGGAAGGCCTGGCTGAAGGTCCCTGGGCTCAGCCCCGGGGGGAATGGGACCCTGGGGAACCGCTTGCCTCCACGTGGCCTGAGCAGACCTGGGCGAGGAGTGAGCCTGAGCGCCCATCACCAACTCGAGATTCCGGCAAAACGCAGCAGCAAAGGGGAAGATAGAGCGAAGAGACCCAGGCCGGGTTCCCCACCGCTTTCGGTGGGTGAGGCCTCACGTGACTTGATTATTTTTAAATTTTCCATTGTATTTGTAAAAGTAAACATGGAAATCACAGAATTTGCATGACACAGTGTGCAAAAGGTACAAAAAGCATGCAGTCGGAAGACACTGCCCCCAGCAGGTGAGTGGGTAGATAGACTGTGGCACGTGCGGACAACGGAGCTGACCGGAGCCCTGCAAAGGAGCGAGCTGACGAGCCCCGAGAAGACAGGGAGGAAGCCTCGCCGTGTATCATTCAGCGAGAAACGCCGATCCGAAGAGGGTTGCCTACTGTACGACGGTCTGGAAAAGGCAACACTGTGACGACAGTCAGCAGGTCAGCAGGGTGCCAGGAGTTGGGGTTTGGGGGAGACCAGCAGGCAGAGCACAGAGGACTCTCAGGGCAGTGGCACAGCGTTCGGTGCGGCACCGTACGGCTGACTGCGTGTGTCACACACTGGTCCCAACCCCCAGAATGCACACCTTTCCCAGAGCAAACCCTAACGTCAGCTGTGGACTTGGGTGACAATGACGTGTCAGCGGCTCACCCACTGGAACGTGTGCCACTCTGGTGAGGGACGCTGACAATGGGGAGGCTGTGTATGGGGCGAGAGCAGGGATCTACGGGAAATCTCTGCATCTTCCTCTCGACTTTCTGCAAATCTAAAGCCAAAAAAAAAAGCCCTTAAGAATAAATAGGCCCTGGCTGGTGTAGCTCAGTGGATTGAGTGTGGGCTGGGAACCAAAGTGTCACAGGTTCGATTCCCAGCCAGGGCACATGCCTGGGTTGCAGGCCATGACCCCCAGCAACTGCACATTGATGTTTCTCTCTCTCTCTCTCTCTCTCTCTCTCTCTCTCTATCTCCCTCCCTTCCCTCTCTAAAAATAAATAAATAAAATCTTAAAAAAGAATAAATAAATAAATAAATGAAATTTAAAAAACTATACAGTAAACATTCTTCCTCTCACTAAGCCTCCCCTGGAGGAAGCCCATGTTAATAACTTCTTTACTTTTGTTTTTTTTTAAATCTTCACTGAGGATATGTTTTTATTGTTCTTAGAGAGGAAGTGGGGAGGGGAAGAGAGAGAGAGAGAAGCATCGATTGGTTGCTTCTGTACGTGCCCCGACCAGTGACTGAACTTGCAACCTAGGTATGTGCACTGACTGGGATCAAACCTGCAACCTTTTGGTGTCTGGGATGAGTCTTCCACCAACTGAGCCAGACTGATCTATACATGTGAGTCATTAAAGCATAGGCTCTCCCTGACTCTTCACATATAAACACAAATGGTAGCATAACATACACGTCACCAAGAAGCCCGGCAGAGTAAAGGAAAATGTGGGATAATTATAGGGGGCACCCAGATTTGAACTGGGGACCTCTTGATCTGCAGTCAAATGCTCTACCCCTGAGCTATACCCCCTGCTGGAATGAATGGGCCTCCTCAGGACTTCTCCATGGGGTAGCCACACCCAAGACACCTGTAACAACAGCTATGACACCTCATATTTATTAAGCACTTACAACAAGTGAGGCAAACTATTCTAAGAGCTTCATATAAATGAATTTAAAAGTGATCTGTGATAGTACTACCCAGGACGACCACCACCATCCCCATCCTCATCACGGATGATGGTGACACAGGGGACGGAAGCAGCTTGCCCCCACTCACAAAGAGTAAGCGACGGAATCAAGAAGTCAGTGGCCTCCACTTCATCCTGCCTCAACTCAGCTGCCCTTGAGGATGGGGGCTAGGGCTCTGCTGCCTCTGGACCAGCCCGTCTCCCTGCCCTGTGGCAACCAGCAGCCCCTCGTCCCCCACCTCTCTTCAGACTCTCCCCCCTTTCATGATGGGGTGGCCCAGAAAAGCAGACAGGGGACTGAAGCCAGGGCCTGGCAAGCACCTGACAAAGGCTTCTGGAGGTCAGAGCCCTTGAATTGAGGTGATCTAAGTTTGCAAATTCATTGGCTTTTATATGACAATGCCTTCCCATGGCACAGCATTGAAAATGTACGAACTAGCATACGGAGAAAACTTAAGACTGTTATTACTGAGGTGATCCTTTTGTAATATATACACATATGGAATCATTATGTTGTACCCCCAAATTTCTACAATGTTACATGTCAATTATATCTCAATAAAACCGGAAAAATATTACAAAGTAAAAAGCAATCACTTCAGTCTAGCTAACATCCATGAGAACTTGGACGATCTCCTCGCTCAGCAACTTTCTTTTTTTTCCTAAAGATTTTATTTACTTATTACTTTTTTTTAGAGAGGGAAGGGAGGGAGATAGAGAGAGAGAGAGAGAAACATCAATGTGCAGTTCCTGGGGGCCATGGCCTGCAACCCAGGCATTCCCTGACTGGGAATCGAACCTGTGACACTTTGGTTCGCAGCCTGCACTCAATCCACTGAGCTACGCCAGCCAGGGCAGCAACTTTCAAACACATAACACAGTGTGGCTAACCGGAGTCGCCATGCCACACATCACACCCCAGCAGTCATTAATCTTGGAACTGCCTCGGTTTCCTCTTTTGTGAGGTGGGGACCACTGATGAAAACACCTGTCTCGCAGGCTTCCTGTGAGGACGACATAAGAAGGTGAAGACATCTCTCAACAGAGGGCACGGAGGTGGGAGGGGGGAGCCCCCGTGGTGTGGCAGGGCAGGGCGGAGCCCAGTTTCATTCTAGAGGGGATGCTGGAGCCACAGTGACCAGGGAAGGCTGGTGGGAGCCTGGAGTCCAGGCAAAAGTGACACACAGGGGGCACCCGGATTTGAACCGGGGACCTCTTGATCTGCAGTCAAATGCTCTACCCCTGAGCTATACCCCCAGTTGTATATGCTTCCTTACTCACACCTCCATACATACACAGCCACACCCAGACCCTATAAACCATCACAGCCTCTGAGTCTTCTGCTGCACGTCTCACTGGCACTCCAAACTGGCCTTTCTCATGGGAACCCCAGCCCATAATTGATGGTTTGGTCACAATTGTTAGCTCACAGCAGGAGACAGCAGGGGCAGGGACCCTCCCATTACCTAGATGAGAAAGCCCAGGAGGTCTGGAGCCCTTCCCCACACGGAGCCCTGGGTCAGAGGGCCCAGCCCATCTGGTCTACCTGTCTTTCCTTCACCCATCCTTTCTTTTTGCCCTCCTTCTCTTTTATTCACCCCATCTTTCCTCTTCCCGCTCTTCTCTGACCTCACTCACTGCCCTCCTCCCCACCGGCTCTCTTCGCCTACCGCCCAGGCCTCCTTAGTCCTTCATCCAGTCCCAGTTGTGTCTTTTTAAAACTGCTGGCCTGAGGTACGAAGGAAAGACAGGCCTCGTCAACAAGAGGTGGAGCATTTACTTCCCCAAACCAGACAGATGGGGGAAAGCCGAGAAAACAGTGACAATAACAGCGCAGCCTTGGAGGACTTGTCCTGGGAAATATTAGGCCGTGCACTAAAACACCAGACTGAAAACAGCCCCAGGGACCGGGCCCCTGGAAGGCAGACCTGTAGGGTCCTCCACAGTAAATGTGCAGGTTTAACGAGAGACAGCCACAGCCTGCCGGCTCCGCGGCCCAGCTGCCAGCCTGCGGGCGCTCCGCTCCTCCCTGAGACACCCACGCTTGTCCAGGTTTGCTCCTGGCTAAAGACCAAGGCTGAAAATAAATAGAGCGATTATGGGCGACTCCTTAAACTTTCTTACTTCTGACTCCTCTACAGTCTCCAACTGTATTGCATACAATGTATTACTTTCAAAATCAGAAAAACCAATAAAGGCCTTCTGGCCAAGATGGAGGTATAGGCAGACACACTGTGCCTCCTTGAACAACCAAAAGAAGGACAACAACAAATTTAAAAACAAAAACTCACCAGAACCGACAGAAAATTAAACTGTATGGAAGTCCGACAACTGAGGAGTTGAAGAAGAAACATTCATACAGACTGGTCAGAGGGGCGGAGTACAGGCAGCTGGGCAGAGATGACTTGCAGCAAGGCGGTGGCTGGTGGACAGGGAGGTCCCACATTCACGTGCAGATAAACCAGGAGGAACAACTGGGGAGCGAGACAGACTATGTAACCCAAAGTTCCAGAGCCAGGAAATAAAGCCTCAAGGCCTCTGACTGAAAACACCTATGGGGGTTGTGGCATCAGGAGAAATTCACAGCCTCACAGGAGAGTTCGTTGGAGAGACCCACAGGGTCCTAGAATGTGCACAAACCTACCTACCCACCCAGGAATCAGCACCAGAAGGGCCCAATTTGCTTGTGGGAAGTGGGGGAAGTGACTGAAAGCTGGCCAAGAGCCTGTTCCCTCTCAGACCCTCCCCCACATACAGCGTCACGACGCAGTGATGTGGGTTGCCCCACCTGGATGAACACCTAAGGCTCCGCCCCTCACTATGTAACAGGTGTGCTGAGACAAAAAAAAAAAATGGCCCAAATGAAAGAACAAAGCTCCAGAAAAAATACAACTAAGTGACAAAGAGATAGCCAACCTGTCAGATGCACAGTTCAAAACACTGGTAATCAGGATGCTCACAGAATTGGTTAGGTATGGTCGCAAAATAGAGGAAAAAATGAAGGCTATGCAAAGTGAAATAAAGGAAAATGTACAGGGAACCAACAGTGAAGGGAAGGCAACCGGGACTCAAATCAATGTGTGGACCAGAAGGCAAAAAGAAACATTCAACCAGAACAGAATGAAGAAACAAGAATTCAAAAAAATGAGGAGCTTAGGAACCTGCAGGACATCTTTAAATGTTCCAACATCTGAATCATAGGGGTGCCAGAAGGAGAAAAGGAAGAGCAAGGAATTGACAAATTATTTAAAAAATAATGAAGGAGAGCTTTCCCAATCTGGCAAAGGAAATAACTTTCAGGAAGTCCAGGAAGCTCAAAGATTCCCAAAGAAGTTGGACCCAAGGAGGAACACACCAAGGCACATCATAATTACATTACCCAAGATTAGAGATAAGGAGAGAATCTTAAAAGCAGCAAGAGAAAAGTAGACAGTTACCTACAAAGGAGTTCCCAGAGGTCTATCAGCTGATTTCTCAAAAGAGACCTTACAGGCAAGAAGGGGCTGGAAAGAAGTATTCCAAGTCATGAAAGGCAAGGACCTTCATTCAAGGTTAGTCTATCCAGCAAAGCTATCATTTAGAATGGAAGGGCAGATAAAGTGCTTCTCAGATAAGGTCAAGTTCAAGGAGTTCATCATCACCAAGCCCTTACGATATGAAATGTTAAAGGGACTTATCTAAGAAAAAGAAGATGAAAAACTATGAACAGTAAAATGACAACAAACTCACAGTTATTAACAACTGAACCTAAAACAAAACAGAAAACAACTAAGTAAACAACTAGAACAGGAGCAGAATCACAGAAACGGAGATCACATGCAGGGTTATCAGTGGGGCAGTGGGATCGGGAGGGAGGGAGAGGGAAAAGTTTCAGAGAATAAGTAGCATAAATGGTAGGCAGAAGATAGACAGGGTGAGGTTAAGGATAGTACAGGAAATGTAGAAGCCAAAGAACTTAAATATATGACCCATGGACATAAACTAAAGGGGGGAAATGTGGGTGGGAAGGGGTGTGCAGGGTGGAGGGGAATGAAGGGAGGGAAATAGGACAACTGTAATAGCATAATCAATAAAATGTATTTAAGAATAAATAAATAAATACAATAAAAAGACACAGTTGGGGTATATATATATATATATATATATATATATAAAATCCAGCACAAATAGCACCCCTTTTTTATTACAAAATCATACACACATAATTCAGTAACATAATATCAACTCAAGCACACCATATGACATTTTAGGTGAAATGTTCAAATTAAAAAAAAATGAAAAACCAATAAATACTACACATTTAAGCACATTCCCCTCTAGAAATGGCGAGCAGTACCATTTCCAACCGACAAACTTAGTAATTGCTCTGTGACAGAAAAGACCCATGGAATGCTCCCCTGAGAAATATGCATGGTAATTGACATAGAACTCATCCAAGCTTTGAAAGGAATAATTATTTGCATTTTTACAGATGAGGACGCAGCCTCAGAGCTTCATCTGCCACCTGGCCCCCCTCCAGGTCAGGACGCGTGCCCCTCTAAGACATTCATAAAGGCTCAGATGTGTTGAGGGTTTACTATGTTGGAGGCACTGCGGGGACCTCTGCCGCCCGAGAATCCTTGGTAAAACTGTTGTCTCCCATGCACTGGCTAAGACGACCTCCAACCCTTCTACGGAGGAAGAAACAGACACTCGGGGGCTTTGGGAACTTTCATTCATTCAACAAACTGTCCGCACCCACTGCAACCCACATTCGATGGGAGGCAGTGAGGACTCCGTGCTGGGCAAGGCAAACGAACAAGGTCCCCACCCTCATGGAGCTTCTGTTCCGAGGGGTGAAGGGGGCAGACACGCACAGAACCCCGTGGACAAGATTGTCGCAGACACTTGAAGACGCTTTAGGAAAACAAGGCAGGGGGGTGTGATGGAAGACGGTGGGGATGACATGGCATGCTCAGGGAAGTGACCATTTGAGCTGCAGTCTGGCTGGTAAGAACCCAGTATGGACGAATTTGGATGCAGGCTGTGGGAATTTGGATTCCAGGCTGTGGGTAGAATGATCGCCAAGGCTTTAAGGCGGGAACTAGCTAGGCAGGGTTGTGGCGCACAAGCAGTACCAGTGTGGCTGCAGGAGAGGGACAGAGCAGGACAGCATCAAGCAGAGGTGTGGCAGGTCACAATGCATGAGGCTCTGTAAGCCATGGTCAATGGTGGGTTTTATTTCATTGCCATATCAGCAAGGGTGGAGCCTAGACTAAACATGAACCTGTCTCCTTCCAGGTGCAGGGGCTTTCCCGACGGGCTCTCTGCAGAGCACCTGACCCAGGACCTATCGTGACAGGGTCCCCGAGTGTCCATAAACCTCCTTGGCTGCGAATTTAGGTTTGCTACTGTTCATCCAGTCGGCCATGTTCCTACCCTCATGGAGGTGACATTCCAGCAGAGGAGGCACATAGGAGTGTGATGTACTGTCCCCTCAGATATTTCTTCAATCTACCATCATGGAAAGAGCCATCCACCCAGAGAACAGGGCAGGGTGACCCTAGCCTACGGGGTCAGGAGAGCTTCTCTGAGGAAGTGACATTTCCATGACACCTTGCAGGAGGAAAGGAAGTTAGTTAGCCCAGGAGGACCAGGCAGCAGTGGGTGGAGCCTGAGCCAGGACTGTGGAGAGAAGGCCAGAATGCTGGAGTCAGGGACAGCGCCTCCTGTGGGTTACAGTGTCTTCCCACTCAAGTCCTCACAGGATCCACAGAATGTGACTGCCCTGAGGAAACAGGGTCCTTGCAGATGTAATGAATATAATGACGATGAAGTCATACCGGAGTAGGCAGGCCCTTAATGCAATATGACTTGGTGTGCTTATTAGTAGAGACACGAGGAAAAAGCCAGGGGACAATGGAGGCAGGCATGGGAGTGATGTGTCTCCAGGCCAAGAGACGCCCAAGAGGACCGGCCCCCAACAGAAGCTAGGTGAGAGGCATTGACCAAATTCTCCCTCGGAGCCTCTAGTGAGAACCAACCCTGACCACACATGGGTTCGAGACTTCTAGCTGATAAATTTCTGTTGTGTAAAACCAGCCGGTTGGTCGTACTTTGCGACGGCAGCCCTAGGGAAACTAACTAACTAATACCCAGCCCAAGATAGGGCTGGAGAGGCAGGCATGGCCTGGGGCGCCCTCAGGATGTTCTGGATTTTACCCCCAAGTCTCAGCGCCCACCCCAACCCTCCCCCTCAAGAGACCATCTTCCCTAATTCTCATCTCTGGCTGCAGGTACCCACTAGAGACAAATATGAAGCTAGGGGACCTTCTGGAAGCGGGTTTGGCAATATGCATCAAAAGCCTTAAAAAAAAAAAGTCCATATCCTTTGACAGGGCAAGTCCACCTCTTGGACATAACTAGACCAATACCTGAAAATATTTCAAGGACCAGAAGAGGTCCGGGGCGCTTCTCACAGTCCATCCACCTACACATGGGGTAAGTGCATCTGCCACTGGCTTAAGTGACCGGAGCTTGAGGACAGTTGTTAAAATGAACTGCTGTCCGGGAAAAGGTTTTATAAAGCCTGACTCTCGGGTAAATTCCAAGGGCCCTCCCTTCTCGGTTCCCGCGACTCCGGCATTGCTTTGCGCTCTCCGGGTGGGGCTCGTTTCAGCTCTGTCGCACCCTGCACAACCCTAAGGCCCTCCCTTTGTGTGCACACCACCTGGTCCCCAGCTCCGCGTCTGCACAAAGCGCGGGCCCCGTCGGGCGAGGCGCGGGAGGAAACGAGAAAGCGCGGGAGGAAGGGCTGGTCGCTGGAGCGCAGCAGCACGGTTCCGGAACTGCCCCGGAGGAAGGGCCACCGCGCGGCCCACCCGGGCGTTTCTGGGACGGCCCCTTCCTGGGCGCGCGACGGCGATCCCGCGCCACCACCGAGAGGCCTGCGTTCCTAGAGCGGCCGCGGGCGGCCAGGTGCGGCGCCGGCCTCCCGGCCTCCCGGCTCCGGCCGGCAGGGGGCAGCACGGCCCGGCGGCCCCACGTGGCGCGGGCGCCCGGAGCGAGGACCCGGGTGGGAGGCGGGGCCAGAGCGCGCTCCTCCGGTCCACGGGATGGCGAGGGGAGGCTCGAATCGAAGAATTTAAAAAATTCAAGTCGTTAAAAGTTAAATTTACAAAACACATACACACTTCTTTAAACTTTAAATCTACATATTTTTTAATTAAAAAATTTATAGTGGTTATTAATCCCGGCCTCCCATCGTCCCGTAGCATCGCCCACCCCGCCCGTGGGAGACAGACACGGTGTGCCCCCATTTCGCAGGTGCTCACTCGGACCCCACACTGAAGGGGTAGATGGAGTCAGGCAGGAAGAGACGGAGCCAGGAGGTCGGCGAGGGCGGCTGACGACAGCACAAGGCTCTCCCCGTGGGGACCTCCAGGATGGGGGGCCTGGGACTAGGGTGGTCGCCTCCCGGGGGTCGCGACGCCCCAGTGCTGTGGTGCGCGCGCGCCGCTGCGGTAGGGAGCGGGAAGGCTCAGCGGAGCAAGGCCACTTAAACCAAGAGAAGGTCTGTGCGAACAGACCAGTCACAACGTGACAGCTCGCGGCCAGCCAAGCACCGGTAGGAGGGCGCCCTGGATGCCAGGGACGTGCCTGCGGCTCCATCTCCTCGCAGTCTAGCTCCGCCGCCCGCGCACCCGCCCCTGGACGCCTTCTCAGGGGCCTGGGTGACCCAGCAGCCCAGAGGACCTGTGCCATCACTCCAGGTACCCTGAGACTGGTAAGAGGATTCGGTACTGACCCTGGGGCTGTACCTAATATCTGAGCTGAAATATGGGAGGAAATAATGAGATACATTTTTATTACATCTTTTAAAGCTTTGGGATTAGCTTTAATAAAGAAGGTCATCTGCAACCCAGCGGGGCAGAGATTTGGGGCTCTACCTGTGTTTCTTCCTGCACTGTTATCTGTGAATTTTTTTGCCCTATTCAGTTAACATTTATTGAGTACCTTGCAGGGCCAGACCCAGGAGCAAGTACAGAAACAGAAGCCTGCCCTTGGGGACATCGAGCACTCATGCCACCCAGTGTGCCCACCGAGCCCAGGAAAGTGGGGAGGGAGACCCTCAAAGCTGCCCGCAGTTGGGTTGCGTGGCCCAGGGTCCTGCCTGGCTGTAACTCACTACTTGAATCTTCCCTTGCCTTCACAGTGTAGGCGTTTTGCTGTAAAAATAACTTTGGGGATCCTTGTAGCTTCTGACGGGGCTTTTCTGGACATCTGTGCTGCTAGTTCCCCAGCCTTCCAGGGATTCTTGGGGGGTGTCAGCCGGCTGGATTCATGGGTGAGGTTATAAGGGCTCTGCTGTCTGCTGAGACCATCTCCCAGGGATGGAGAGGTTACAGAGAGGAGAAATGCAGGTATACCCTAAAAGGAAGAAAAATACTTAAGAAACCCTGTGTCCTATAAAAGCATTGAGAATAAATTAAACATACAGAGTTTGGATTGAGACTGGGGAAAGTTGTAGCAAAAGAGAGGGGTGGGCAGGACTTGGCCAGGGCAGGGGGTTTGAAGCAGTTTCCTCTTCTGAGACCCTCTCAGAGCAGCCCCCAGGGCCGGGAGGGCCAGGCAGGGGGTAGTTAGCTGCCCCTGCCCCTCGAATCCCAACCCCTCTGGCTCCACTCATTATTTTACATATGTAGCTTCTGAAAGTGGTTCTATTTAAACTAGAGATCCTAGGCTAAAAATAAAAGCTTGAAAACCCTGACACATGAAGCACAGAAAATTTGGCCGATCGTTGTAAACTTGATGAAGATTTTGTGTCCTGAATCTGAAAGAGATTCTAAAATACACTAGTAGAGACTGAGTTTCTATAGAGCGGGGATGAATTCTAATCATCCACTGAATTTCACAGGCGTGGAGATGGTTAAAAGTCCGCATCCTGGGGAGGGGGGAATAAAATTATTTCTTCTGTTTTATGGCCAAAGTTTGATACCATCTCTTGAAGAAATTAGGGGCTCCTTAGAAATTTAATTCTGAGATTAGTTTTTATTGCTTAGAACTCTGAAATTCCTTTGCGGTAAGAAAAAAAACAACAGCAGCCTTTTCATTTAGGGGGAAAGTGTTTTAAATTAGTTCTGAAATTCTGTTGTACAGTTATTACCTTCGTTAGTCTTTTTGGTAAAATGAACACCCAGGCAAGTTTGTATACAGTTTATGCTGTCCCCAGACTTGGCGGAACCGGAAGAGATTTGTGCAGGAAAACGTGTCTATTTCTTCTCACACGCCTACTGTTTGAATGAAATATACTGGAGATGGGTGTGCTTGGGTCTGGATATTGACTTGCTTTTTTAGTGGCAGTCTGAAACATAGGTGATTTAATTTTTTCTAACCTTATTTCAAAATGCATCACAAACCTCTGGCTTGGTACGGTAGCAATACTTCAAGATAAACCAAGGAAGCCACTGGGTTAACATGGGAAAGGAATAATGATTTCAGTGGGACATTTGTTATTAAACTGCTCAGGGTAACTATGCCAACCACCTTACGGCCTTTACCTTTGAATAAAATTAATGAGCTGACGTCCAGTGATGAAAGGCAATGCAATGAGGATAATCCAGACATAAAAATCTCATCTTAGATCTTAGAATCTGCATAAATAATTTATCTGCTGAAAATTTGATCAAGGAACCTTGTGATTCTTGGACCATCCCTTCAGTAGAAGCACAGCTAATGTCTCATTTCATAACCTGTTTAATTTCCTTAATTGAATTTACTTTAAATCCAATCAATTTCAATCCTTGGAGGACATAACGTCAGCATTTGTATATCCTGGAAATAAAGAACTGATCAAATGTGCTCCTCTAAATGGTTATACGTCTACTAGACTCTACTGATTCTAAACGGAAACAGTATGTTACCCTGATATTCGTTATTTAAAAAATAACATTACCAGTGAGGGTAATTTTCACTGGCCGATTTTTGTCATTAAAATTCAACTTTCTATTATCCTAGTTAGAGACGATAGTGATGCTTCTGTCTTCTAGTCTGAGTTAGAGACCTTGGATATTATTCTATAAAGAGAAGCAGTGAGGACACCTCTGGGGAAGTGGGGGAAGGAATGGTGGGAACCCCAACGGGTAGTATAAGCCTGAAAGATTTCAAGTCAGGGTTTGAGTACTATTTGATTAGGGTGCAGGCGCATTTGCCTTACAATCTCCTTCACCCGGCTCCTTCTCTGGCTGTTGAAGGGCTTCTCAGGCCCCAGCGTCGCAGACAAACACAGAAAGGGAGCCCCTTAACAGACCGTCTCTTCCCAAAGTCCCTCTGGAAGAGAGGGGCTCATTTCAAAACAGGGGCTAGCTTGGTGCTTGGCCCCAGCCAATCTGCTCTCTCCTGGTCGGGAGAGTTGGGTTACAGTCCCAGTGTTGCTGGGCTGGCCGGCCAGTGAGCCATCTGCTTTCAGCGGGGTTCACAGCTTACACACAGCGACCTCGGGACAGGTAGAGCTGCCTGTCAGAGATAAATGGTACTGTTTTGCCTTTTTTTAAAAGATTTTATTTATTTATTTTTTAGAGAGGGAAGAGAGAGAGAAAGAGAGAGAGACAGAGAGAGAAATATCAATGTGCGGTTGCTAGGGGCCATGGTCTGCAACCTAGGCATGTGCCCTGACTGGGAATCGAACCTGTGATGCTTGGTTCGCAGCCTGCGCTCAATCCATTGAGCTACGCCAGCCAGGGCCGCCTTTTTTTTTTTTAAGCACCAAGGTGTGTGTGTGTTTAAAGATTTTATTTATTTATTTTTAGAAAGAGGGGAAGGGAAGGAGAAAGAGGGAGAGAAACATCAATGTGTGATTATCTCTCATGCATCTCCTGCTGGGGACCTGGCCTGCAACCTAGGCATGTGCCCTAAATGGGAATCGAACCAGCAACCCTTTGGTTCGCACGCCCACACTCAATCCCCTGAGCTACACCAGTCAGGGCTTGCTGGGGTTTTTTTGTTTGTTTGTTTTTTAAATAAAGGATCCATGTTGAAGAAATTGGGAGGCAGTATATAAGAGCAGTGAACAGCACATGCTTAGGTTTAAATTCTGGCCATGTGACCTTGGGCTAATTGCTTCATCTCTCCAAACTTCATCCGTATATGATTTCATAGGTTGTCACAAGATCAAACACGGTATGTGAGCATTAACTCAGTACGGTGCCTGGGACGTGGTGGGACCCAGTGAACCTTAGTGATGATGGCAGTTATCCCGAATAACCTCAAGGCCGGGCCTGCCCACTTCCTGGGAGCTTTCACGAAAGGCCAGTCAGCACTGTTTGGTTTAACTCTCCTTCTCTCTCCCTCTCTCTTTCTCTCCCTCTCTCCCTCTCTCTCTCTCTCTCTCTCTCTCTCTCTCTCTCTCTCTCTCTCTACCCCCTTCCTTCATTAAAAAAAAAAAAATTCTTTTAGCCTGGACTTACCTTTTGTAGAAAGTAGAAATAAAAGGGTTAGATTCTATTATGCTTTACCAACAACGAAATACTCCATTCAGGGAACCCAGCTAGAAGCCGCAAATGCAGAATGGATTTTTAAATTTAAATCTAGAAGTTCCCGCTATGCCTGGGAAGCAGCGAGAGGCTTCAGCGGCCAAAACACTTTCCAGAAAGCTGGTGAGGCCTTGGCTTGCCTCACCGTTGCCCTGGCAACAACAGGGCCCAGTGGCCTCGGGCCCTGATCCCTTAATCTGAGGAGCTGCTGCCACGTTGCCTCACGAAAGGTCCCCGTAGACACCTGGCTAGCGAAAGCGTCTGTAATGGGAGGGACCCAGAAAAGATGGAGGTGTGACCCTTTCTACGTAGAGAGCCGCCCGCAGGTCCCCAGGACGGTCTCGGCTATCCAGACCCCCAAAAGCTGAGTCTAGAGAATTAGGCCACGGAATCTCCAGCCGTTCTCAGTGTGGTCACAGCCGTGGAGGGCTTCCTGACCCTTTTGTGTCTCTCCGTGGCACCCAGCGTGGTGCTGTGCACGCACAGATTAATAAATACGGGGGCAGCGTGACAATGAGCCTCCCCCAAGGTGCCAGGCGCCCACCCTGCTGCCCTTGCTGACCCTGCAAGCGGGCAGGCGGGAGAGCCAGGTGGCTGCAGCAGCCTGCTCCTCTCCATCCCCGTGTCCCCAGCTGTGATACCACCAGCTGCACGCCGAGGCCTTTTTTGCCTCAAATTTTTTAAAAAAAAATGCTCTTACTACATTCATAATTTTGACAAACATACGGCACCGAGCATGTCTTGCTTGATGTATTATTTCCCTTAATTTTTTTGTCTTACGTTTAAAAGTCTGAGGATACAACGGAGTCGTTTTCCGGAGGTGCTGACTTTCCTCTTTTCAACAGCCACTCAGATCCCAGGCAAAGAACTTTGTGGCCAAGCACGCGTGGGCTTGGGACTCGAAAAGACGTGAATTCCAACCCTGGCTCTAGCAGGACAGACGTGACCTGTCCGTTTGGCTGCTGCGTGACTTCGGGCCTATCTACTCTCTCCGAACCACGAGCTCTCCACCTGGAGAACCAGCGGAAACGATGCAGACAGCGGAGTTAGGAGATGCGCAAAGTCTTCGAAAGCAAGAGGTGTTCCGCGCACGGCAATTCTTCTTACCGGTACACAACTCCACGGGCCCGTGGCAACTGGCGACTTAGGAGTTGCAAAGTCTGGCTTCCTAATTCGATTAAGGGCACCCTGGAAAGCACTGTGAAAGGCTACCAGGGACCCAGCAAGGAGGGTGCTGCCCTCGGCAAACTGGCACGTGCGAGCGAGGTGAGTCACCCTGCCCCCCCAGATGGGAGATAGCAGAGACTCCAATGTCACGACCGAGCGTAGTTGCCCGTGTGGTTTGATTTGAATGTCCTCGCATGAAAATAATTTTCCACTGCTGCCTGCTGGGGAAGTTTCCTTCTCATCGATTCGTTCTTTTAAAAGACACCACCAGCCCACAACCTACGGGAACTTCTGTTTTTACTAAGCTGTCATGAGCTAGAAGCTCAGAATGAAATTTTTTAGCCTCTATTCCACTTTTGTCGAAACCCAAGTCGGTGCCAGGGCCTTTGCTACCTATTTGTTCGTTAGGTTATTTAAGCCTCAGAACAAGGCGAACCTTGTTATCCCCACTGCACGGATGCGGAAGTTGGTGTTCTGTTCATTAATTAGTTTGTGCAAGGGCACACGGCTTGGTTGAAACCCCCATCTGCTCTCCTCCAGAGGCCGACAGACTTTAGTGACCACCCTCTGGAGGTGCTGGTCTCGGACCACCGTGGAACTGACAGCCGGTGGGAAGGGCCAATCGTGTTGTATCGGGGACTCTGGATGGGGCGGGGGACGATCAGAGTACAGGGTGCTGGGCCCTTCGAAGAGGCCTGAAGGCAGGGTTATAGCCCACGAAGGGGACACAGGAGCTCAGAGACCCCCTGACAGCCCCACTCCACACAGGAAGTTCCGGTCTTCGACTATACCGAATTCTTCAGACCCCAGGGGCCTAGAAAAAGAAAGCTCGAAAACGCCAATCTTGGTACTTGCGTAACAGATGAAGTTGCTGGGTTTCTACCTTGCATTCCCCCCAAAGCACCATGGTCTTTCATTGCAGTCAGAACTCGAGTCTTTGGTCCTCAGGCTCCAGGATGAGTCAAGGTTTGGGGCAGTGACGGGCCTCCCCCAAGTATTTCCAAAGTATCTCTGCTAACCTCTCTTAGAGGCTGCAGGTACCTTTGGTACTCAAAAGAGCCACTCCCCCCCGCCCCCACTGCCCGCCACCCTTGAACTTCCAGCCTGCAGTGCCATGGTCAGTGACCTGTCCATTGAACATGGCTGGTCGTCTTGGGCCTGACTATGGCCAGACTCCTTCTCCATCAAGCTTGGTCCCTCGCCATCCACTTGGGTCAGGTGCTCTCTCCTGCTCGGGCATCTCCAGTGGTTTCCCACACAAGGTCAAATTCAGACTCCAGTCTGGAAGTCTTTTTTTTTTTTTAGATTTTATTTATTTACTTTTAGAGAGGGAAGGGAGGGAGAAAGAGAGAGAGAGAGAAACATCAATGTGCAGTTGCTGGGGGTCATGGCCTGCAACCCAGACATGTGCCCTGACTGGGAATCGAACCTGCGATGCTTTGGTTCGCAGTCTGCGCTCAATCCACTGAGCTACGCCAGCCAGGGCCCAGTCTGGAAGTCTTAAATCCCTCTGCACCCCCACCTACCCCAAGCCAAGCTCGTTGACCCTGCCTTCTCTCTACAAGCCGTCTCCAAGTCAGTGCCTGCTCCCGTGTCTGATGGAGCCCACGTTCCACACTCCTGCCTCTAAGAATCCCCCACCAGAAGGCATTCCTCAGTTTCTTCGTCTGTGGGATCCTCCCAGCCCACAGACCCGCCTGTGCGGACACTGTCCTGACCCGCAGGCTCCTCCTCCCGAGCTCGGCAGAGTGCATGAGGGCCTGGCCCCCGGCGTCTGCTGCACGGAAGTCCTGCTCCTGGATGCGCGTCTCCTCTCCAGCTGGTTCCAGAGGGCAGGGCCCAGACTGGCCACCTCTCCGGCCCTGGGTGCCAGCCCAGGCATCTGCCCCTCCCTGGCTGCCCGCCCGCCCTGATGGCCCACCATCCTTGTGGAAATGTTCGTGTAAACAGAGAAGTCACATCCTTTCAAGTGTGAGCTCTGGGGCATCACTTCCCCTCCCTGTGCTTCTGTTCATGCATCTTTGGAAGGAGAGGAGTGGGGTTCGTGTTCTCCGTGGTCCTTTCCGACAGTAACATAGCATCTCCCTCTAATTCTCCTTTAAGTGTCTCGTGTCACCTCCCCTCCCTGGACTCTCTCAGGTCAGCCCCTCTGCTGCAGCAGAGGTCCAGCCTCCCAGTGCTTGTGGCTGAGGCGGGCACTCTGCTGGCCTCCGTGACGTGTCCCTTCAAACTGCCTGAATTCACTCGGGGTCACTACCAAGCCGGGGAGCAGAGTGAGAGTCCGCTGCTCTGCGGGCAATGTAACATTTGCTCTAGGCCTCAATGGATGGCGAGTATTCATGAATACCTAGGGGAGCCAGGGTGCATTCGTGCATGTAACAACATGTCTAAAGAGAGCAGCTTTGGTGCAATAAATTTAAAAAAATGTTCAGAACGATGCCCTTTGTGGTTTCCCCAAAGACGGGCAGGGAGGCCCCCTGCACCCCTTCCGAGGCCCCCTGCACCCCTTCCTCAAGCCTCCCTGCCCCAGGCCACGCCCCTCCCTGGCCACGCCCCTCCCCAGCCACATTGCAAGCTAGGCAGGAAGGCTGCTGGTCCTGCGGGAAGCGCCCACTTTTGCTGTGGGACCATCTTTCCAGCCCATTCCAGACCACTCCCCCTTCCTGTCTCCCTCCTGACTTCCCACAGTCCTCCGGCACCGAGGCGCCCAGAGCTTCTCCACTGCCGCGGGCTCCTTCACTGTTTCAAGTGCCTCCATCCTGTCTCTCTTCCCGATTCTATAATTGGTGGGATCCGCACCCCTTTCGCCACCCCACAGCGGGGATGAGCACATAAAGGAGGACTCAAGAAAACCTGTCAACTGACACTAGGCACGTCATGTCCCTCGGCCACCTTCTTAAACCCTCCCCTTCAAAACCAAACAAAAACGGCAAACAGGAAACGCTCGTCTTTTAAAAATTACTCTATTATTATCAAATAGAACCACAGTATCCAAAAGGTAATTATAAAGTTCTATACCCAACTAAGTGGCCCTGCACCGCCCCTCCGCGTGGCCGGCCAAATCACGCCCCCCGTGCTGATTGGTTTCATCCGTTTTATTGTCAAGGAAATTAACAGCCCGAAGGGGTTCCCCAGGGCAACGCTCTCCCCCCTGGGGCCCCGGGTAAACAAGGCAGCAAGCGACCTGGTCTCAGGACCCCTGTGTCCTTGGAAGGAGGGACAAAAGGAGGGGGGGCTCACAGCAAAGGGGCTGGGGGGGCGCCCCGCCGGCTGGGCTCGGGCGTCGAGGCTGCCAGGCCGGGCGGCAGCAGGGCGCGCTCACTCGCCCGTGTGGGTCCGCAGGTGGTACTTAAGCGACTGCTTGTAACGGAAGCACTTGGCGCAGTGCGTGCAGGGGTAGGGCCGCTCGCCGGTGTGCGCGCGCTGGTGCTCCAGCAGGTGGTGCTTCTGCGTGAAGCGCTTGCCGCACTCGGCGCAGTGGTAGGGCCGCTCGCCCGTGTGGATGCGCCGGTGCTCCAGCAGGTGATGCTTGCGGATGAAGCTTTTGCCGCACTCGGGGCAGGCGTGCGGGCGCTCGCGCGAGTGCACCCGGCAGTGGTTGGTGAGCTTGGACTTCTCGCTGAAGCTCTTCTCGCACTCGGGGCACTTGAAAGGCCGCTCGCCCGTGTGAGTCCGCTGGTGGCGCAGCAGGTGCGACGGGCGGCTGAAGCTCTTGCCGCACAGGCTACAGATGAAGGAGACCTCGTGCTTGCCGGCGTGCACGCGCTGGTGGATGACCAGGCTGATGTGCAGGCGGAAGCTCTTCTTGCACTCGGGGCACGTGTAGGGCCGCTCGCCCGTGTGCGTGATCTGATGCTTGGTCAGACTTGACTTGTGGCTGAAGCTGCTGTCGCACTCGGGGCACTTGTAGGGCTTGGGGCCGCCGCCGCTGCCCGAGCTGGGAGACTTGGGGCGCGGCTTGAGCACGTGCTTGGAGGTGAAGCTTGGCCCGCGCTCCGGTGACCCATAGCCTCCGCGGACGCGGTGGATGCGCTGGTGCAGCGTGAGCTGCTGCTTGTGCCGGAAGCTGATCTCGCACTCGGCACACTCGTAGGGCCCCTCCTTGATGTGGTTGCGCTGGTGGATGATGAGGTTGATCTTCAGCCGGAAGCTCTTGCCGCACTCCATGCAGGTGAAGGGCCGCTCCCCGCGCCGGTTCCGCTGCTGCTGGCTCGAAGAGCCCCGGTTGTCGCTCATGTGCCGGTCGCCGTGGGGGACGGGCGCCAGCCTCTTCACCGCTGGGTTTCCCAGCTGCAGGGGCGGGGGACTTTCCTCGCCCTCCGGGGACAGCTCCCCGGGCAGCGGGGTCTGATACATACTGGCCTCGTACCTCCCCGACAGCTCCCCGAGGTCCTGCAAGTGCTGCGGCAGCTCGTCCTCCTCCTCCTCTTCCTCCTCCTCCTCCTGTTCCTCAGTCTTGATCACGATCCCCTCTGCTCCAGGGACCGGCAAGGACAGAAGAAACAGCAAGAAGTCAGCTGTTGCCTAGGGCTGATTACCAGAGCTCCATCCTCACCCACAATCACTGCAGGCTGTCCCCCGAATTCCTTCCTCTGGGAAAAGCCTTCTTTCCACCCCTCTGCCGCCCACGGCCCCCACCCCCACGGGGTTGCTATGTAACGACACGCCCACTTGGTTCAGGAATGAGCCCAGACCCTCTGCTGGAACGTGCCGCAGAGGACACAGGGAAGACGGGTCCCTGTGATGGGCAGCTGGCACTGCAGGTGAACCTGTGGCTACCCGAGCCCACAAATACCAGTTCTTCACCTCACTAAAGGCCTTGTGTTTCTTCCCCCTGTATCCCAAGGGTCTTGACTCGTCAGGTTGCCAACCTTCCCTCCCCACGGTCTCCTCTACCTGAACTCAGCTCAGCCCCACTGGGCTACATCTCTTGTGGACTCGACTGGGCCTTTCTCCTCAGGGGCCTTTACTCACCCTCCTCTCCACGTCTCGAAGTCGTGCCGGTCCACGAACACCGGCTCCAATCGTCTCTACGCCCTAAACCTTCCCTGACCATCCCTGCTGCAGCCCTCGGCGCCTCCTGAGCCCACAGCCTGGGCTGGTGCCCCTCCCCAGGCCCGAGAACTCGGCCTTCCCACGCAGCACCTCACCTGCACGGGGGCTGCCACTCTGCAGCTGGGGGGCCTCCTAGGCCTTTCCCACAAGCCCTGGGGCAGGGGCCACCGACACCCCCACATGTGGATACCCTCCCTCCACGCCCTCTAGGACCTAAATCAGGCTGTGTGTTCTGTGGCCCAGGAGGACCTGACATCCCAGCAAAAAGGAGTGGCCTCCCACGCACGCCTGCTTGAGTTTCCTCAAGCGCCTTGTACTTACTGGTACGCCCTAAACACTGTTAATGGGGGCCTCTATTTTTAGTCTCACTGACCGACTTTGTGGGATACGAGGAAGTTGCTCATTCTTCTGGGTTCTGGGCCCACCTCTGAGCCGGGAGACTCAGCGACAGCGTGCATTTGTGGAATTCTTACTCGCAAACAAAGGAGACCTTTCTCAACGCGCCTCACACCTGTTCTCTCTCCCACAGCCACAGCATCTTACTGCAGGCTACGGCAAGCAAGGATTATCCCCACTTTGCAGCCCTGGCTGGCGTAGCTCAGTGGATTGAGTGCGGGCTGTGAACCAAAGTGTCACAGGTTTGATTCCCAGCCAGGGTACATGCCTGGGTTGCAGGCCATAACCCCCAGCAATGGCACATTGATGTTTCTCTCTATCTCCCTCACTTCCCTCTCTAAAAATAAATAAATAAAATCTTAAAAAAAAGAATTATCCCTACTTTGCAGACAGGGAGCACCTGAGCCTGCGGATGTCGGCAATGTTTCAAGGTCAAGTAAAAGTCACAGACCTTTGCAGAGCTGGCCATTTGGGGAACACTAGCCTCTCGCCTCACCTGACAGGCCTGAAGCTGGCAGTGCCTGGGACATGGCCCAGGTCCTGTAAGCTTGCCAGTGATGGCTGGGCCATGGCACTGCCTGCCAGTCCGGTAAAAGGCAGTGTTAACGTCAGAACAGAGGTGAGCCGATGCCCAGCTCAGGCCCCTGCCCCTCACGCTGTGCTGCCTCAGTACTGCCAGGGCTCTGGGCAGGAAGTGACCCAGGGCCCCAGGAACACAATGCTTAAAAGACAGGGAAGGAGAGAGCAGCTTCCGACGTTGGTAACTAGTTGCCCTGGTGTTTTTCCAGGGCTGTTTATGAGAGAAATAGGGGGAAGTGTGGGCCTTAGAAGATTCACACTCTCTTTGGACACCACCAGAGTTGTTTTTTCTTAATGAAACTGGAACGGAACATCTGGCCCTAAAGTTCAGGGCTCAAAATCCCAAAAGGACTCCTTAGTCATCTTCTGAGGTTCTCAATGGGGGCTGTTCAGAGGACCATCTGGAATTTCTACTATGAAGCTCCGATTTAGCATCTACTCACAATTTGCCTTGTGTCTTGCACTATTCTTTGGTGAAAGATAAAGTGGTATATTTTAAAAGACTTCTGCAATATCATGCAGTTATTTAAAAATAAGGAGCCAGATCCACATCTTTGGACAAAGAAGCGTGTCCGTACTTCATTAAGTGCAAAAAGGCAAATTGCGGAAGAATCATCTATAGATACTATGCTTAAAAAAAATCAACATAATGCTTTTAAAAACCTAGCTAAAATGGATGTGCACGTAGTGCTAAATATAAGTAATATGTAAATTGATGTCATGGTTAGTGACTTTTCACGCAGTCAAACAAAACATCCAAACAAAAACCAAAACCCAAGTGAGTGCTATCAAATTTCCAAGGAACACACTTAATTCTCATGTTATACCTTATTTTCAGAATATGAAAAGAACACAAACTTCCCAGCTCCTTCGGTAAGTCTAGTACAATCTTGTTTCCTACACTGGATGAGACTGATTCAAGGAAAGCTCAGGTTCATTTCATTTATGAATAACGTTGTAAAGCTCCTTTATAAAAGAGTAGCTAACTAGGTCTAACAGTGTGTTTAAGACAGACACCACACCCTGACCGGTGTGGCTCAGGTGGTTGGAGTGTCATCCCCTACATGAAAATGCTGCAGGTTCAATTCCCAGTCAGGGCATATACCTAGGTTGCAAGTTCAATCCCCAGTTGGGGCATGTATGGGAGGCAACCAATCAACAGTTTCTCTCCCACATCGATAAAAGTATTTTTTTTTTAATGAAGAAAAGGAAAAAAAAAAAGGACAGCAAGATGATGAGGCAGGGCTTTTCTCAGGAGAGCATGCTGGTTCAGCATCAGAGAGCGACCACAAAAGGCGTCCTGGGCCGGGCCGTGCGGGCCCGTGTCCCCACCGTTCTCCGCATACTCACGAGCGTGCAGAATGGTGACCCTGGGATTTTACGACTAAACCAAGGTGATGCCTCGGTTCTACCAGGAAAAGGGCAGCCCGTCCTGTTAACAAACTCGCTCTCCAAGGGCTGCAACCTGCAAGTCAGGCGAGGCGTCTACTGTGACGTAAGAACAGTCACGGCCCCGTGGGGACAGGGAAGCTCTAGCTCTGTCACTGTCACTGTCGACGACCTTCTTCCTGCCTGCGGTGCTGACCTGGCAGGTTGGCCGCACCACCCCCTTCCCTCGCCCGGAGACGGGTGCCCACGAGCCACGCACCAGAGGCTGTGCTTGGGGCTCTGTGCCACCCGCTGGCCCGCTGCTGGCCCCGCCCCGACTGACCTGCGCAGTTTCTCTGCTGCACCAGCATCTGCTTGAGCTCGCTGAACTCGCCGGAGCCTTCCGTGGACTCCTCCAGCGTGTTCTCCGGCTCCTGCATGTCCAGGTCGGGCTGCTCCCCGCACGGGTCCCCCAGCTCCGAGTCCGGGAAGCCGTGCTCTTCCACCTGGCCCATCAGGGGCTCCGGCGTCTCCAGGCTCTCCGAGCCCTCGTCGTTGGTCTGCACCTCGATCTTAATCACGATGCCGTCGTGGGCTGAGGAGGACAGAAGAAGCCAGGACACGTTCATTCCCTGGATGGTACATTTCAAACACGCGTAGTTCAGAGATCCCACACAAACAGCACAGAGTTGGTGCCACCTTGTCTATAGGTATATAGGCTAATTTCAAACTTAATCTCAAATTCGTGACCCACACAGCCGCCACTCCGTAAATGGGGTTCCGCACACTACTGCAGTACTGTTTTCCCTTTAAAGGGGACAGTTTTTTTCTTTTTCAAAGATTTTAGAGAGAGGAGAAGGGAGGGAGAAAGAGAGGGAGAGAAACATCAGTGTGTGGTTGCCTCTCACACGCCCGCCCTACTGGGGACCTGGCCTGCTACCCAGTCGTGTGCCCTGACTGGGAACTGAACCGGCGACTCTTTGGTCCTCGGGCGAGCACTCAGTACACTGAGCCACGCCAGCCAGGGCTTGTTTTCTCTTTAATTTGCTTTCCCTTTCCCCTCCCTTTCCCTCTCTGTTCCCTGGCTCACTACAGCATCTCGTGGAGATCCCTGCACTCCGGCTCCGTGGGGCTAACACGTTCCGTTTCCCAGCTGCACGCGCACCCTGTGAGGAGGGCGCTGGGATGGGTCCGACGGGTCCCCTCCTGCAGAACACCCACTTTTCCTTCCCGGTGTCTTGCCACCGTGGACAAAGCTGCAACAAACATCTGTTTATTTATACCTCTAACTACGCAACCGAGGTTTTATTTCTACACGGGTTCCCGGAGTGGCTCTGCAAAGTCAAAAGCCACTTGTGTGGCTTTTTGAATTCCGAGGAACGCCCGCAGCCTGCTTTTCAACAGGGCCGTGACAAATCCACGTTTCCACCAGCCCGGCCAGAGAGCAGCCTCGTCCTCTCGTCCCTGCCGGCGGCAGACACGATGCTCCTCCAACGCGCCTCACTCGGACGGGTGGGGAGTGCGAGCTCACGACCCTGTCATTGCACTTCCTGGACGGGGGTTGTCTGCATACCACTTATTTCTCGGTCTTGCAGATTTGAGTCCACGTCCGCTGTGTCCTGTTCAATGTGTAAGAGTCCTTGGATTTCTGTGTTAAAGATAACCCACTTTCTCTTATCGACATTTCAAGTACTTCCCACGTCCATCATTTGTCTGCTGACTGTTACCTCCTGCCACACAAATTCCTCGTGTTTTCATATTGTCAAGTGTGTCCCTTTCTCTCTATGGCCCCTGGGTCTTCTGTCTTAGTTAAGACGGTCTCCCCTGCCCTAGATGGGTCATTTGGTCTCCTAGGTTTTATTGGAAGGTTTTTTGTTTTTTTGTTTTGTTTTTTAAGATTTTATTTATTTATTTTTAGGGAGGGAAGGGGGGGGGAGAGAGAGAGAGAGAGAGAGAGAGAGAGAGAGAGAGAGAGAGAGGGAGGGGGGAACATCAATGTGCGGTTGCTGGGGATTATGGCCTGCAACCCAGAAATGTACCCTGGCTGGGAATCGAACCTGGGGACACTTTGGTTCCCAGCCCTCGCTCAATCCACTGAGCTACGCCAGCCAGGGCTTATTGGAAGGTTTTTATTGTTCAGTTATGCATACTTGGGCCTTAATGACACCTGGAATTTCTTTTCTCCCCCATGGGTTGAACTGTGCCAACATAAACCCCCTTCTGGGCTGCAGATCACTTTGTCAGTTAAGGAAACTGGAAGCGATCACGCTTCAACACACCCGTGCCCCCGCCGGACGCTTCCTCGGCAGACACGCACCGAGCTCGCACCGTGTGCAACGCGGCATTCCGAGGGCTCGGGAGAGGCCGGCGGGCACGGCAGAGCTCTCTGCCTCACACGTCTACGGAACGCACTGAACCTAATGGACAAATTCTACAGTGTGTCCGACGGTGGTGAGTGATGCAGGACAAAGCAGCCAGAAAGCCAGTGGACAAAGCCCACAGGCCCCCCTTCACGTAGCCCCCTCCCCAACAACCGTGTTCTCCTGCCGTTCCCGAGTCAAGCGGACCAACCAACCACAGGGCTGAGAAAGCACACCAACCAGACCCGCTGGTAACTACCGCAGGCAGTCCTTGAACTCCTCTCCAGGTCGGACAACTCAGCCCCTCTGCGAGTGGGCACCGTGCAAAGCAGCTCTCACATTCCCAGGCTGCAGTCCCCTCCCCCAGCCTGAAACGCAGGTGCTGCATGCCTTCCCTCCGGACCGAGCCTCCAGAGGTCTCTGCTCCCCGTGCAAGTCGTCTGCATCCGAGTCTGTGTCCTGCACCTGCCTCTTGCATCCCCTCCCCCGCTCTAGCTCAAGGCCCCCATCCTGACCCCACCTGCTCCCCTGATCTCAGGAAAAGCAGTGCCTCCCCTCTCCCCGAATTCCAACCTAAATACCTTGGCATTGCGCTTCCCACACTGTGTCCCTTCCTTCTCTGTCTCCCATGCTCATCCCTGCACTGAAGCCGCCACCACCACCACCACCACGACTCCAGCATCGGAAGGATCTTCCCAACAAACTCCTTAAAATACTTCGCTGCTTGCCTCCTTCCTAAAACATGTTTTTAAAACTATGTACCCTCTGTACCTTTTGAGTAAACATATAAAATGCTTCCATAACTGCAAAAGATGTGATTTCCAGAGTACTGTAAATATTGGTGTTTTTTTTTTTTTTTTTTTTTTTTTTTTTTTTTTTAAGATTTTATTTATTTATTTATTTATTTATTTTAGAGAGGGAAGGGAGGGAGATAGAGAGAGAGAGACAGAGAATCTTCAATGTGTGGTTGCTGGGGATTATGGCCTGCAACCCAGGCATGTACCCTGGCTGGGAATCGAACCTGGGACACTGTGGTTCCCAGCCCGAGCTCAATCCACTGAGCTATGCCAGCCAGGAATATTGGTGTTTTAAAATAAACGCTTCCATCGCCCTTGAAGGTGCCCAATGGAATCTAAGGACCCCGGCAATTTAGAACCCACCATTCTTCGCTTAAGAAATACACAAACAAGTTCTCCTTTGACAGTTGAAATTTTCCTATCATTTCCTTCCACCTTGAACTTCTATTTCCATTCCTACTTTGCCCACCAAATTCCATCCTAATAGAATGTATTTTCGTGCTGAAGAGCCTCTTACCAACCAACTCACCCACCACTCTGCCACAAGCTGTGTGTGCACAGTGAAAGATTCATTTTAGTTTCATTTCTAACAACCAGAGGACTCCAAGTGTCCGTTCCCCAACCCCCCAGCTTAAGTCACCCTTAGTTAGTGCTACTGTAGATCAACAAACGATTATTCAAGATAGAAAACAAAGAAACAACAACAAAAAACTTGTTGGAAATGTATCTCTTACAAGGATGGATAGGGATTCCCCCCCCCCCCCCCCGCCAACTGGTTCGCTTTATCTGAGAATGAACATTCTCGCTGTGTAAATGAGACAGAGTTCGAGACCCAATCTATTCCTAGTTTTCACTTTCACAAATTAAAGCAGTGGGTCCACTCAGCTGCACAGGCGCGTGGAGGGGCTGCCGGGAGCTTTGTTGGGGAGCCGTCGCCCTGTTCTGGGAGCTTCTGAGTTATAATGCCACGAAAGGCACAGGGGGAACCTCTCAGAAATTGTTTTTCATGACTTATTAGCTGACAACTTAATTAGTTCCTCTTTCCATTCCGCTGAAGGCGAAGTATCACAAATGCTCTAACCTGCCAGAGGACTCAGCCTCCAGGCCCCCGAGCCGTGTGGCCCTGCACTGGAGGCTGCGGCTCCGTGACCCGGCGGGCTTCTCAGGCTTCAGAGAAACCCGCTGCGATAAGATCAAGATGGGTGGAGGCGCCTGTTCTTTTTTTTTATTTTGTAATCGTGGGGGAGGCCGGAGATGGGGACCAGCATTTCAGGGGGCGCACGTGCTGTGCACTCTCGCCGAGGGGTTGTATGATGCACCAAGGCCTGGAAAACGGACCTTCCACGCCACCCGATGTGTCTCTTTGGGACCCTGGACCGTCAGTAGCCTGGCTGCCCCAGCCTGACCGGCACTGCCTTCCGATACCTGCCCCTCCTTCCAGAGCCCACTCCCCCAAACCCCGCACAGTGGACCCAGCTGCACTCCTCCCCGAACCCCAAGTTCTTTTCTGTTCCTCTGACATTTGATTCATTTTCTCTAGAAACACGCATTTACACATTCTCCCCCCCCCCAGTCTGTCAGACGGTGGGGAAGCTGGCTGTCTCCCCCAGAAAGGTCTCCCACCCAACAGCTTTTGAGAGAGTCCCGATAACCAACGTGCATTTATTTGTAGGTAGCCGTTTGTTCTCCCGTTTCAAAAACGGAAGGAAGACCCGTACATTGTGGGGACGTAATTTACGACCAAAGGCAGTTTTCCAAAAGTTCTGAAGAAATGGTGTCGAGACAACCCGCTTCCTGAGTCGAAGGAAAAAAAAAAAATCTGCCTTCCCCTGTCTCACATCAACACAAATTACTGATGAATCAAAAACTCAAACACAAGTAATAAAATCATAGTAGGGTCAGACAAAAATACAGCCTTTTCTTTCTTTTCCTTTTTCAGCTCTGAGCTCAGGAACAGGCTGTCCCGGGTCCTCCGGGGACTTCAGATGCCACTCCCCACCGCCCCCACCCAGGGAGGCTGTCCGCTGGGTCGTCCAAACACAGCCCAAGTCCCCTGCCCGTGTCAGCCAGTGACCTCTGCCATCAAGTTTTTACAAATAATTTTAAAAAATTTTAAAAAGATTTTACTTATTTATTTTTAGAGAGGGAAGGGAGGGAGATAGAGAGAGAGAGAGAAACATCCATGTGCAGGTTGCTGGGGGCCGTGGCCTGCAACCCAGGCATGTGCCCTGACTGGGAATCGAACCTGCGACACTTTGGTTCACAGCCCGCGCTCAATCCACTGAGCTACGCCAGCCAGGGCTGCAAATGATTTTCGTAGCTCTGCCTCAATGCTGTTTGGCCCTAGGAAACTTACTTCGTTTGTGATTGCTTTTTAACCCCTGCCGGCCGTGTCTCTTCCTGAGAACATCTGTGAGACGGGAAAGCCTGTCCTGTGACCTGTTTGCCGGTTTGTTACATGTCCGTGAACACGGACCCTGATCATCCGTGAGGCTGACGTGAGGTTCTATTTGTAGACAGTTAAACATGTCATGATTCACAGTTTGCAATTTTCTCTTTATTTTCTGGAACAACAACAAAAAATAGCTTGTTCCAAATACTTTTACGGAATTCTGGGAAGCTCACGGGTCCAAGAGCCGTGCTCCTAAGGTGCAAGCTGAACACAATGCGCCGAGTGAGGGCTCCTGCACTCGCCGTGGGGCCCGGACCCTGGTGAGTCTGAACACGTGGGGACTTAAAATCGATACATCTGAACACAGACAAATGCCGTACAGCCGTGCCTCGCACACACACCACCCCACGGGAAAGCACAAGCTCGGAAGCGTGTTCACACGCATAAAACACAGAAGAGCGAACATCCTTAATACTTGAGACGCTTTTACAAATCAATAATAAAAAGATGAATAGTTCCAAAGAACAATAGGCAGAAGGCAATTCATGAAATAAGACACGCCAGCGATCAATAAGGGCATAAAAATATCCTCAACTTCACTGTTACAGAAGTCAGATAAAAAGATCAAAATATTGTCCTTTCTACCCATCGCTCTGGCCAATAAAAAGATAAATACCACCTCCTCTTGCCAGGGGTGGTGGGGAGACGGGCAGCTTCTTGCACAGGCGAAGGCGTACAAATCGGAACAACGGCTATGAAGGGCATCTGCTAATTGTCTATTAACGTTTTAGACGGTAATACCCTTCAACTCAGAAAACCCACTTCCAAGTAAGCCTCAGACAAGCGCGCGACATATTTACGGAGGTCCTTTAACGAAGCACGGGAACTGCAAACGCTCCACATACACACTGATGGGAGCTGATTTCAGTAAATTATAAAACCAGGGCACAGAACACCGTAGTCTGCTATTAAAAAATCAATTTATGTGTTCTGACACGTAAAGAGGCCAAAGATATATTATTAAATCAAACGAGCTGCCAAACAATATACCTCTGTGCTGTTTGGCTTTTTTTCTTTTTTTTTTTTTTACAGTGAGTATGTACTGACGTATCCCTTTTAACGTTAAGGCCGTGTGTGTGTGTGTCTGTGTGCGTGTAAGGAATAAACTGTGGACTCTTGTGGGAGAATGATGTGGAGCTTCCGCTCTCCGAATTTGTTCTTCTTGGGGAAACTCCACTTTGTTGCGGAGTAAGAAGCGGTGTGGCAAGCCCTGGCTGGCATAGCTCAGTGGATTGAGCTCGGGCTGCAAACCAAAGTGTCGCAGGTTCGATTCCCAGCCAGGGTACATGCTTGAGTTGAAGGCCACAGTCCCCAGCAATGGCACATTGATGTCTCTCTCTCTAAAAATAAATAAATAAAATCTTAAAAAAAAAAAAAAAAAAAGAAGCGGTGTGGCCACATGCACTTTCTCCACCAGCAAGAAGCAGAGGTGTGATGGCCTGACCCCTGGCTCTCCAACCTTCTCATGGCTGCACTTCCTGGTAGATGTTTTTGATTTTTGAGTATTAACTTTTAAAATCCTTTTTAACAGTTATACATGCACGTAGGCCAGAGGGTTGAATGGTTCTTCAAAACCTGCTTCTAGAAAGCCATCCTCCCCCCACAAGCCCTTACCACGGGGCCCCCAGAGGCAATCACTTTTCAATTCTTCTAATGGACTGTTTGTCACGTATCTTCGTAACTCCAAGTAACGTACTTCTGTGGCTACTCTTTGAATTTTCAACTTTAAGTGGAATCTATTGGCTTCCAAGAGCTGCCGGTGAGGACCCCCTCTCCCCCCGTCCATCCGTCCGCATTTCTTCCAAATCCCTGGTCCTTCCAGTTCAGTCTGCCCTTCTGATTGGGTCAGTCATCAGGCGTTCGAATTATTAGATTTCGTACGTGTTATTTTAAACTGAAGCACGTACTACGCTATAAGCACGGTTCTATGCCTATAAACCTTTTTTGCTTTCCCCTGGAGCTCGTAATTTTTTCTTTTGCTTGGCTTACTCTTAATTCTCACAGCCTCTTCCCCAACCCTGCTCTGTACATAACTCTCCTTTCAAAATGTGGAAGCATACTGGGTATTTCTGAACTTCATCTACTTGAAGCGAAGATTTCTGGAACCTTCTGATGTGCTCCAGTCTGACCTCCAGGTTATCTCCAGGTGCACAGCTGTCTTTCTGGGCTTCGACCCCAGCAGGGTTCCCTTCACCTCCCTCCCACTGGCCTCCTAATGTCTCTTTCTGGGTTTACCCCCACTTTGAGAATGGGGGGCACAGGAGACGTGAACACTCCGAAGTGTCTCAGTTTCACTCATATTTAATTAGAATAATCTGCTACATATTCGCCTTCGAGAATGGTCGGACGATATTTTCCTATTTTTACATTTTAAGCATATTAAAGGCATTGCTTTACTATCTCGTAGCTTCTAATATCGCTTGTAAGTCTAGAGCCATTCTAATTCTTGCTCCCTCGTGTGAACCCGTTTTTTTTTTCTCTCTCTCCAGAAGCTTGCAAAGTCTCCTTTGGCGGCAGTGGCTCTGAAGTTTCTGGCTGCGGGAGCTAAGGTGTGGCTCTATGTCCGTCCATCGTTCTGGGCGGTGGGTGGGTGCTTCCAGTCTGGAGAGCTATGCCTTTTGGTGCTGAGGATTTTCCTCTCTGCAACATTTATTTTCAATTTTTACTTATTTATTTATCTTTATGTAGTTTTTTTTTTTTAAATTCCAGACAGAAAGAGAGAGAAAGGGAGAGAGAGAAACACAGGTGTGAGAGAGGACTGGTGGCCTCCCGTACGCATCCCAACTGGGACCGAACCCGCAACCCAGGCGTGTGCCCCGACTGGGGATTGAAGCCGAAACCCTTCTGTTCAGGGGATGATGCTCCGACTGACTGAGCCACAGCAGCCAGGGCTGCTTTTACTTTTTTTGTTGTTTTTTTTTTTTTGTTTAATGTGTGGTTGCCTCTCACGTGGCCCGCAACCCAGGCACGTGCCCTGACTGGGAATCGAACCTGCGATGCTTTGGTTGCTACTTTACTTTACTTTGATTATTTTTACCTTTCCAGTTACAGCGGACATACACTGTTATGTTAGTTTCAGGTATAGCTGGAAGTTTTTCTTGAATCTTTTTGTGGCTAATTTCCTCCTTCCTGGGTTTTCTGTTCTTTTTTCCCTCCACAGTCCCATTTTCCAGCCATTGAATTTCCATCCTCTAATTTTCTTGTTCTTTCCCTGTTTTCTTTATTTGCCTTTTTTTGCTTTACTTTTATGAAATGTATGCTTAATGCTATCGTCGAATGCTGCTACTGAGCTTTTAATTTGTATTATCCCATTTTTAATTTCGAAGTGTTCCTCCCTCTTCTCTTTTTTTTCTTTAATAAGCATCACACTTTGCGTCACGGATGCACTCACTCTCGTCTCTCTGAGGATTGCACGTCGTGCCTGCGTGTCTTCAAACTCTCCTGCTTTCCTCTCTGCTTGATCTCTGTTTTCCTCGAAATTTGTTTTTTTTTGCCTTTCCCCCTTTGGTCTCTGTACGCAAGAAACTTTTCCCGAATGCCTTGCGGTCCTCGGCTGTCCATTTTTATTATGGCGGAGCACTCAGAAGAGAAGTGCAACTTCGGTGCGTCCCCGGGGAGCCTGCCCACGGCGCCCTCCCAGGGGGAGGAGGACTCCTGCGGGTCCTTTCGCTGGGATATCCCTCGGCTGGTCCCGGAGATCTCCCGAGAAGACTCTCCCGATACCCTGCCCTGGGGGTTTTAATCCTGGACCTCAGCGTCACTTTGGCAGCCAAGTCGGGGACGTGTGCTGGAGATCTTGACATTCGTCTGTCAACTGCCGCTGTCCCCTTGTTTCCAAGTGTGGTACCCCACCCTTGACTGTGCCTGGTGCCCAGTCCCGACACCATCGTGTGCACCTCAAGGCTCCTGAGACTAAGCCTTGGTCCTCTTCCAGGGCTGGGAGAGGCGGAGGCCAGCACTGGGGGAGGTGCTGGAGGGGGGAGTGCCTTTGAAGGCCTCTTAGGAATCCTGTTTTCACCTCACCTTCACGCCCATTCCCAAAGGCACCCAGAGTCTCTTGCATGGCCAAGTCCTGAGTGCGGGTGGGGTGGGGGTGGGGGTGGGGGGGAGTGCAAGTCAGGCCTCCCCTCTGTGCCCCCAGCACGGGTTTCGGAGGCAGCTTTCTCATGAGTCACCGTCCAGCTGTTTGCCTTCAGGCTTCCCAGACCCGGCGGCTGCCGTCTCCTGGTCTTTCTCTCCACAGTCTCTTAGCTCTCTTTCCTCTCGTTGAGGAAGCGCTTGGGGGAGAACAGAGTCGACACACATTCCATCTGCCGTCATTCGGGCAGACTCATTCTTCATGCACCCTTTCTTAAAAAAAAATTTGTGCTTTTCCCGAATAAAAAGTAATGCCCACTTCAGAAAATCCTGCAATGCCCTGGGAAATGATTTTAGTATGTTTGCATCCAGTTTTCTCTCTTTTGCTTACCTCCTGGACTTCATGTTGTACCGACATTTTCCAAGTCTGTATCATTAACTTCCTTTCCTGTCAACATCTCCCACAGGCTTTAGCAACCCCCACCTCAAGCAAACAACTACGGAGATTCTCAGTTTTCTGGGCCTTTCCCCCGTGGTGCCACGCCACCGGGTCTGGCCTCGGGCTGGCTCTGCTGCCGGCCTTGTACGTGTGAGGGAGACACATGGACGGGTTACTCCGGGCACGTTCAGGCCCCTGGTCACTGCGGATTCTCAGAACAACCCTGCTACCCAGAGCCCAGGGCCTCTGGGGTCCCAGAGAGGTGCGAGTTCAAAGCCAGCCGGGGCTCAGTGGTTCCCGTGTCGTCTCTTGCCACCCCTCCCAGCCCGGGCTCCAGGCGGCTGGAGATGGTCGGTGGGACACACGGCACGTCCCAGTCACACAAGGCAGCCTCTGTGAGGCCGGCACCTCCCAGGGAGGCTCCGGTGTGGACAGGCGTACGCCAGGAAAAACCAGCCCCGGGCACGGCGGGTTGGGGTTGTTTATGTCTCGACTCCAGCCCCAGTCTGTGGGAGGCCCACGTGTGATGAGGGTGTGACCAGTGGACAGAGGACGGGGACCAATCCTCTCCTTCCTGCCCTTTCAAACAGACGCTGGAGAAGCAGCAGCTGGGCCACACCACCACACTGGCATAGAGGGCCGGACAGCAGGACTGTAACCACAGGTCGCCCCTCCCTCACTCGCGTTCTTCGTCGTGCCAGGCTCCGGCCTCAGTCCTTCTGCTCCGAGTCGCTCCACAGGCCCCTTGTTTTTGGGGGTGACCACTCGTACCTTTCAGGTACAGGCTTCCCTTCGAACCACAGGACCCCCCTGCCGTGTGCCACACTCCACCCCGACCCCCATTCCCTTCTCCGTGTAAACCCGTCTTTTCCGGCCAGCCCGATGACGTTAGGATCCACCCCTCCCTCTGAGCTAAGTCCCCAGGCGGAGCCCCAGAGGGGCGTGAGGCTGACTTCTCCGACACCTGCCGGCACTTCCTTTTCCGCAGGGTTCCGTCTCCTCCACCAGTCGCCTCTGCTCTCGGTCCGTGGGGCCGACGTCACTCTGTATGTCTCGTCCTCAGAGCCAGTCCACAGGCGGTCCCAGAGTCTACCACCTTTCCTCACAACGAGACCTGACGCTGGACCCAAGGACATGAGCCTCCACCATCACCAAGGACATCTGGCTGCAAAGGACGAGGGTCTGCTTCCGCTGAAGACCCCGAAGGCAAGCCACCCTGAGTCCAAAGGGGATTCCAAACTAGGGGCTCCCCAGACGAGCCACACGTCCCGCGAGCAGCACAGGGCAAGTGTGCGGGCTACTGAGCGGCCGGTGTGGAAGGGACAACCCATGGCCTGCACAACCCATGCAGGATGACCCCAGCTGGTGTCCCCCGGGCCACTGCTACCTGCCAGTCACTGCGCCGGGCCCAGACATTAGCACCAGCCCTATGAGGAGCAGATGAGGAAACGAGGCCTCCGAAAAGGCGAGGAAGTGAAGTCACCCTGCTGGCAAGCAGCCGGGCGGGGCTCAAACACGGGCAGCCAGACACCGGCCGGAGCGCGAGTCGCATGGCCAGTCCCACTGGGCACCTCTCTACTGGCCTCCATGTAACGCCGCGTCTAGATACTGTTCTGCACCCAGGAGGACGTTTCCGGTCAAGGTCACGTCCACCCTACCCGGCTGTCTGGCTGTGGGACCCAGACAGGGCCCCTCTCTGGGGGCTCCACCAGGCGCAGGCACCCTGACAAAGACCACCTTTCTGTCCGTTCTCGTTTTGTTTCCTGTAGAGCGAGGTGACACTTGATCATGCCAAAACTCCCTGAGACAAGGGACACAACAGCAGGCCTGTGTATCGGCCTGGTGAGCAGGGAGGGCCCAGCGCCTCGGGCCGACCGCCTTCCCGCACGCAGCTGGCTGACGCATCCGTCCAGGGTCTGCTCTGCGTGGTCCCGTGGACGGACCTAGGAGACGGCGCTCCGAGCTGCCCGCAGCCACTCACCGGCACTGGGGTCTGCGGGCGGCTCGCCCTCCTCTGAGTCTTCCTGCTCCTGCATGGTCGGCCTCTCCCCGCGCTCCATCTGCGACATCAGGTCCGGTTTGGAGATTGCATAGTCTGAGCAGAAGGGAAGGAAGAAGATGCATCATGGAGTGAGGTCGCAGTGGATGCTGCAAAGGCATCACCTGCGGGGGGCGCCACACCAGGAGCGGCGGGCAACGTCGGAGAAGCTACGAGTCAAGTTTCCAGCCCTTTCCTTGGGGTCCCCTGGGTGTGTGCGTGTGCACACGCATGTAAGTGTTAACCATATACTGGGTCCTCCCATGGTGGGACCGGCGGTGGGGTGCCACCTGCCACCAATGGCAGGGTCCCCTTGTCACCTACCTCTCCTGTTGCTCAGGTTTTTCATGACAAATGCACAAAAGGTTTAAAATGTTATAAAGCATAAGACTAATCCTGATAAAAATCTAAAGGCTGTAGCACAAAATACTGATCAATTTCCTTATATTAAAAAACTTTAGCCCTGGCCAGTGTGGCTCAGTGGGTTGGGCGTTGTCCCGCAAACCAAAAGGTCACCGGTTCGATTCCCGGTCAGGGCACATGCCTGGGTTGCAGGCCAGGTTCCCCAATAGGGGTGTGTTTCTCTCGATGTTTCTCTCCCTCTCTTCCTCCCTTCCCTTCTCTCTAAAAATAAATTAAAATAAAACCCTTTAAAAAAGTTTAAAGTTCTTTGGAAATAAAGTTAAAAGATGAAGAAAATTGGAGGAAATATTCACACACACACACATTTGTCACATGTAAGGCAAAGGGCTGATATCCATAATTCTACATGTAAAATCTCTATAATTAATAAAAAAAATAAAAAAGCAAAGATAAGAATAGGCAATTCATAGAAGAAATGCAAATGGCTAGAAAACACATGAAAAGATAAATAAGTTCACTAATCATCCAAGAAATAGATTAAAATAATAAGGTGCCATTTTTCACCCATCAGAAAAAAACAAATATTTAAAACAGAACATCAGGGTGTGCAGAAAGGCACTGTTGCACAATGCTGCATAAACATACGCGGCCTCCGGAGGGCGCCACCACAGTGGCCGTGGTATTACTATAAATGTGCACCATCTTCACTTCCATGAGTAGAGATTCCCCTTCTGGGAATCCGTACCACTGAAATACTCACGGAAGTGCACGGACGCACACACGTGTTTATGGCAACACTGACAGGGAGAGGACAGAATCCAGTGACTGCTTGTTACACGCCAGCGGTCCGTCTTCCCGAGCAGGCCTACTGCGTGCTCACACGGAAAGCTGCCAGTGACCCACCGTGAGGTGAGATGAGCGAACACTCCCGCTGGTGCAAACCACAAACTGCATGTGCACCAAACTGCGTGTGGTGTGTATATTTACATGTGCACAAAAAAAGGGGAGAGACCATGTGGGTCAGTGGGCTCAGGGTGGTTACCTCTGGGGAGTGGCACTGGCGGGAAGGGGGTGGCTCTTTATTAGAGAAATCTTAATGGCTGAATTTTCACAGTTATGTACATACATACTTTAAAAAGAAAAGAAGAACACTAACTGGTGTGGCTCAGTGGATTGAACCTAGGCTTGCGAAGCAAGGGCTCATGGGTTCAATTCCCAGTCAGGGCACATGCCTGGGTTGTGGGCCAGGTCCCCAGTAGGGGCATGTAAGAGGTGACCACACATCAATGTTTCTCTCCTTCTTTCTCCCTCCCTTCACCTCTCCGTAAAAATAAATAGAATCTTAAAAAACAAAAACAAAAACAAAAACCAATTGAAAAGAAAAAAGTTACCCTAAGAATAGATTTGTATGTATAAAACTAACAATTCTAACAAGAACCAAGAGTTGTACACAGCAATACTTCATATTTTTTAAACTTTTTGGTGTGCCCAAAGAGTTCCCCTGAGAAAGGGATACATATGAAATTATAGTTTTTCCAGGTTTTCATCCTCAAGTACTCTTATTGAACAAAGACAACAATAATCCATAGACATTGGGGTACGAGAGATCTCAGTGAAACTGTGACTTTCTGGTGGGGACCTGGGACCTCCCCGGGTCACAGCTTCCTCTCTTCACAAGGGGGACAGAAATGCAGGGGACGTGAGCCCTCAAGAAAGGACAGCGCCCACGGACAAAGCCAAGGGGGGGAAGCACGGAGGGTGGGAGGTGGGGGTGGGTGGGGCAGGGAGAAGTGGGGGTGGGAAAATGGAGATAACTCTATTTGAACAACAATTCTTAAAAATTGCAACAGCATGCCATTCGGGAGAAAACACAACCCACAGCATTCTAAAATCCTTGCGTTGTTTGAAAAAATAATAAAACCATTTTGTTAAACTATAAAATAAAAAAGGAAAAAAAACAGGAGCACCCGCCACTGCCCTAGCTCCCTCATGGGGAGGCTCGAGGGTTCAATGACATGGTTCTCATAAAGCACCTCACACTTGCTTAGAAATACTTTGCTGGACAAACTAATATAAAAACGTACAGGAGTCCAGTGGGGAAAATACCAGAAAGGCGAGAGACCCCTGCTCTCTGAGTCTGCCTTCGCCCCTTGCTCCAGTGGCTTCTCCGTGGGGTCCCGAGCCGGGCTGCACTGGTGAACGGAAGTGGATGGAGTGCTCGCCAGCTGTTCCGTCCCCTTGGCCCTCGGTAGTACTGGTGCTCAGCACTGTCCAACGGGTCCCCATGACCCTCGGGCGGGGACAAGCAGGGCAGCCCCTGCGAGGGAAGCCCTCTCCTTACCCATGGAGACCAGGGACTCATAGTTGCCCCTCATCACGTTCTTGTACAGCTCCTTCTGCCACTCAGACAGGTTCCCCCACTCCTGCTCCGAGAAGTGGACCGCCACGTCATCGAAGGTGACAGGGACCTGAAACCACACGGACAAGCTCAGCGGGGACCACCTGCAGGGCTGCCACAGGCTCTCGGCTGCCAAATCCCAAGGAAACAAGTGACCCCCACCCCAGGGCTGAGTTCATATATCTCTTCTTAGGACCTGAGGGGGAGAAAGGCCCCAGGGCACAGCCCTGAGGTGTCACCAAGGGGTCCAGCCAGGCTTGGGCCACGCAGAATAAGGACCTCGCCTTGTCCGGCCCTTTCCCCCTCCACCAGGACAACCCTTCCCTGCGGTAAAGCACGGTGTGCAGACCAGCAGCAAAAGCCCGACCAGGGAGCGTGCTAAAAACACAGGCTGGGGGGCCTCACCCGAGACCCATGAATCAGACTCCGCCCTTGGTGAGCTCCCCGTGCAACACCCGACCACAACCCAACTGGACGGGTGCCGGCCCCGGGACACAGTCCGAGTTCTCTCCCAGAGGCCGGGGCCGGGGGCAGCGGCATGGAGGAACGTTAAGAAATTTGGTCCACGTTCAAGTGCTTGTCGAGTCTTTTGGAAAATCATGTGGAAACCTAATGTTCTCTCGGTTTTTTTTTTTTTAGGATCCCTTTCGAGAGCACATGTTTACTGGCATTGACATGATTTACAAGCCAACCGATAAAAACGCCGAGCCCCGCCGAGCCACATACTATTCCCTCGAGGTCTCCGCCTCCCGGTGGCGGGCGGCTGGGTCGCACCCGTGGAGACCGGTGGGAGAGCCTCACCACGTCCGTCTCCCCGCCTTCCCCCTGCCTTCTCGTCCTCACGGACCTCACGGACCTCTCGGACCGGACGCCCGCCAAGCCGACACTCCCTGATCTCTGGGCCCCTCCTCCGATCCATCCACCTCCGCTTTTATCAACAGGAGAAAGAATTTGACTGTAACGTGCCCTGGTCTTAGTGCAGTGATGCTGACCCCTGGGTGTCCTTGTGTGCGTGTTTATTTCTTCCCTTCTCAACCATCACATTTCCCCTTCTCCTGCATTCAACTGAACTCCTAAAACGCGTCCTAATTCAGGTCGCTCCTTGGGAGCCCCAGGGGGGGACAGGGTTACCTTGGGGACTTCTCCATTGCTGCCCGGGGGCAGCCGCAGGATCCAGAAGTTTCTGTTTTTCAGCAGGTTCTCCATGTTCTCCAGCCGCCTCTGCAGCAGCCCGTACTCCTGCAGCAGCGTGCCCAGCACGACCCACTTGCTCTCCAGGTGGTTCGCAAACTCCACGGCCGTCTTCTCGCAGTCGGCGATCTTCTTCTCGTTCGTCCCCGTCCGCCCCTCCAGCGTCAGCAGCCGCATGGCCTGGGCCTCCAGCTTCCTCTCCACGGCCTGGACGGCAGCCCACACGGCCAGGCGGGTGATCTCGGCCGTCGGGAGGGGCGTGTCCTTCTGGGCTGCGGAAGAGACGTGGAAGGGGGTCTCCTTCTGGGAAACGGGGCTCTGGAGCAGGGGGTCCATGTCGGCCTCGGGGACCGTGGGGGACAGGGTGAGGGGGTCTTTCTCGGGAACTTCGGGGGAGTGGAGTGGGGCTTCTTGGTGGCGGGCGGAGTGAGAGAGCAGTGGCATGTCTCGCTCAGCAGCAGCTGGGGCCGGATACGGGGTCTCTTCCTGGGAAGCCAGGGGGCCCTGGAGCGGCATCTCCGGCTCAGAGGCGGCAGAGTACAGGAGTGAGGGTCCCTTCTGGAGGGCGGGCGGCATCCGGCCGGAGGTCTCTTGCTTGGGAGTGAGGGGCCGAGAGCCTTGTCGGGGGACCGAGGGGGACAAAGAAGGGATTTCTTTGGGGGGAAGAACACAGGACTGGAACAGAGCTTCCCGGGGGGGTCCGGCGGGGGCCTGCCTGCGGGCTCTCTTCGGGCAGGACGCTGGGGAATGGCAGAGGCGACGAGCGCTGGGCCTCCATGTCGAGCTGCTGGACCTGTGGTCAGAGAAAGGGCGGCAGTCAAGGTCTCCACAGGTCTCCAAGGCTGGCAAAACGAATGCCAAAGACAAGCACTCACATTATAAGGGCATTGGTGGCCGTATTTTGTGGATAGGAATCTTTTCTCCAAAGCCTAGCGCGCAGACATCAATTGTGAACCCATTAACACAACAAACAGAAGAGGGTTTATGCCAGCGTCTGGCCTTTGGGAAGCCAACCCCTTTTTCAGGGGCACCATCTGAGGAGTCGGGGCGTCGGAGAGGAGAAAGGGCGCCGGCCTTGAAGTCCAACGCTTGGCTCTCGGGCCCGCCCCCACCTGCCGCAGCCTGTGCTGTCTGGGCCCATCCTCTGACCTCTCTGTCCTGTGTCCCTAACGTGGGGATGGTAACCCGACACTCCCGCTACCTCAGGGAGGTGTCTGAGGCCCCGACAGAATAACGCTCTGGAAAACAGGAGCAGAATTTCATCAGCGCCAGGCACTGCGGCTGCCCGACCCCAGACTCCGGGCGAGGGGGGAGGGGATCGCAGGTGGGGGCTGCTGCTGTCCACTGGCCTAGCTCCCAGGTAAGTCCTCCAGCCCCAGGGCTCCTACTCAGATTCCCAGGCGGTCCCAGTGGCCGTGTTCCTCCTCCCACTTTATCCAGGAGGGAAGGGGTGACCTCGAGTGTCCCCAACCCCGATCAAAGCGGAATTGTTGACGTATCGATCAAATTCCTGAGTTTTATGCTGTGGGTTGGCCCGGACACGTGTTGTATGGGCCCGGCCCCTCCTGCAGAGGCTGAATGGCCTTCTGGGCCTTCCCAGCTGGCCTCTGCTCTGAGCAGGCGGGGAGGAGTCACAGCCAGCCGGCAGGTGCAGCGGCTGCGGTGGTCTGGCGTCCTCCCTTCCACGTGTGAGGTGGGGGATGAGCACAGGAGGCCTGGAAGGGCTGGGGGCGGAGCTGACGTTCCGTGCCTCGTGTCAGGATTGGAGGGGGCCAGAACCCATGCAAACACTGATGCTTTGGGGGGGCTTCCATGAGCCTCCCTGCCCCTGTTCCCCACCTTGACACACCCGCGTCGAGAGACTTCTTTTGTCATCGGGGATGCGAAGCCAACGGCTACGTGGTGAGCTCTGCGTTTCCCTCTCCAGACAACCAAAAACTCCAGTGGAACGCAACACGATTCCTCCCACTGTGACGCCTGCCTGCTTCCTCACCAGCTTCCTTCAGAGGACCCACAGCATGCCAACGACCACACCAGAGGTCTTTCAAGTAACCGAAATCCGCCTTTTCTTTGTGTGAGAATTAACATATCCCTTGTGTCCGGTCTGATACATAGTACGTGCTCAGTCAACGGGGGCTGCTGGATGAATGACCAGCATAAACTGTTGCCTCACGAGAAAAAAACTATTAGGGCAACCGAAGACGTCTGTTTCTTCGGTCTTTTACCAAAGATCGTCTAACCCTATTTACAGGTCCCTCACCTTCTTTCTTTTCTTCGTTCGCTGATTCGCTTACGGGTCTCTCGACTAAGACGCCGTTACGTTTGTAAGCCAAGGATTAAAGATTGAAGACTCGACTCGGGCAGGAGAGCGTGGAGGTAGTATGACAGACACAACGGCGGCTCCGGAGCTAACCAGAGGTGCCCGCTACATGAGTCAGAGATGGCTGAGCAGTGTTCCGCGTGCCAGGAACTGTGTCAAGCATTTTAGAGGGTTATCTCACTTAATCTTCCCGAACCCCCGTGAAGTAAGGGCTACCAGAATGGTCATCCGCACCTACCTACGCAGGGGAGGCTACGTAACTGCCCAAGGTCACAACAGTGGTCAGGCCCCTGGGCCCAGGTTTCTGCTGACGCTGCAGGTTACCACCCCCCCTGCCCCCCGCCACCCCCCCCATCCGTGAACTGAGGCAGCTGGTTGGCGCTCTGAACCCTTCTTCCCTCCAACATTCAGAGGCTCGGAGATTAAACAAAGATCTGTGGGAGGTTCTATCGTGGGGGAGGTGGAAGGCCCTGCCCCGCAAAGACATTTCCATTTAACGCTGGGGTCAGGGCTCCCTTTGAAAACCTAGTGAAAGCTATAGATTCTCCCCTCCCCCCCAAAATGCACGTGGGCGAGTACCCACAATTCTACAAACACTGCCGAGAGGTCCACAGACCCCTAAACCCGAAGGTTCGAGGACAGCTAAGCCACCTCTCAACTCTTCCCAGGTGAGCACAAGACTGGGCTGCCCTCAGCAAGGGGAACCTCCGACTCAGGTAAGGGGACACAGCAGGCACAGGGCAGCCCCATCCTCGGAGGAGATTAGGGTATTTGCCTACCCCTAGTAGGAAGAAGGGAAAATCCCCCAGGGCCGAGTTAGCCTCCCTGAGTAATTCAGGGGTTTAACCGAGACAATGCAAACAGGCTCCAGTACAGTAAATAGAGCCAGAACAGTAAGACATCTTCACCAACGGGTCTAATCGGAGCTCGGAGGAAAAGACCATTTCTTTGCTTTCTATTATTAGACCGTCTCTCTCCATTTCCGGCTGCGGAGGGCTACGGAGGGTCGAGGGGCCACAGGAGCAAGCCCCCTCCCCTGCCCCCAAAGAGAAGCCCCTCGCTATCATTTCATAATGGCTTTATGGTACCCTACGCAGACAGAAGTGGCCCCAGAGCAGGAGGTAAATATTATATTTAAGATTAATAAGCTGTCTTCTCCAACTGTTGGGGAGGGAGGAATAGAATTCTTCTGAACTGCATTTTATAGGGTTTAACTGTCCCTCCCTATCTTGTGTCTCCAAAGCGGATGGGGTCTTCAGGATCCAGGCCATATTAGCAGAAAAATACATAGCCACACATATCTGATGTATAAAGAGAGCTAAGCCATTTTTTTTGTATGACCCAGTGGGGTTCACCCGGAATTATGTAGGGCCCTGCAGACCTATGCCTGGAGGTAGACATTTAAAAACCTTCATTTTACTTTATTTCTCTAAGAGACGATTATTATTATTATTATTATTATTGAACTGAGAGGCTCTTTAGAAAGCCGTACGTCCTGACCCCTTCCTGTGCACAACAGGAAACTGAGGCTCGGAGGCACTGACTCCCACGCAGCAATCCTCCCAGAACGGCTGCTGCGTCTCCGAGAGCAGGTCTATGGGGATCTTCGGACAGATTTTTAAGAACGGCCCACAGAAGAGGCACATCAGCCCCCAAACCCCTGGGAGCTCCCTCCCCAGACCCCATCCGTCTAGACACCCAAAGTTCGTTCGGGAACCCTCCACACGCAGAGGCTGGAGGCCCAGACGCCGAGTCCGAGGGTCACCAGCTCCCCACGGTGGCGACGCTCGGCAGGACGCCGCGGGGCCTCCCACCCGGCCGTCGCCCCTCCCCCACCCCCGACGGGCCGCATCCACCGCGCACCGGGCCCAGGCCTGTAACTCCGGGGAGGCCGCCGCCGGAGCCGCCCCCACCCCGTCCAGGCCCGCAGCCCTGGAGGCAGGCTTTTCTGGGGACGCGGGCACCGGGCCACGGATGACTCGCTACGTGACCTTGGGGCGGGCAGGGCAGGTCGCCGCCAGGTGTCTGTGCCTCAGTGTCTCCGCTCTGCGAAATGGGGAGAGCCGCGTCAGCGCCGCGCTCCGGCCGCGAGAGGCTCCGCGGGGCCGAGCTCTGCGGAAAACGTGCGGCGGCAACCCCGACGGACGCAACGCCGGCTCCGCAGGGAGCGAGGCGCGCCGCCCCGGCGCCCACCGCCGGCCCGCGTGCGCGCCAGGCCAGGCGCGTCCCCGCAGCCTCGCCCGGACGGCGGCCGGCTCCTCGGCCCCGCTCCCGTCCCGCAGCCCCCCCTCCCGTTCGGGGGCGCGCGAGCCCTCCAACCCCCCCACCGCCAACGTCGCGGCGTCTCTGGCCCTTACCGAGACCCCAGGCCGGGCCGCCGAGCCCGGGACGCGCAGGCCGTCCCCGGGGCCCCGAGTCCGCGCGTCCGTGCGCGCGCGGGCCGCCCTCACCGCCTCGGCCATGGCCCTGCGCTGTCCGGCCGGGCCCGGAGCCGCCGCCGCCGCCGCCGCGCGGCCCCACGCAGGCCGGCCCCGGCCTCTCCGCAGGCGCCGCCCGCCCGCCCGGCCTGCCTCCCCCGCCCGGGCTCGCGCGGCCGTCGGGCCCGGCCTGCTCGGGGCGTGCGGAGCGGGCTGGGACGGAGCGGCCGAGACCGGCGGCGGCGTCGGAGCGGGGCGCGCGGCGGTGCGGGCGGCCGGGCGGGCTGCGCTCCGGCCGCGAACTGGGCCCCGGCCCTCAGCAGCGGCCCCCGGCCCGCGCGCGGCCCCTCTGCGGCCGCGGCGGCGACCCCGGCTCCGGCCCCGGCCCCGGCTGCGAGCTGCGCTGCCGTCCCGGCGCCTCTTCAGCAGGGGAGCTGCACCGCAGCTGCCATGTTGATACAAACTGCATCCTGGGAGGCATGTCCCTCTCAGGCCGTTTAAAGAGAAACACTCCGAGGCTCGTCGGAGGCTGCAGGAACCCAGACAGCTCCATCTACAGCCGGTAGGAGCGAACAGTGTCGAGCGAGCAGCCTGGCGGCGACGGACACGCCCTGAGCCCCGGGCCAGCCCGTCGTGCAGCCCCGGCCGAACCTCCCGGGCCTTCCCCCCCTCGGGCCCCCCGGGCCTCTCACCTGGGGTCCTCGCCTGCCCGGCACCCTAGGGCGAGACCGGGAGGCGGGAGCGCAGAGGAGAAATAAGAGCGCGCAGCCCGGGCGACGTGGTGGGGTCTGGAGGCGGCTTGATTGGCTCCGACAGCCTTCCCCCGCCGGATCCCCTGCTCCTCTCAAACCCAGAACCCTTTCAAACCTGCGCTCACAAAGGGATCTAAGAAACCCGTCACACCAAAGACAGCCCCAGTTCATGTGACCAGCTCTGTGCAGCCCGGGGTTCCAGGGAAGCGGGCTGTGCTTCCAAGGGTAGCCGGGGGGTTGAGTGCTTTTGTGAAATGCCCGAGTGTTGTTTGTGACCTGAAAGGGCAGAATTCCGAGAATTCTAGAGTGCTGGGGCCCGCGGGGTCCTGACCCGTCGTTTGGAAGGAAACTGAGGCCGAGTGGGAAGAGACTTGTTTACTCGAAGCTGCAGTCTCAGTCCCCTCTGTGAGTGTTCTTTCTACCCACGAGAGAGATCCCCAGAGGCATGGTAGAGCTGGGAGTGGGTGACTCCTTCACCTGGACGGGTTCAGTCACATATTTATGGAATACCCACCTTCCAGGTGGCAAGAACTGCAAATGAAAAGAAAAGAAAAAAAAAAAAAAGTACAGGCAGGCCTTCTGATTACAAGTGATGCAAATGCAACTAGAGGGAACTTAAAGGGGCCGGGGGTAGGGCGTAGAATGTATTTGGTTCACCTAAGGGGCCCCAGGGAGGTCAGGGGTGAGCTGCGTGGAGGCCACAGGAGAAGGACCCCGTGGGTCCTTTTGGCTCCGCTCTCTCTTTAAAAGTGGAGACTTAGAGATAGCGATAAGGCCAGTGCCACCCGGTCCTTTCCCTTCCCTTCCCCTCCCAGAGACCAGACTTCCCAGTCGCCTGGCTGCTTTTCCTTCCCTCTATCAGTAAACAGTGCATTCCATTGGCTTTGGTCTTTTACCGTTTTGTGTCAGTGGTGCCGTTCAGTCCAGATCCTGTTGGAATCTGCTTTTATATTTTCATCCGTCATTCCGGTTTGGAGATAGGGGTCACATTTAAACAAGCACATCCAGTTGATTCATCTTAACCACTACATAGTATTTCATCGAATAAGCAAGCTCCAGTGGACTTTCCATGCCCCTGAGGAAGGGCAACAGACCGGGGGCCCTAACACCTGCCCAGCGTCTCACTGCGCCCCAGGAGCGCCTCCCCCTTCCACTGGGCTCCCCCGGCTGCTCACCAGCGGGAGGTGCCTGGTGACACTCCCACCGGCCGCGTGCAGGGTCCTGTTTTCACGTCTCTGCCAACAGTCCCTGATAGTGGACTCAGTGGCCTTGGCAGCGCAATGGCTGTGAAACGGCAGCTCACGACTTTCCTCCGTGTCTTCATTGTGTTTCCCCGACGATTAAGGAAGTTGAACATCTTTTTGTGTTTACTAGGCATTCTTCCTCGTGTGAATTTCTTCCTCAGTGAATTTCCTCTTCCTGTCCTTTGCCAATATTTCTGTTCTGAAGTCTTTCTTATTGGTCTATAGCTGTTTAAAAAAAAAAAAAAAAACAACCATTCCAGATATTAGTCTCATCACCAAACTCTTCATGGGATTAATGATGTGAATTCCATCATTAATGGGGTGTCATTAATGATCGCACCTAACTCTGTCATCTTTCCTAGTATTTCTTCCCAGGTTCCAGATGTTTGATGATACCTCCCCACTTTTTTTTGTCTGCTTTGGAATTATTTTTTAAAAAGTTATATTTTTGACCATTCACGTATTAGTTCCATCTCATTTTTTTTTCGATTTTATTTATTTATTTTTAGAGAGGGAAGGGAGGGAGAAAGAGAGAGAGAGAGACATCAATGTGCGGTTGCTGGGGGCCGTGGCCTGCAACCCAGGCATGTGCAGGGAATCGAACCTGTGATGCTTTGGTTTGCAGTCCGAGCACAATCCACTGAGCTACGCCAGCCAGGTCCATCTCATTTTTAGTGGTTGCCCTAAGTTTGACAGCGTACATCTTTAGTTTCTAACAGCCTACATCACACAAATTCTGCCCTTCCACCTGCGGTGCACGACTCACCTTATGCCAGGTGACCCACCCCACCTGGTTCTGGTATCAGCTTCCTTCTAATGTGTCTGTGTTATTAGCTGAGTCATTCGCTGTTGATTGTACCCAGGACAAAAATCTTCTCCCGATCCTCTCCCAACATCGTTCACAGTAGGTGTTGTACCTTTATTTCTATTTAAACGTAACCAAATCTTGCGCTTTTCTTTTTCAGGGTTTGTGCTTTTCCTGTCTTTTCTGTTTGTTGTCTTCCTCCCCCCCCCCCCAATGCCTTCGGGATAGCCCTCAACATTTTATTCTAAAACCTGTACAGTTTTTGCTTTTTCACGGTTAGGTTTTTAATCTTTGGCTTTTAATAAATTGCATCTTTACTGAGATTTACTTCGCCTAGTGTAAATCGTCTGTTGAAAGTATCCAACTCGGTGGCTTTAGTGTGTTCAAAGTTGTGCCATCGTCACCACGACCTTGTGTTTCTCACTAAAACTTCAAAGCATAGAGCAAATTTTTGCTTAGTTTATAATCTGACGGGTTTTGTTTGTTTGTTTTGTTTTTGACTGGAGAGCTTATTTTCTTCCCACTTACAGTGAATACAGATCTATTTGGATTTTAAATCTTGTTTTGTGACCTTCATTGACCATAACTTTGCTTCTTTCCCCTTTTTCCTTGCCTTCTATTAGACTAATCAGGTTTTCTTTTTTTTTTAAAAGATTTATTTTTAGAGAGAGGGGTAGGGAGGAAGAGAGGGAGAGAGGAAGAGAAACATCAATGTGTGGTTGCCTTTGTCACACCCCCCATTGGGGACCTGGCCTACAACCCAGGCATGTGCACTGACTGGGAATTGAACCAGTGACCCTTTGGTTTTCAGGCAGGCTCTCAATCCACTGAGCCACACCAGCCAGGGCCTAATCAGGTGTTCTTTATTCCCTTTTCTTCTCTGCTGGAGCCATTCTGCGTCTGTTCCCTTAGCAGCTATGACAAACATTTTAAATGTGTATGTTTGAGTTAAAACGTTCAAAAGGAATCGGTATTTCTGTCCCGTCCCTTGAAATCACAAGGACCCCGAGATGCTTTTATTGACGTCCTGCCCCATCTTCCTGACACGTGATTGTTGTCTGGTATTTTAGTCCCGCTTCAGTCGTGGCCCTTGAACTCGTCTTTATCGTCTTACGAAGCCTACGCACGCTCAGTTTACCCACGTTCACTGAGTTTTTTTTGCTGACTGTTCTCCTTATGTCCTCCTTCCTTCTCCGAGGAGTAGTCCTCAGTAGTTTTTCAGTGAAGGGCGCATGCTCAGGTTTTATTTTCTGAACGAGTCTTTGTTTGGTTTGGTCTGTGTGAGATAGTGGGTCGCGGTATGACACCGAGGTTGAGCTGCTCTCCCGCACTTCGTATGTGTCAGCCCCCCCATCTTCTGGCTTCTGTCATTTCATCCTAGAAGTCTGCTGTCAGTCTAATAGCTTTCCCCTTGATGTCAGCCTTTTCCTCTTGAATTTGAGGATTTTGTGTTTATGTCTTTCATCGATTCTTGAAGCTCACCGACTATTCTCTGAAAAATATTAATTTTCTCCTAATTTCCTCATGTGAAAATCCGATCGGATGCAGGCGTTTCTGGTCTGTGCTCTCAACGTGCCATGTTTCCAGCCATCGCTTTTCTCCCTGTCCTTCACTCTGCATGCTCTCCTCCTCTTCCATTCAGTCAGCTTTTCTCTAGCTGTGTCTACCTTCTCAGCTGCGTCTAGATCTACCGTTTCACCAGTCCGTGGAGTTCGTAAAAACTTCAGTGACTATATATTTTAAGCTTAGAAATTGTTGTTTTAATAGTATCTTGATTTTCCCTAAGATTTGATTATTTCACCCTGGTGGGTGTGGCTCAGTGGATTGAGCGCTGGTCTGTGAACCCAAGGGTTGCTGGTTCAATTCCCAGTCAGGGCACATGCCTGGGTTGTGGGCCAGGTCCTCACTAGGGGCCGCATGAGAGGCAACCACACACTGATGTTTCCCTCCCTCTCTTTCTCCTTCCCCTCCCCTCTGTCTGAAAATAAATAAATGAAATGTTAAAAAAAAAAGATTTTGTGATTTCTGTTCACCATGCCTTTTTCATGCTTCCTCTGCTTCCTGCCCTGTTCATTTTCTACCTTAGGAGGCTGTTGACAGTTATGTTGTGTTTTGGATGATTACATGATTTCCGCCTCTGGGATCTTTGATCGATCTGTTCATTGTGTTCTCACCAACAGGTGGACTCCTTCCTGGTGGGCTTCACAGTTTCTGGTTGTGAGCTTACAGCGAGCCAGGCCTTGTGGCCTGGACCGTGGGATGGTCCCGCCTGCATCCGATGTCCCCTTCAGGCAGAAACCTCCAGGGCAAGCACCAGCCACCTCCAGTTCTCAGGCCAGTTTGTCAGCCCCGTGGGTCATGGGAAGTCTGGATCCCGGCCTCCATCAGGTGGCGGCTGTGGTTTTGGATCTTCGAGGAAGAAACTGTCCTGTCCGCTCCTGTCACCCAGAGCCTAGCCTGAGACAGATAAGCTTTTCTGCCCTCGAGGCAGCCGTGGAGCTAAGCCACTCAGATTTCTAGTCAAGAACTTATTGTTCAGCTGTCAGGAGTGATTCAACAGGCTGTTCCAGTCATTAACGCCTTCAGGGCACGGCTCAGCTTTGACACGGAGGACCGTGCTTTTCTGGGGCAGCCCCGCCCAGCCCAGGGAGCAGGTGAGGTCCTGAGGCCCGGTCCTGCGTGCCCTGCACAAGGTTCCCCTGCCAGGCGATACTTGCTCTGGAACCCCGTGTCTGGTCAGGCTGAAACTTGTCAGAGCTGCTCCCCGGACCCGCGTGCTCTCCTTTCCCAGGTGCTGGATCGACGCCCTGGTCTGAGACGGTGCCTGCAAAGCCCTCCTTCCTCCTCCTCTGACCTTTTTCATAGGTCGTTCCCCAGTAACCCTCTCGCGTGTCTGTGTCAGCATCCAGCTCTCTGGGGATACATGTCATGGTGTCGGGGTGGTGTGTGTTTACTGAACTGTGTGTTTTCTGAAGACGACACCGTCCAGAGACTTTGTCCAGAGGCATCGGGCCCCGCATCTCACCTGCGGGGGCCCGAGGCCTCTGCGCCCCTCTCCTCACCCCACTCCAGGTAGGTGCAGCCTCCCCTCGAACTCTTGGAGTGGGTGTTTGGTCCTGTCTTCACTTCCGGCCCGTGAGAACGCCCCTGCGTTCTCCTCTGCCTTAGCTCCGTATTTAACAGTGTGTGTGTGTTTCATCGCACCCATTTGGGATTCCCAGATGTTTTTGTCAGGCCTGTGTCCAGGGTTATACAATCCACAATATGTGCGGTTTTTTTGTTTTTTTTTTACTTCTTGACCAAAACTTCTTAAGGGCAGAAATTATGTCACTGTTAGGTATTTAAAGTCTGAATCGTGCTCTTAATATTTCCAAACCCTCACGCAGAAACCGCACAGTACGTGGGGTTTCATGACGCCAAATCAGGAACCTCATTTTTACGGCCGCCAGGGAACAGAGCCTTCCGTGGCCCGTGAGTCTGCTGCCTCGTTTCGTACACACACCCCTGTGCACAGCTCCGGGAATGTGCTACCTGCAAAGTCGGAGGGGGCGGGGGAGGGTCTAATAAGACGGAAGGCGCCCGAGCGAGGGCCCTCAGAGAAACGTGGGAGGCTTCCGTCCTCCCTGCAGAGGCTGGGGGTGTCCGGGTGGCACTAGGGGGCAGGGGCGCTGCAGGTGGCTGGGGACGAGGCGGGCGGTGTCTGCAATGAGCACCTGTGCAGCGGCACGGGGCAGCACGGGGCTTAGGGAAGGGCAGACACTTCGGTTCACCAGAGGGCGAGACGCAGGAGACATTGCAGGACACCAGGACCAGGGAGGAGCCCCACCTCACGAGGGTCACGTGTCCCATGCTACAAAGTGGGCGTCTCTGCAGGTTGGAAGGGACAGAGGTCCTCTGGAGTCTCCAGAGGAGCCGGCCTGGCCGACCCCTCGATTGTAGCTCCCCCTGGTGCATCTTGGCCTTCTGACCTCCAGAGCCGTGGGGTGACTCGGCCTTGGCTCAACCCACAGAGCTTGTGGTAACGTGTCCCAGCACCGCTCGGAAACTGGCACAGGCGGGCACCGCTGTGCTCTGGCCTAGGCAGGACGCTTTGGAGGAGTGTGTTCAAGCCAGGGCTCCCAGGAGTTCGGGGGCGGTGTCTGCCAGATGTCTGCCACGGACCCCCACTCCCTCCCTCGGCCGAGCCCCCTCCTCCCATGCTCCGTCGTCCTGGCAAGTGCAGCCGAGCAGAAGTCACCCCCGTGCTGAACCACTAACTGGCCGGGGGTTCCCGAGTGCAGAGGTTCCCGGGTGCAGAGCACGCGGGTGCGGGGCAGTGAGAGAAGGCACGGGGGCTGGGTGAACAGTCGCTAACTCTGGGTGGTGGGAATGAGGGTGTCGGCCTGGGGCAGACCTCACCCCAAGACCACGGACACAACAATCACGGGTGCTGTGCCTGCCTTTCCTCGCCTTGGTCCCAGCCCCGCGGGGAGAAGACGCGGAGAGGAAACCCCGGCACCCACTTTGCTGTGATGTTCTGCGCTGCTTCTCCTGAGCTTCCCGTCCTCGTGTGCGTCCCGTCCAACTACGGGAGACTGAGTCACGTCACCTGTGGGTGTCTTCCCAAGCGAAGGGATGAATGCGTTTGGATTCCACCCCCGCCCCCCCAGATGTCAGTTTACCTCTGAGTCAAACTCCTCTGGAACCTTCCATTCCTACCTCCTAGGGACTGCCGCTGCCCTGGGTCCAAGGTGACCAAGTGCCCAGGGAGGATGCTGGGAGCTGACCGCACAGCCTTGGGGGGGGTGTGTGTTGGGGGGGGGGGGGCGCATTGAGAGGCCTTGGCCCCAGATACGCAGGTCTAAGAACGGAACCCACCAAACCGCCTCGGTGCTGGTTAGGTTTTATTTTAACAGGGCGCTTCCTCATTGGTTTGTTCAAAATATCAGTTATATCAATTAGAGGTGTAAACAGGTACAAAATATACAGTACATAGAAACAATTTTCTTAACTAGTCTACTGCCTAACAAAAGTACACACGGGGGAGCTGAGTGAGTAGCAGCCCTGGCCTCTCCTCTGCGGGGGCGGGGGAGCAAGGCGCCGGTTCTGGATGAGGGGCCCAGCGGCGGCTTCCACAGAACAGGAGTGGTTGCTTGCGCGGCGAGGACTGCGGCAGCACGGAGAAGCCTGGGCCTGTGCCTGCCGCCATGCCAGGGTCTGCAGCGGAGACGGGCAGGCGCCGCCTGGGCCCTGGCCCTCGGGCCTTGCGGGGCACGCACACACCAGGGAGGCCGGGGCTCAGCCGCAGCCTGAGGCCTGACGATTTTGCTCATGCACGCGGGGGACCGATCTCCTAAACAGGGCGAAAACGAAAGCTTTCCTCGCCCACACCGAGGCTCTGGGAGGGTAAGCCGTGTCTGACCCGAGGCTTTCCCCCACTGCTGGTACGCACCGGGCCCCAAGCAGTGAGGCCGAGATGTGTCCCCTTTGAGTCATTTATTTCCTCGTCTCGAACGAGAAAGACTTGCCCTGCGTGTTTCACAAGGTCACCGTCACAACCACTGTGTGAGGTGCAGCGTGAAAACACGCCACACAGAGAGGACACGGGAGCATCTCGCGGGAGGGGAAAGCAGCCCCAAGCGGCGCTGGCAGGCCAGGCTGCGTGCTGGGCTCCACTGGTGCCTAGATGTGATGCACCCCCTGCCCCCCCCCCCCAGGTCACCTCTGCAGCCCTGGCCCTGTGCTTTCACACACGTCCCTCCTGTCCAAGGCCCCGGGAGTCACACAAGGGGGCGACACTGTCAAGCTACCTTCTGAGTGGGAGTGGCTGGTGAGCCCTAACGGGGAACACGGGCCAGCACTGCTGAGGGCCTCCGGAGGGAGAGGCGGGCTGGGAGGGGAGGTGGCTGCTCTGGGGCGAGTCCTCCTCCCCGGCGAGGTGAGGCTGGGTTCCAGCGCCCTGCGGGCCTCGGTTCCCAGGCAGCGTGGAGAGCCAGGCACAGACCCTGGCAGAGCAAGGTCACAACCCCCCAAGCCTCCTGCTACCACTGCCCCGTCCCTAGGAGCCCATGGGGTAGGGGAGCTGCGGGTCCCCCCTCACTGAGCCCCCAGCCCCGCCGCCCTTCCAGCACATTCCCCGTCAGACCTGGTAAGGACACAGCATACACACACGCTCCAGAAACCAAAAGTAGGCTAGAAAGTTTAAACTGGTACTACGACTATTTTCCAGCTTCAAGAATTAAAAAAAAAAAGTTTCATAATTAAATTACTTAAAATTCTATGGTGCTCAGTGTCACAATCAGAGAAGTCCACTTTGTTCAGAGGCGGAAGCCCTCGTGTCCGACAGTCTCTCTCCCTCCAGCCAACAGTTCGCCGCTTGGGGTTTGGTCTCCCAGTCTCAGCTCCCGCCTCTGCGTCCGCCACCACCCCGACGTCTAGAAACGGGACTTTTTACACTCGCGGCCGGCCCACGGGGTTCGGAGGGCTGAGGTAGCCCTGGCGCATCCTGGGGAGCCTCACAGGTCCCCGCCGTCAGTGGGTCCCAGGACACTCAGGCCGCAAGTCCAGTCGGTCACAAGGTCTGTGGTGGCCAAGGGTCCTTTGGAGGCAGGGCTCTTGAAAGGGTCCGGGGGGCCGGCCGGGAGCGGCGGCAGTGGCTGGCCCCGGGCCGGGCCCTTGGCGCCCGCCGTGTGGTTGCGCTGGTGCTTGCGGAGGTGGTCCTTGCGGATGAAGCTCTTGCCGCAGACCGTGCAGGCGAAGGGCCGCACGCCCGTGTGGGTTCGGTAGTGGTCGATGAGCTTGGAGCGCTCAGTGAACCGCTTCTCACACTCGGTGCACGGGAAGGGCCTCTCGCCCGTGTGCAGCATGCGGTGCCGGATGAGGTGGGCCGGCCGCGTGAAGCAGCGCCCGCACTCCCCGCACCGCAGGGCGCTGCCGTCCCGCGCGGTCCCCGCCGCCCCCGCCGCCCCATCCGACAGCCCGCAGCTGCGCTGGTGCGCGCTCAGGCTCACCTGCAGCTGGAAGCTCTTCCCGCAGGTGGCGCAGGTGAAGGGGCGGCCGCCAGGGGGCGCGGCCGGGTGCTTCTTCAGGCCCGGCTTGTGGCCAAAGCCTTTGGTCCGGCCCGGGTATTTACAGGGGTCACTGAAGGCTCTCGAGGCCTGGCCTGGGTCCAGCACAGCCTCTCCGTTGTCAGGGGAGGAGTAGGGGAGCCCCTCAGGCCCAGTCCTCGGGTTTAGACCCACAGGAGGTTTGCACCTGAAATTCCAGCCCCACCGGACCCCCCCAAGGAGCCAGTCCCCCGGAGGGGTCTCATCCTGGGCCACGGCGGGGCTGGGCTCCCCCAGGTCCCGCTCCGGCCGGGCGGGCTCTCTGAGCCCCAGCACGGGGTCCTGGCTGGGGAAGGAGCTGCCCTGGCTCTCCCAGGCGCCTTCCTGAACAGGGCTAGGGAAAAACCTTGCGGCCTGGCCTGGTCCAAAGAGGGTCCCGTGGGCCTCCAGGTCAGTGGGGTGCACTGGGGTGGCCACCACCTCCTCCTCCTGGACTTCAGTTTTGATCACAATTTTTACATCTGCTGAGAAAGACAGAAAGACCAGGTATCACTGTGGCCCCTCCCCCGTGCACAGCGCAGATTAACGGTGCACCTGGAGGCTCAGCAGCCTCTCGCCCGGCTCCCAGCAGCGCGCTGGGCCCTGGTCTCCAGGCGGCAGGATCCAGCTCTGCAGAGCGCCCCCCAGCGGTCAAGCGGCCGCTTCAAACCCTGAGGAGGACACCCCGTTCCAGAGCCTCCAGCGCAAGGAAAGCAACCATGGCAGCTGCTCACTGAGTTCCCTTTCTGGTTTGGCCGCCAAGGCTAATCAAAATGACCTCGAGGAAGGCAGTCTGACCACCAGTGACAATGTACCCGCGGGGCAAAGGCGCCGGGCTGGGGCTCAGGCGGATCTGAGATGGCACCACATTTTCCTTCCCACAGACCAGCTGCGGGCTGTAGAGCAATTTCTTAACCAGCAGCACACCTGTGAACACCCCGTCGTAGGGGACGTGAGGGTTACCAGATACCGTGTCCGAAGGCACCTTGCATGCTGTTTGGCACGCAACAAGCATGCAATACATGTGGCCACCTAGCTAATGATGAAAATATTCGAGGAACAATACCAGTGATGTAAATGCACTTGAATTTCACTTCCTGAAGTTTTGTGTCAGGGGTCTAGGCTTCTAGCACATTTTTGGAGTGCTAAAATATAACAAATTATTAAAGTAACAGATAATGGGTCTTCAAAACAGAAGTAAATAGAAAATACATAAATTTGAAAGTCTTCTCCCCAGTTCTGGCCTTGGGACGCCTGCCGTTGGCAGCGCCCACATCTAAGAATCGCTCTGGGGTGGTCTGGCTGCCGCCACGCCAGCCGGGAGCCAGGCTCCGGGCTGGGGCAGGAGGCACATCCAGGGGCATCAGCTGACGAGGACTGACCGGTCAGCGTGAGAAAAGAACCGCTGGAAACACGGACCCGCGCAAGGAAGGCTGTGGCAGCCTCGGCCTGGACGGGACACAGGGCAGACTGTGGAGTCCTAGATGCCCGCCGCCTGACAGGCTCCCGAGTTCGGGCCGGGCCTGGGCTGAGGTGGCCTCCAGGGCCGATGGACGGACGGACGGACGGACGGAAGCCTTCCCCGCCCCCTCTCTGCCACCCGTACCTTCCGTGGAGGCCGCCGTGCTGAGCTTCAGGGTCCCGTCTGAGCATGCAGAGGAGGGGTGGTGCGGGGGGAGGTCCGCCTGCCAGGACGTGGGTGGGATGGTGGTTGAGAAGCCGGAGTGGACGCCTGCAGCGGAGGGAGCAGAGCCCGCGGGTTAGAGGACGGAAGTGGACGAAACCCCCCGGGGACCCCATCTCGGCTTTCTGCGTGAGCCCTGTGGCTGCACGGCTCCTGAACCCAGGTTCTTGCTCCCCTCTCAGGGGAGGCAACGTCACCAGCTGATTCCACACACTCCTCCTTAACACGCGGCAGCTGGTGGCCTCAACGCCCGATGTGGGGAGGGGGCGGGAGCACAAGTGTGGCTGATGAAGGTGAGGCAGGGAAACATCAGGACAAGAGCGTCACGGAACCCAGAGGGGCCCACAGGTGTCCTTTGGTCCAATCCCTGTCTTAAGGTGGGGGAACTGCTAAGCCAGGCAGGCCAGATGCTCCCGAGTCCAGAGCTCCCACCGTGCGGGCTTCCAGGAACTGCATCTGCCACGGCCAGGCTGCTCCCTGCCTCTCATTCCTGGTACCTGCTCCCGTCTGAGCCACTCACCAGAGGCGGCATCTGTAGAGACATCTCCCGCTCCAGAATCCAGCTGGCTCAGGCCCCATGGCTCCTCCCCGATATCTGGCTGGCCGGCCGCCCAGGCCTCTACCCCCAGAGCGTGCTGCTCCTGGAGCTGGAGCTCGCCCTCCTGTTTGATCTGCATGAGGAGGTCGGGGGCAGGAACGGGGGGCGCCGAGCCTAAGAGAGGGAGAGTGTGTGAGCACACAGCAGCAGGGCCCCTCGGCCCCAGGGTGGACCACAGCCAGCCAAGGAGATGGGCCTGGGAGGCCCCATAGCAAGAGAGCCCGGTGGGAAGGGGCAGCGAGGACAACAGGGCCTGCAGGGGCTGCGGGGGCTCCCGTGCAGGGTGCGGCTCTGAGCACAGGGGGAGGCCGGGAGGGGCAGGGGCACGCTGCTGCCCACTCAGGGCTAGCCCCCTGGCGTGTGGGGGAGAGCGAGATGCCCTGCGGAGCTCTCGCTCTCGCTCCGAACACCCGCCCATATTTCGGCGAGCGTGAGAGACTGCAGATACGAGAATCAAAGGGAAAACACCAAGTCAAACCAAGTGTTGCAGTGGGAGCCGAGGGACCCGGGAGACCGCTGGGACAGGATGCCGGCCTCGGGGGCTGGGGCTCTGATGCCCGAGCGAGCGAGGCGAGAGCAGAGCTGAGCCGCCCGCCTGCGTGGAGCCAGGCGCCCTGAGACTCGGTCCCTGCTGGAGGCGGGGACTAGGAAAACGCCACCTGAGGGGCCTGCAGGACCAGGGCCACGGGTGGGAAAGCCACCCTCGAGAAATCAAAATCCCGTGCCCACACTGAATTCCCACATGGTGCACGGACCCCGCCTGAGAAATTCATTCCCACAGGGTGGCCCCGCCCGAGGGCCCCGGCCACCCGCCCCGCCAGGGCCCCCACTCAGACGCTCGACGCCCAGACTGGGAGAGGAGCCGGGCGGCAGGCGGTGCTCCCAGAACTCACTCCCGAGAGCCACAGAACGAAGAGTGAGCCGGAAGACGCTGTAGCGTAGGTGTGTCTGAAGCAGTCAAAGAAATGAAGGAACAGAATCCCTAGGGCAAGGACAGGAATACCTGAGAAAGAACTACATATATTTCACACTCTAGAAATGACCGAATAAGTGAAAAACTCAGTGCGTGGCTTCACAACAGACTGAACGTAGCTGGGGAGAACACCGGTGACTTGGGAGACGAACCTGAGAAAAACCATCCCCAGCACGGCTCTGGGGCTGACACGGAAAGAAAGAAAGAAACAGGAGAGGGAAGTGAGAGACCCAGAGGGCAGAAGGGGAGCCCCCGCCCAGGCTGCGGACGCCGGAGGCGAGAAGAGGGGGAGCAGGAAAGAGGCGCATGTAAAGCGTTCACGGCCAAGGATGTGCCCCAATCGAAGGCACCAAGACCCGTCCCAAGGAGCAACCAGCTCCTAAGTGGGAAATGAGAAGTATAAACCTCGACAACGTTCTGTGAAGTGGAGCAAGGGCAAAGGTAAAACCTTAAAGGGCACCAGAGAGAAAAGAACGACGTTTGGACTGCAAGCAGATCCCCGTCGGCAGACAGGGCATCGGAGGACGATGAAATGTCTCCGGAACGCCGAGGGGGCGCCTCCGCCGGTCTGACTCTGCCCGCACCAACGTGGGGCAGGACGCGAAGAATACAGAAGGTCGTCTCCTGTGTGAGGGGATATGCAGGTGTCTTAACGAGAGCATTACCAGTCAAACCCGGTCAGGGGTTTTCAGAAAAGAGACAATGAACACTATGAACAAATGAGTTTATCCTGAGAACTCAAGGGCAAGCTGACCCTAGAAAACACAGCAATATAACTCACAAAGCTAACAGATTAACGGAGAAGACAATAAAGTCATCTCAACAGACGGACAAGCGGCGTTCGGTGTTCCATTTCTGGTGTGCAGCCAGCTATATGCACAGAGACTCCTCCCCGTGTGGAGCAGCTAAGGATGCTGGGCAAAGCAGGAAGAATACAATTCCAATTGAAGCACGGTGACCCAGACCTCAAGTGAGGAACATGACCAGAGGCCAGCACCTCCAGGAAAGCCCACTTCGTCCCCAGCACGCCGCGGGGCATCTCCGGGCCGCAGCCCCACTGCCCGGGCCGTGGAGGGCGGCGCGCGCCTGCGGCAGAGGAGCGTGAAACACCTGGGGCTGGAGCGGGATGCGGGCTGGAGACCCCCGCCACACGTCTGGCCCGCGACACCGAGGGCGGCGTCCCCCGCGGACAACAAAGCGGAGACTGCCCTGCCGGAGGAGCTTGGCCGCTCCGGCCGTGGAGTTACGCCACAGCTGATGAAATAGGCTGCAAAAAGAAAAATGTTCACAGAAGGGGGAGGAAAGGACTACTGGGCAACAGCACATTAATGGGCCAGGAAGAGACGATAATTCTAAAATTGTCATCTAATAACGTGGCTTCAAAACAGTACAGCAACACTGGACAGAACTCCAGGAGAAACAATCGAATCCACCTTCTTCGTGGGGCACCTCGACACGCCTCCCTCTGTGACTGATGACGCTTGCTGACTAAAGGTGCAGGAACCTGAACGACGCTACTAACAACCCGATCGAATGGATACAGGTAGAAAAGGGGAGGGAAACACGAGCTTTTCAAGCCAGGCACAACATTAGAGAAAATAAAAAAGATTATTTCCTACATACCTATCTTCTAACTATAACACTATTAAGTTAAAAATCAGTAACAGATACCCCCAAACTCACCTTACATACTAAAATTTATATATATATAAAGATATATATTTAGCCCTGGCTGGCGTAGCTCAGTGGATTGAGCGTGGGCTGCGAACCAAAGTGTCGCAGGTTTGATTCCCAGCCAGGGCACATGCCTGGGTTGCAGGCCATGACCCCCAGCAGCCGCACATTGATGTTTCTCTCTCTCTCTCTTTCTCTTCCTCCCCTCTCTAAAAATAAATAAATAAAATCTTTAAAGAAAAAATATATAATTATACTTTTATATGTATACTTTCTAAATAATCCAAGGCTTGCTCTATGGACAAATTATAATGAAAAAATGAGAAGATATTTGAAACCCAATGCTAATGAAAATATTGTTTATCAAAATGTGTGGGCTGCGCCCTGGCTGGTTTTGAGCACCGGCCTGCGAACTGGAAGGCTGCAGGTTCGATTCCCGGCCAGGGCACAGGCCTGGGTTGTAGGCCAGGTCCCCAGGTGGGGGTGGGGGGGGGTGGGGGAGGCAGCTGATCCATGTATCTCTCACACGTTTCTCTCCCTCTCTTTCTCCCTCCCTCCCTCCCGTCTCTCTAAAAATAAATAAACAAAATCCGTGAAAAAGAAGTATGGGCTGCATCTACAGTGGTACTTACAGAAAATTTTATAGCCTCGTGTGTTTATATTAAAGAGAGGAGACAGGTAAAAAATTAGTGGGTCAGGCAGAGAATGCAAGGTGTTAGGAAGGAAAAACATCAACAACAAAACGTTTTTTCTTCTAAAACGTAGAAGAACGGAAATAATACGAAAGTGTAAATTAACAAAAGGGAAAACACAGACAGATGACAAGACCGAAAGCTGGTTCTCTGGAGAGAACACTGAACCCGTGCATCTCCAGCACCTACTAAGGGGAAGTACCAATAACTGATATGAAGAATTAATGACAGCATCATTACAGAGCAGCAGAGATTAAAAGATAAAGACAGTATTATAAATGTTCCTCCAAGTAGTATGGGAACTCTGAAGACATGGGAAAACTCCTCAGAAAAACGACAATTTGCCAAAACTAACGATAGAGTGAACGCGGCACCGAAACAGTCCCACAACAACTGCAGAACTTACACCCGGGGGCAGAACTCCGCCCCACACAGGAGGCTCCGGCCCAGGCTGGTCTCCCTGGTGTTCCTACGGGACTGTTCAAGGAACGGACCCTTCCCCGGGGCACCAGCTCTCCGGGCAGAGGAAACCACCCCAGCTGCTGCCTTTACCGCCTGCGACAGACAGAGGCAGTGGGCGAGAGTGTCAGGCCAGTCTCAGGAACGAAGATGCGAAAAGTCCCTACGTAGACAACCAGCGCCAAGTGCGGCAACGCAGCGACAGGGCCGGGACGAGGTCGGGTTCACGCCGTGACCGCGAGGAGGCTGGCTCAGCACCGGCACGCGACACAAAAGGCCACGCCAGCAGGTTCGCCAGGAGGAAAAGCACGTCATCCCCACAGACACCCAAAGAGCATCCTGGAAAAATTCCGACGGCTCTTCTCGGTAGAAACCTCTGCTCTACAAGAGACACCGGAAACTTCTCTAACCCGACAGAGGGCGCCGGTGACCCCGAAACATCCGTCACACTGGGTGTGCCGAGTCGGGAAGCATTCTCCTGAAAATGAGGAACCCACAGGATCCTTGTTAGTATCACGTCAGTTTAAGGATCTTCTAGGAGTTCTCAGCCAGCGCAAGAAAACAAGAGAAAAAGTAAATCAGTGAAGATTTGAAAAGAAACAAAAACTCTCAGGACTCATAGATATGATTAGAGTTTCAGAAAAATCTGAGAATCATCAGACAACTGTTAGAAAAGTTAAGGGCATTAATGAGAGCTTGAGCAAGTTCCTACGCAGAACTATCGATAGATGAAAGAAAACTGCATTATTACTGTACACTGCTAACCATTTTCTTTCTGTCATGAATCTGTTTTTCTTCTTCATCGAATGCACCGGGGTGACACTGGGTCACAAGACGGCACAGGTCTCAGGGGCACAGTTCCACAACACGTCACCTGACCGCTGTGTCCTGCGTCCCCCGCCCCAACGTCTCCTTCCGTCACCGTGACTGCCCCTCCCCCTCCCCGCCCTCCCCGCTGCTGTGGACTATGACAGAGACGTGAAACTGGGGAGGAAGCCCGGTGAGGGTGACCATCTTTGTTACCGAGGGTGCAGCTTTCACCCGTGGGCGAGAGGGGCCCCGACACCGACCCTTGGATCAGGAAGTCACCGGCCGGACCGTGGTCGGGGGCTGTCCCCGGCGGAGGGGCAGAGACAGCCTGTCCCCCTGGGGGTGGCCAGCTGCCCGAGGGAAGAAGGACGGGCGAGACTGGGCTTGTGCCGCCCCTGCTTCCAAACTCCCCGACAAGGAGGAGGAGGAGGACGTCCTTCCGAGCTGGGGAGGGGCGGGGGAGGGCACCTTGAGACAGAAAAGCACAGATCGCAGAGGAAAGGGCTGATGTGCGGACTCGACCCCAATCAGAGCCTCCACGTGAGACTGCAGAGCGGACACCCGCCGCAGACCGGGAGGGGGCACCTCGGGGCGAAGGGAAGCGCGAGTCTGGGACCGACACGAGTCCTGCATCAACGAGCAAAAGAAGACACTGGCAGAGAAGAGGCGAACATGTGTCACCGGAGAAGGAAGCAAACAGACCGCGGAGAGGATGCTCGGCTCCAGAAGCAAACGGAGGCAAGGCATGACTCCGCCTGCACCAGGCTGGCAAAGACCTAATTCTGAAAAGTGGGCCCAGACGGAAGGAAACAGGTGCCTCCTAGGGGCTGGGCAGTCGCGCCAGCTCGGTGCCCAAGCGACAGCACCGTGGCCTGGCAGAGAGCGGCAGGCCAGCACGCCCTGCGACGACTCAGGGCCCTGCCCGGGGGCCCACGCCCCACGGAGACACCAGTGCGTGCGCTCGGACACGAGGCAGGTTCGAGGACGCTCCCTGCAGCACCACAGGGAGCATCGCGTGCCGGGGAGGAGAGCCAGAGCGCGCTCAGGGAGGGGAGGGAGGGAGGGATGACACACGGCAGTGTGGCTGCTTTTGGAACACGAAGCATCTGTGAGGATGAAGGAGCTTCATCTATATGCATCGAGGGAGACAAATCTGAAATATAGAATATTGAGTGACGCACATGACACTTATGCAAATCTGAAGACACAGAAAGCCACGTTCTCGATCGCCTGTGGCCTCACACGCACACGGTGGCAGTTGTGAAACGTGGGTGGGGAGAATAACCGCCAGCTCGAGGACAGTGGCGGCCCGGGGGACAAGTGGGACTGGGACCTAAAAAGGAACTTAAATTGTATCGGGAATGGTTTTCACGCACACGCGCATGCTTTAAATCTGTGAAACGCGGCATACAGTCAATCAAACGTTTCCCGGGTTCCTGCCTCTGTGCTAGGCAGTGGATGCTCAGAATTATGTGATTATATGAACAAAACAGATACAAGTTGCTGGCTTCTTGGAATTTACATTCTAATGGCCGGGGGGGGGGGGGGAGGCGACCAGACATACGTGAATCTGTAAATATGAAATATATTCAAAACCTGTGAATATAAAATGTAGCAACAGAGGAGGTATCTGTCATGAAGCTGAGCGGGAAAGGAGCAGGAAAGGGGCTCCTGGGTGGGAGGCGGGGGGCTGCACTTTTAAACGGGGCGACAGGGGAAAGTCACTGTCCAAGCCAGGAGGAAGGTGAGGCCAGAAAGAGAGACAGGACGCAGCCAAGGGCAATGGCGAGTGAGGCGGGGGAACCCCAGGAGGGCGGGCACAGTGCGTCTAGGAATCAAGTGATCCACGGGGGCGGTGTCACCAACAGGTCTGGCAAGGGACAGACTGTTAGCCCCATGCAGGCCCCTGGTGGCCCTGACAGGAGCTGGGGGCCCCTGAGGAGTGGGAAGAGAGGAAGGAGGTGATGGGGAGCATGGCACAGAGTGGGCAGGGAAGCAGGCGGGGCTCCAGGGGAAGGAGCGAGTGGATGCTGGCGGGGCGAGCGGAGGCCCCAGTCCCGGAGAAGGTGGCCCGGCTGGGAATGAGTGTGGGGGCTGGGAATGAGTGTGGGGGCTGGGAATGAGCGTCCTCCGACCAGGGAGTCGACCGTGTGTCACAGGCACGAGCAGAGAACTGGGCACAGACACAGGCAGACAGGCAGGTGGGGTGGTGAGGACTGTGACCGTGTTTTGTTTCATTTTTCAATTAAATCATGTCTTTTCAATATAGAAATTAGTCTGAACAGAGGGTGGGCAACTTGGCCTGTGGGCCATTGCTGGCCAACCTCTGGCCACCAAGGAGCCGAGCTGAGGAGACACACCCCAGCGCCCCCGAACGCCAGGGCAGAGATGGCGAGCACGCGGGGCTTCCCCCGGCCACACACGGCTGCTGCGGAGCTGGCACGGAAGGGCGGACAGGTCTGACCAGGGTCATGGCTGGCCAGGCGACCACAGTGGACAAAACCAGGGCCAGGGAGGTGAGGCTGTGTGTGCAGGGGCAGTGCTGGCGGGCCCAGCCAGGCTGGCCCAGGCTGGGCCTCGCTGAGCGGGAGCCCCACAGAGCGAGGGAGCTGGGAGGCGGGAGCTGCAGAGGAGGGCTGACAGGCTGCACCTGCCCGGAGGGCGAGGGGGAGGGGGAGTGAGATCTGGGCTTCTTGCACGGGAAGGGTGGGGAGTCAGGCCCTACAGGGATCTCAGGACGACCTGCTCAAGGCAGAGACTACAGGGCAGGGAACGGTGGGGGCCCTGCCACGGGCCACCCCGTTCCTGGATCCCTGCACCCTCCGTGACGGTGGTGACAGGCCCCCATATATGGTGTGCTCTAGATGTGGTCAGACAAGCCCACCACGGACCTGCCCCCCAGACGGAGAGACAGCAAGCCCCCAAGTCCCAGCCCCCTTTCAGTCCTTTCATCCTCTAGCTTCCAGACCGTCCTCGGCACCCACTCGGTGCGTGCTCTGACCGAGGATGCCGTGGCCGGCTCTGCAGGCCGTCTGCCCTTGGAAAAGGGAAAATCTAATCTCGAGGAAATAGGCAAACTCAGAAGATGCATTTCATTCACCACAAGTGGCCCAAGTGATCGGATGCAAGGGAAACCCAGGCACAGGGGACAGACCAGGAGGTAGGTCCCCCTTCATTCACCCCCCGACCCGGCCAGGGCGTCGCTTCGGTCACGTGGCTTGCCCCTCGCGTCCACCTGTCCTTCCCGTCACTTTCAAAGGTGCTGACTGGCTGCGGGAAAACCCGAGACAGTGATATCCAGTACCCGGACCCACCTCCAGTCAACCCGCGGCTCTAGTCATCACGCAGAGTGTGGCTAACACGCGGCTAGTGAGTCAGTGTTCTGTGACGCCTCATGGATTTCAATGAGAGGTGGCTCCGGGAGGGAGCTGTGTGTGAATCAGGTGTTGTCTTTAGTGCACTCCTACCCTCCCTACCGAGGTCTGTCCCTCACTCCCCCTGATCAGAACCACCGGCTCTCTCTCCCTCTGTCTCCCTCTCCCCCTGCTCAGCCGGGTCTGCTGCCTGGTCCCCCACTGGGACGTATTCCGGGTGCTGGCTGAACAGGGGATAGGCCGTAACTCCTGGACAAAACTCAGAAGGCCACAAAGGCCACACGGTCTCCGGCCTTCTCCTCCCTGTTTCCGTCGGACTGCCCGGCGTCTCCCTGGCACCCGCCCAGCCCCTCACCTGGACTGGGGTCCACGGGAGCATCTGGAACCTTGGGGGCTGTGCGGCGCCAGCCACATGGCTCCTTCCCCTGCTCGCCCTGGGACAGGACCTCTGGCTTGGAGATGGCGTAGTCTGAGGAGAGACATCATCAGGGTTAGCGTGTGCCGCGTGGCTCCGCTCGGGGCTGGGGCCAGGCGGCCTGGGAAACCCAGAGCTGCCGAGCGACGGAATGTCCTGATTGGTACAGAGCAGCGGGCTCAACCACAGGCGACTCTGTCCCCGGGGGGACAGACATTTCTGGGTGTTGTGACTGAGGGCTGGGAGGGCAGTGCACCGGGTGGATGGAGGGTGAGGGTGCTGCTGCCCCGCCGTGCCGCCGTGCCAAGGCGAGGAGACACTGGCACCGTCCCCACACTGAGAAGTGGTGTGCTCCTGCAAACTGACGTGTACTGTCACACTGGCACCCGCTCCGTCCTCCTAAGGAGGCCCTACTGCCTGCAGGTCTGGGGTCACGCTGAAACACCCCAAGAGGAAACAAGCCCAGGAGGAAACAGCACAGCCCGCCCCTCTGGGGGTGTCACATGGGGAGTGCCACAGCAGCCCCGGGGTCTAGGGGGATGAAGACAGCGCTGGCCGCAAGAAGCACAGCCTGTCTGCCTTCTGCACTGACCCAGGAGAGCGCCACAGTCCAGGCCACAGAGCTCAGCAAGAGGAGGCTGAGAGAGAGAAAGCCCGTCTCAGATGTGGGCGGGTCACATCCCAGGTCTGAGCGGCAAGCGCCTGCCCCACTCCAAGTCCCAGCGGGAGAACGCGAGCAGCCACGCTCCCAGGATGGGGAGTGGTCAGGATTGGGGCCACCCCACCTGGGGCTGGCATCCCACGAACTTGACCCGGTGGAAGGGAGCTTTCAACTCAGTCGTCCAGTGCTTTAGGAAGAGGGGACAGTTCTTTGTATGGTCCAAGTTTCTAGTGATGTATACATGTCCTCGTGAGAAAACCCACTGGCATGAAAGGAGAGGCCTGAGGTTCCCCCAAACCACACCGAACAGAGAAATGAGCGTTAGGCCTCACCCAGGGAGACCAGCGTCTCGTAGTTGCCCCTCATCACGTGCTTGTACAGCTCCTTCTGCCACTCGTCCAGCTTGCCCCACTCCTGCTCCGAGAAACAGACAACCACGTCATCAGAGGTCACGGGCCCCCGGAGCCCCAGGCGTCACGCACGCTCACCCACACTGACAGGCATGGCCCCCCGGGCCGTCCCACCCCAGGTGCCCCGGGTTACCTTGGGGGCCTCCCCCTTGCTGCCCGGGGGCAGCCGCAGCACCCAGAAGTTCCTGTTCCTCAGCAGGTTCTCCATGTTCTCCAGGCGCCTCTGCAGCAGCCCGTACTCCTGCAGCAGCGTGCCCAGCACGGCCCACTTGCCCTCCAGCTGGTTCCCGAACTCCAAGGTCGTCTTCTCGCAGTCGGCCAGCTTCTTCTCGGCCATCCCCGTTCGACCTTCTAGGGAGAGCAAGCGGGCAGCCTGCGATTCGATCTTCCTCTCCATCGCTTGGATTGTAGCTGCCATTGTCCAGGGGGAAATCTTCCAGAAACAAAGAGAAAAGACCGGCCTCAATCATTCCACCAGTTGTGTTCCAGGAGCCCAGCGGCCCTGGGTGTGGGGGGGCTGGGCTGGAGGCAGGAGCCCATATGTCAAAGTAGGGACATCCTGTGCCACAGGCCAGGTGTCCCCCTAGCGAACGCCCCTTCTCTGGGGGTCTTAGACAAGACCTGAGCTGGCGGCTGCTGTCCCTCCAGGCTTCTGCAACACAGCCGCGCAGACCCCTAGGGGGCGTCCGCCACCCTGCAGTTACCTCTGGAGTCCCACCTGCATGACCTCAGAAGGCTGTACTGCCCCTTTCACAGCCCAGGGCTACTGCTATACACCTCTGGGCGATTTGGTGGAAACAACGGTAAAATGCACACGCCCTGGAGGCCAGCCAGCACTTCCCACCACACAGGACTCATGCAGGGACTGTCTACTGAGGATGACCTAGCAAAAAAACAAAAACAAACAAAAAAACCCCAAAACAAAACAAAAACCAGCCACTGGAACAGCATAAACAAGAGCACTGCCCAATGGCTTTTTAAATAAGCAGCATGTGTCTCACTTTAATAAAGATAAAAATTGAACAGTTAATTCCTCGACCCACAGGATGATCTGACTTTGTCCCCTCCCCAGCCACAGCCCCCCCCCCAACTAAAAAAATCACCATTATTGCAAATCTCCATCAGCCAAGAGTTAGACTTTTTTTGGGGTGTGGGGGGGGTACCACACGAGTCCCCTAGGCCCCCTTGAGCTTCTGACTTTTTCTGTCACGGTCCCCACTTCTCCCGAGGGACCGTCACGGCCTCAGACACTCCTGTAGCTGCCCCAGGACCAGGGACACACCTGGCGGGCTGGAGGAGAAGGTGGGACATGGGCCATGAGGGGGGGCTCTGGCAGGTGCAGCCGCCGTCACGCAGACGCGAAGCTTCCCCAAGCAGTGACTCCCCTGTCTCTGCAGAGTTCATGCGGGGCCTCGAATGACAGGCAGCTGGGGAGGGACCCCCCCACAGGAGAGGGGCCGGACCCCCTGCCTCACCCACAGCCACACTGGAAGGTCGAGCTCCCCCCTGCCCCGTGTCAGAGAGGGGGTCCCACTATTCACGCCTTTTCCCTGCGTGGCCGAGGACTGACGGTTCACCACCACGTTCCGGAAGAGACTCCTGAACGAACGGCTGGCGACCACGTGCAAAATAAAGAGGTGGCAGCGGGAACCGGCGTGGATGCACTCAGAGAGAGACACTGAGACACGGAGCACCGGCACTCGGGCACCCGGGCGGGCACCTCACGAAGTAGTGACAGGAGGAGGGTTTGAGCAGGGGCTGAAAAATACCGTCAAGGATGGAGCAGGCTGGACCCGATGACCTCTAACCTAAGGATGGGGGGGCTTTGGCTGCGTCTCATAGGACAGAGGAGCAGGACAGGCAGAGGGCTGTGACGACTGGATGTGTGTGGGACTCCTGCTCTTCCAACGCTGCTTCACCCAGCTCCCCATCCACCGGAGTCCTCCTCCTCAGGTGCCTCCAGGGGCACCCGGCCGCCACCACAACAATCTTTGCGTTGCAGCAAAGGGCCCCTGAGTAAACTCCTACTTGATAAACAATAAGGTACGCAGTGTTCTTACCACGTTAACAGGGCCAGGGAGCCCCGTGGTGGAAGAGGTCCACCGCTTCTGCTCAAGCCCAGCTCCTTACTAAATGGTGTTGTCACCTGACTCCGGCCAGGGAAGCACTAAACTCTGGGCTTGAGCAGCGGAGGGTCAGAGAACTCCTGATCCCTCAAGAGCTCCTCACCGGGTGATGGAAGTCCGGGCGTTCGAACCCCTTCCAACTCTCCTGCAGCCTCCCCCCCCTCGCCCCCAGGTGCAACGGCACCTTTTTTTCTGTTCCTTGAACCTGCTGGCCCCTCCGTGGCTCTCTCTGTGCCCGGGGCTGTCCTCCCCGCCTGAAATCCTAGCCCTAAGAGCCCAGCTCAAATCACAGAGGCACAGGCCCGCAAGGGTGCGGACTGCAGAGGGCGGCCCCTGCCCTCTCCTTCCCCTGCCTCCCAAGCACGCTCCACCTCGAGGCAGGAAACGCTCAGACTCCGTCGGTTTTGCCCTGTTATTGCCTGTGTACCTGCCTGCTGTCCCCAAGTCGGTGTGGTCCCGAACACGGAGCAACCGTGTCTTTCCACACACTTTCTCGCTGTGCGATCCTGGGCAAGTTAACTTCTCTAGGCCTCGGGTTTTCCTTTTGTACGACCGAGAGAGCGGGTGCCTCTAGGCTTGCTGCGAGGACAAAATCGTGCCTGACCGGGCTGGTGTGGTGCCTGTTTCTACACACGGGGGCAGCTGTCTTCCGCCCGGACCCCAGCGAGCTGGGCGCTCGGTACTGCTGGTCTGCGGAATCCAAGCCGCACCGGACACCACCCAGGTGCCACCAGGCCGCTGGGGGGAGCTGGGGGGTAGGGAGCGCAGAGCAGAGCGGTGGGCAGAGAAAGGCGACGCGGGGAGGGTGGGGGCGTCCGCCCAGATGAGGGGCCCAAGGGTGGGGCGAGGGCAGGAAGCCGCGGAGCGCTGCAGGAACTCGGCGCGGGGCGGCCTCCGGAGCGGGGACGGCCGGTTCCGCCCCGCTCGGCCTCAGCCCGGATTGGGGGGCCCGGCCGGCGGGTGACGTAGGCCCCAGCGGACCCCGCGCCCCGCTCGCCGCAGCCCCGGGCCCGGCGGCCGGGCCCGGCCCCCGGAGCCCCTCTCCCGGGCCTGCGGCGCCGTGTGCTGGGCCCCGGCCCTGAGTCCGCGCGTCCGTGCGCGCGGGGGGCCGCCCTTACCGGAGCCGCGGCCTCGGCCATGGCCCTGCGCTGTCCGGCCCGGCCCGGAGGAAGTCGCCGCCGCCGCGCGGCCCCACGCAGGCCGGCTCCGGCCTCTCCGCAGGCGCCGCCCGCCCGCTCGGCCCGCCGTCCCCGTCCGCGGCGCGCGCTCCTCGCTGGCCGGCCCGCGCCGCTCGGTCCGCAGACGCGCCGCCGCCGTCAGCGCCCGGCCGGTCCACACTGCATCCTGGGAGCCGGCGCAGGCCCGTGAGGCTTCCTGGAGGCAGCGCGGCCGCACAGCCCCACCTGCAGCCCGAGAGGCGAACGGCAGGCGCCCGCCAGCCCCGCCCCGCCGCGCCCCGCCCCGCCCTGCGCTCCGCCGACCCCCTGGATCCCGATCCCCGAACCCCGCGGAAACGGCCGGGCGCGCGCTGAGTCACCTGCCGGGCCTCGCGCCCGACCTGTCGCTGGCCGCGTCTCGCGAGCGCCTCGGACTTTGGCCCCCGCGCCCCGAGAGGCTCGGAATCGCCGGGCTCCCGAGACCAGCCGGGCCTCCCCCGGTGACCGCGGCCGCTCCCCCTGCGACCCCCCGGGGACCCGCCCACGTCGCACCTGCCGCTGTAGGTCCTGCCAGGCGATTCGAGCTTCTTGCCGCGTCGTTGCTGATTTGGCAGCTGCTGCTCACAAATACCTTTGGTTTGAAATGGAAAAAAATTCTCGCAACAATAGAAACGGTAGTTCGGTAAACCCCGGTAGGCAGCCACTCAGAACTCCCATACCGTGTTTATGACCTATAAAAATATTTTTAATGGAACAACCAGTGGAACAAAATACCATCATTTAAAATTATTTTGGTGAAGAACTTGTACTGAAAAGATGTTCCTGGTATTTTAAGAGACGCCAGTCCAGAATGATCCCATTTTTATTTCTTTAAAATAAATATATGTATATAAAATGACAAGTTTGGAATATATGTAGTCAAGGAGTCTTCTTTAACGGTGAGACCGCAGGCCAGTTCCACACATTTTCTCTCTTCTTCAAATTTTAAAATTTTGCAATAACAACAATAATATTGTATAGTAGTTTGTAGTATTAAGAATAGTATTTTTAAACAAGACAGAAAAAAATAAAACTGGAAAAACTCCTAAGGTGACCCAGGGTCGGAGGACGGTGGGAGCCTTTGAAGGGGGCCCCCCTGTGGTCACAAGGATGCATTTCCTTTCCGTTTCCTCTCCGTGGGACTCCTTCCTGAAGAGGAACCTGCACCACGTGCCCCGGACTTCTGCGGGGCTTGGGGTCTATCAGCGGGATCTTAGCGCGCCCTCGTTTTCTCCTCCTCACCCTGGGCAGAACCTCCAGCAGAGGGGTCACCCCGGATCCAGTGTTTGTGTAGAAAAGTGCGGTCTCCCCAGGAGTGGGGATGGAGGTGTCACGTTAGACAAACTATTTTGGGAGGTCTGTCCCCTGCATTTGTGTGTGTGTGGGGGGGGGGTGTTTTCCCTCAATGCTATAGGCCCAGCTGTTTTCTCATGCCCTCCGCTCCCAGGGAGGGATTGATGGGGATGCTGAAGGCGAGTGCGGAGAGAGAGAAGAGATTAGTCACAAGCATACTACTGCAGCAGTCCAAGCATGAGGTGAGACAAGGCCGGACCAAAGGCAGCGGGGTGGGAACAGAACAGAAGGGGCAGATTTGAGGGCACTGTCAAGAATCTGCAATAAGTAGGGGGTAGCCAGCTGCATGTGCGTTTCACAGGGGAAAAAAACAAAAACTCCAGGACAGTGCGAAGGTGCTGAGTCTGACCGGAGGGAGCAGGCACCTGCGACAGAAATAAAGTGATCAGAGAGAAGAGCTAGTTTTCAGGGATGTGATTTTGTAAAAATTCGGCTTTTGATATAAGCCAGAGCCGTCTGGGGGTAGACATGACCTATCCTCGCAGCTTCTCAGGTCGGCTCCATCCGAGTCTCTGGGGAAGCCTGTGGAGGATGTGAATTTCTGGATCCCGTCCCAGAATGACTGAATCAAAATAAGGATGGGTCCTGGGTATTGTGGGGAAAGCTTTCTTAAAAGGTCTGGTTTTTTTTTCCCATGGCTGGTGTGGCTCTTGGTTGGGTGTCGTGGCACAAAGCAAAAGGTCGCTGGTTCGATTCCCCATCAGGACACAAGCCTGGATTATGGGTTCAGTCCCTGGTCAGGGAGTCTCTGTGAGGCAAGTGATGGATGTTTCTCTCTCACATAGATGTTTCTCCCCCTCTCTTTCTCCCTCCCTCCCCCTCTCTCTAAAAATAATAAATAAAACATTTAAAAATAAATACAGAGCACCAGTAGCTTGACTTGGTATCTGAGAAACAATAAAATTGTTTTAAAAAATAAAAATTAAAAAGGTCTATTTTTAACCAGCTTCTGCTTGGGTTAGGGCAGGGCTGTGGGTGGGGCTGTGATGCTCAGCTGAGTCTGGGAAACAATGACTCCCCCAACCTTCCACCTACGGCAAGGATCCAATGCAAAGCACCCCTGGTAGCTGGCCTTCCAACCTCTGTCTGCAAAAAGAGCAAAGACTGTCCCCACCCCATTGGGCTGATATTCAAGACCTCCATGGTCTTTCCACATCACGATTTTGTGGCCCAGTCTGTGTCCTAAGCAGGCATGAGAATTCCCACTCCCGTGCCCTTCCTCGTATTCTTTCCCCTCCTCTTACCCACCTGGGGGTCCCCACTGCTTCCAGACAGGGCTCATGCCCTAACCGCACCGAGCCCCACCCTCCTCCCAACCCCACTGCCCCAATCACTGCCTGCAGCCAACTCTGCCTTGGCCAAGCTCCTAACTTTTTGTATTGGGACCATTCACTTGGCACTTAAAAAAACAAAAAATGTTAACACAGAGGAATACTGTCCTGACTCATCTCACAGCTTGTGAGTTTCTTGAGAACAGGGGTTGTACCTTATTTTTCTTCTCTCTCTCTATGGTGCCTGATACAGGGTAGGTTTACAGAACATGAAGTGCTTACTCAGCACAAATCTTAACCGCCTGTGATACGTGGTGGCATGAACTGTGGCCCCAAGAATTCATTGCTCTCCTCTGGTCTGTTACACTGCCCTCCACTTCCCTCACCCTCCTGAGGTGGGTGGTCTTGAGGGTCTGCAGCTCACCCAGAAGGGCCTGGGGAGCAGGCTGGTGACCTTGAACCCTGGGGATCGGTCTGACCAGCACTTGTGGTCAGACCACTCTCTTGCTCCCTCCCCTCCTTTCCCTGCCTCAGTCCCAGAAACACCGTGATCACATCGTCCTCGGCCGGCCTAGAGGGGAGCTCCTGATGGGGCTTCAGAGAGCCAGGGGCTAGGTGACCCTGTGGCAAATGTGAGGAGGAAGTGTCCAGAGCCCTGGCATCCATGATTGCCCTTCAGGCATTCCAGAACCTTCCATAGCCTCAGTTCTTCTGCTATGCTGATGTCAAAACTTGCCTATGCTGAGGGTGTCCATGACTGACAACAGTTCAGAGAGTGACCCGTCCCTGGGCGCCTGAACCTCCCCTGAGCTTCGAAGCTCAGGAATGAAGGATGGATCCCCAGGACATCCGGGCTCCCCCAGCAGAGGGGAAGGCTCTGGGCTGGGCTCCCCAGGGCGTAAGTGGGGTCACCTTGAGCAAGTACAGATGAGACGTACGGAATCACAGGTGGCTCTTACTTCCAGCAAACTCCAAAGACGAAAACTTCCAGACACAGGAAGCGAGCATCAGACTTTGTTTTTAGATGTTTTAAAATTCAATAACTAAAGTTATTGAATTTGCCCATAACTAAGTTTTCCACAGCTTTTGAAAGTAGTGTTTTGGTTACACAAATTAGATTTCTCACCACGTACATGCAGGAGCACTTCCTGGGCAGCGCAGGGCCCGCCCTGGCAACGCCATTATCCATTAGAATAGAAACAAGCTCATTACTGACTCCCACTCCTATTTACACGCGGTTTTCAGTTTTACGAGGCTGACCCTTGCGTCCTCGATCTTTGATGCACTTGGGGTGAATACAGCACTGCCTGTGGCTTTCGGTGGGGACGCCAGTCCCTTGAAAGGCGAGCCAGGCGAAACCAGAATATTCCATAGGGACACCGAGTCCCTTCTGGCTTGGCTAGGGACAAAACTCAGGAGAACTTAGTCAAGAAGGCCTGTACTGAGTTCCTACCGGATCATAGTCAGGGTGACCACATTTTCTACACAAACAAACAAACAAACAAACAAACCCCAGTGTTTTTAGTATAATAAAGGTTTCTATAACACATATTGGTGTTAAGAGACAGTCTGGGATATGCAATTTGGACCCCCACATAGAGAAAAACCTGGGACAATTTACAGACACATCTGAGTAAAAGAGAGTGTCTGGAATTACAACCGGCCTAGAGAAACAAGCTTAGGCGCTCACTGATGCAAACTGCTCAGGGTCAGCACAGTGGCCAGAGATGTCGCCGCTGCTCCGAGGAGCTCGGTGTCTGTCTGTGGGAAGGCTGTGCGCACCCTCAGCGCAGCGCGGAGGGGACTCACGCACGAGAAGGACGCTCAGCGGAGGGAAGGAGGAACGCGACCCCCGGCCTGGGAGGCAGGGCGGGGCCTCTCCAAGCCCCCGACTGGAACTGAGCCGTAGAAGGGTCAGTAGGAGTTTGCTAGGCAGGCGAAGTGGGGCAAGGAACTTTCCAGATGGAAATCAGAACGCCTCAAGTGTGGTGATGAGACTGAGGCCAGATGAGAAACGACCCTGCGTGTGGTGCTCGTCACTGAGATTCTATTCATAAATCAAGGGCTGTTAAAGCAAGTTTGGCTCTGAACCCCTTTCTTCACAAGAAAACCTGACAGGCACAATGTGGAAACGCGACCCGGGAGGAAGTGCTCCCTTTGGGCATGACCCCAGGGACGGCGGGGTTTCACAAGCCCCACGGAGCACGACCTCTTCCGCATCTCCCCTGGCGGGGTCACGGGAGGATTTCCACAGAGCACACCTCCGAAGCCACTAGCTTAGGAAGCGGAGGTTCCCAGCAGGGAGTACCAAACAAAAGAGGCATCTGGGAAGATTACTCTGGAGATGTGGTTGCATTAAGAGGAGGGAGGCAGGTGCCGAGAGGTGAGGACAAAAGTCCAGGTGAGTCCCTGCGAGGGGACGAATGTGGGAGTCACAGCTGCCAAAAAGAGAGGCCCTGGCAAGCCCGCCAGACCTCCAGGGTGGACCCTGCCAGGGCTGGACCGTCTCCGTGAATGCCGAAGTCTGAGTGGGAAGGGCGTCATTCCCAGACTGAGCTCAGCCACCGCACTGCCCGCCTGCCGGAGGGAAACGGAAATCTTCCCGGGCAGAGGGAAACCTCTTACAGGGCCTCAGAGTATCTTCACGGGTTTTCCAGTAGAGGCCCAGCGGGTCTGGCCCTGGCCGGTGTGGCTCAGCTGGTTGGAACGTCGCCCTGGAACCGAAAGGTTGCGGGTTTGATTCCGGTCAGGACGTGTGCCTGGTCCGGGTGCGTGAGATCCCCAGCCCCGGGTTGTCCCGGCTTGTGGGGAGGCGGCCAATCAGTGTCGCTCTCTCCCTTCCTCGCTCTAGAAGCAGTGAAAAAAATGTCCTCAGTGAGGATAAAAACAAAAATCAAATAGAGGGCCTATCATTTAATCGAAAACAACCAAGCATGTGAAAAGATAAACTGACTGAAATCAAGAGAAGCACAGGTGATACAACTAACTGGGATTGATAAGTTTAAATATGATTAATAAAGGACAAGATGGATAACTTCGGTAGAGAACTAGATGCAATAAAAAAGAATCAAACAATAATTCTATGATATAAATAACTCCATAGACAGGTTTAACAACAGAGTGGACACAGCAAGCATTAGGAAACTGGAAGGAAAAGCAGAAGAAACTATCCATACTGACACACAGAGAGACAAAAGAATGGGAAATGCAGGAAACCTAAAGGAGAATATAAGGCACGGTGAAATGGTCTAACATACGTGTAAATGGATGCCCAGGCGGCGAGGAGGAAGAGGCAGCAGCAACGCTTAAAAGGATCATGGCCTATAATTCTTCCAAACTAATGCAATGAGACAAGCCACAGCCATAAGAATTCCAATTCCAATGATCACATATCAAGAGGAAACCCTGCCTAAGCTCGTTAGTGAAATGACTTAAAACCAGAAGAAAACATCGCCAATACCCAGATAAGAAGGACATACTCATTTCAAGGGAACATAAAAGAAGACCGACTGCTAACTCCTCAACAGAAAAAGAAGGAGGCCAACAGACAGCAGAATGGCACCGTAATGCACCGAAGGAAAGTAAGAGCCAGCTTAGAATGCTGCACCCCGGAAAGCATTCCTCAAATGTGGAAAGAAAATAAAGAGCCCTGGCTGGTGCAGCTCAGTGGATTGAGCGTGGACTGTGAACCAAGGGGTTGCTGGTTCAATTCCCTGTCAGGGCACGTGCCTGGGTCGTGGGCCAGGTCCCCGGTGGGGGCTGCATGAGTGGCAACCACACACTGATGTTTCTTTCCCTCTCTGTCTCCTTCCCTTCCTCCCCCCTCTCTAAAAATTAATCAATAAAATCTTTAAAAAAAGAAAAAGAAATTAAAGACACTTCCAGAGAGAGAACAAATGATTTGTTAGCAGCACAGCCTCACTAAAGGAAATAAAAGGGGAGTTTTTAAGGCAGAAGGAAAGGGACTCAAATCATAGCAGATGGAAACACAGAAAGGAGTGACAGAAACCAAAAAAAAAGGAAGAACATTTTCAAACAATTCTATAATAACAAAAAATAAAACATCAACTACAGAGGAATAAGAATAATCAAAGATATAAAATATCTCTCTACAGAAACTTAACAATCACTGAGAAAAATTAAAGACTTCAGAAACGGTGGAATATACTAAGTTAATAGAATGAGACACTAAGTATAGGGTCTCATTTTAAAGAGCCATACCCATTCTCATTCCATCTTTATAAACTGCCGTGTCATCTCAACCACATGAATGTTTTGTGGACACGTACACATAGGTTCTAAAACTGTTATGAACATTCAAAAAGCCGGGAACTTTCTCATTCATTAGAAAGTCAGTTAAAGACATCTTGGTGCCCCTAGATATTCAACATGTATTTTCTAAGAACAAATGCGTTCTCTTGCCTAACCGCAACATGCTCAGGAAGTTTATCAGCAGTACAATCTGACCATCTGTCACAGCGATTTTCAACCTTTTTCATCTCATGGCACACATAAACTAACTACTAAAATTCTATGGCTCACCGAAAAAATATTATATTTTTGCTGATTTGATAAAAATAAATAATTTTGATGGACTTACAAAAAATGATAGTAGTAATCGCCGACCCTTTTTGTTTCAAAATGACTTTGTAAAAAATCAAGTGCTAATAAAAAGAAAAAAATGAACAACAACAAAAAAATCAAGTGCCTATACTTATATATAAATATTTCTGGTACCAAGAATTAACCAATCAGATGCAACCTTATGTGCTGTGATCAGTAAGGTGCATCTCCATTGGCCTGGCCGGTGTGGCTGGTGGTCCACGGGACCATGTGGAGCTTGGTCCTGTGTGCCAAAAGGTTGGGGGTTCAGTGCCTGGTCAGGGCACATACCAATGGTAGGCAACCAATCGATGTTTCTCTCTCCCATCTTTTATCTCTAAAGTCAGTAAACATGTTTTTTCTTTTTTTTAAAATGGGTTTTGGTATACCACTTTTTTTTAAAGATTTTATTTATTTATTTTTAGAGAGGGAAGGGAGGGAGATAGAGAGAGAGAGAGAGAAACATCAATGTGCGGTTGCTGGGGGTTCTGGCCTGCAACCCAGGAATGTACCCTGGCTGGGAATCGAACCTGGGACACTTTGGTTCCCAGCCTGTGCTCAATCCACTGAGCTACGCCAGCCAGGGCTAAACATGTTTTTTCAAAAGATGCAACTCTATTATATGAACTATATATCTATGGTTCAAGATAGGGCACCTACACCAGGCAGCTTTGGGGTGTTGGCTGTTACCATTTTTCTATTTGACAGTCTAAGGGAAAAGAGGTCAGTGCCCCTGACTAAACAGTCAGGTATTGCACGTTTTAAACATCCTTGCAGCACACCAGTGGAAAATCGCTGATCTATTACACAATCTATATTCTACATAGTAGGTCTACAGTTGTTCGTATGGAAAATAAGACAATAGCCAATACATAATAAAAGAATAAACTCTGTTTTGCATACTCACAATGTAACCCTACTTTGCCCCACCCAGTATGTCTCAATTCTCCCAATGATGTCATTGATGATTGCCTTTCCTTTCCAATACAGGACCCCATCAAGGCTCACGTATTGTATGTGGTAGTCGTGTGTTTTCAGATCATGCTAGTCTGGAGCAGCTCTTGAGTCTTCCAGTCTCTCTCATGACATTGACATTCTTCGCAAGGTCAGAGCGAGTTGTTCTGCAGAAGGTCCCTGCGGTCAACATACATAAACCAGCGTGGCCAGATCTCCCAAACACACGTTGGGAGAAGGAGTTCAAAAACAGGCCAACAAATGTGTTGAAAGTCGAGAGAGTGGTTAATTTTGGAGAGGAGGATTTGACTGTTTCCTTGTTGTTTAAAGCTCAGCCTTGGCTGGTATGGCTCAGTGGATTGAGCACCACCCTGAGAACCAAGGGGACGCCGGTTTGATTCCCAGTCAGGGCACATGCCTAAAGTGTGGGCCAGGTCCCCAGTGGGAGGCACACGAGAAGCAACCACACATTGATGTTTCTCTCTCTCTTTCTCCCTCCCTTCCCCTCTCTCTAAAAATAAATAGGTAAAATCTTTTAAAAAATAGATTTTTTAAAAAGTTCAGTATTCTGGTAAAATGACTACATGTCCTCAGTGTATTACCTCAAGAGGCAATGATGTCAATTTGTTCTACTATCGATGAAGTTGGATTTGGTTATTCAATTAAAATGGCGTTTGATAGATTTTGCTACATCCTGTTCCCCAACACTTGAATGATTCTTACCTACATCAATTTTTACAAGGATGATTATAAAATGGTGATTTTATATTTCTGTCATTCCTTTCATGCTTCTTAGTGGACTTCTTCATAAGGAACAGCTTCCCTTTCTCCACCTAAAATTTAAAAACTTATGAATATGGATTTGTGGATCCTTTCATTTCGTGAGCTACACGGCACGTTCCTATCCCATTTGTTCTGACCTTCCGATTGCCGCGGCGTTAGCTGGTGGTGAGATTGCAGGCCAGGCCAGTGCTCGCGGGCACGTTCCCGTCAGACTCAGCACTTTCTAACTAACTCTCCGGCACAGGGGTGTCCCGTGGTTCATCTTTTCGGCTTCTTGCCCAGCCCTGAAATCAGCCATTTCTCCAAGGCTGCCTGGTTCCTTCGAACGGTATTTAGCAACCACGATACGGGCATTGGGAGTGTTCACTGCATCTGAGTCGTCATCGCTTCTAGCCAGCTTTCGAGAGACGGAGTTAGGAAACCTATGTGCAGTATGTGGTGGGGGGGGTGCACACACATGTGTGTGCATGAGGGCATGTGTGTTCACGCAGCTACTCACCATTCCAGCCCAACCCCACAGCACCTCCCTGCCCTTCTCCATTCCGCACTCACATTTCCTGTCTCAGCCAGAATCCCCGAAGTATCAGTGTGTGTACTCATTTACTCAAAGATAGGTTTTGTGAGATACACCAGAACAACTCTTACTAAGTCAAGTTCAACCTCATTGTAAGTCACTATCTCCTCTTCTCCATTAGAATAGCTCCCACTGTGTTTTCTTCTTCGTGGTCATGTGACCAATGTTAGGGCTTTGGGTTTTGTTTATACTTACTTTTACCTCCTCATACGTGTTGCTGTATTTTTGGAAACGTAAACCATTAGAATGATTCCGAGGTTGAGGCTGCAGAAACGTGCACACACACAGAGAAGGAAGCGTGTACCCCCCCCACCTCCGAGTCACGTTCCATCCCTTGGTCTGGATGGAGTATTTCACAGAGCTGAGCACTTACGACCTGTGCATCTTCCGCAGGTCTCACACACGAATGAACAATCCCACAAATCTGGGAGACCCGCCGGCCCGTGCTCAATCAGGGCAGCCTCGCCACCAAGTATTATTGCGTAAGGGGACTGTTGCAGAAACGAGAGCTTGCACAATTGTAGAGTGAGCTGCGAGGAGGAACGGTCCCGAAGGGGGAGGGGGAGGATGGAGCACAGTCACTGAGGGGCCGTCCCACAGCAGGGCAAGGTGGGGGCATGGGAGTCTGGGAAGCCAAGTACCCCTCGACCCTGGCGCTGGGGCCACAGCGGGGCTGGGGGAAAAGCTGATAGAAAGCGACCCCTCTGCTCAGCCAAGTGCTCTGCTCTGACCACTCCTGTGGGACCTCAGCCACGTAGACTAGTTGGTGGCTGCACTGGCCCTACCGTTGAGGGCCAGCGCTGGCAGGGGTGGCGGGCCTCCAGGGCCCCTTCGGGCAGGTGACTTTTTCTCTCCCCTTTGATTCCGGTGTTACCCTCCCATGTTCCTGCCAGCTGGCAAGGCTCGGCTCGATTCCTAGGTCCGCACGGCTGTGCTGCCGGCCGGCGTTCGCCCAGCGGAGGCACCTCTGGTCCTGCTTCCAGCGCACAGTCCCGGCTGCGCTGACCTTCTGCTCCAAGGTCTATGGGGACAGCTGGGTGCCTTCCTGGGCCCCAGGATGCGAGCTTTGGCCTCTCGGGCCGAATTACTCAAGTCATTTGTTTGGCCTTCCCGGGCTCAGTGAAGACACTGCCAAGAGCCAAGAAGTAGCGGTGGTAGAGGAAGGAAGAGCACAGGAAGAGATAGGCCAAGGAGCCCCCCCCCGGGGAGGGGGTGGGGCAGGGGCAAGGCCTGTGGACCAGTCTACGGTGGGTGGAGCTCACCAGGAGAGGAAGGAAGGGATGGTCCACAGTGAGTTTCCAAACAGGTGCCTTTGAAGTGACACTGAGGACGATGAGCCTTGAAGATTGTAAGCAGAGAACTTCTCTGGGGGCCAGAATTACTGATTTTGCTGTAAGGCAGGCTTGTCACATGTCCAGAACTTTCTAAGAATTAATAGGAGTTTCAGTGCGCAGGTGTGGGTGTTGCAACACAGGTGAAAAGGTATTTCATTAGCGGTATATTATAGGTGAGGGGGTATAGCTCAGGGGTAGAGCATTTGACTGCAGATCAAGAGGTCCCCGGTTCAAATCCGGGTGCCCCCTTCATTATTGGTTTTCCTGCTCATCGCCGTTGCCCATATTCTGGTTTCCCTTCATCCATGCCCATGACGATCCTCCTTGAAAGAGACCTCACCCAAGTTCCCTCTGGGTGGGCGGCCGCTCCCTGGTCTCCCTGCACTCGTCCTGGCATCTGGAGTTTCCCCCTTCTGTACAGATCTCACTTCTTCAGCCCTGTTGGGTCCTCAAAGACAAGGCAGGGACTCTCAGGCACTCCGCAGGAGCAAGCAGTCAGCGGGAACCCTAACCCACCGTGCTCGCCTTTCCGCCCCAACGGTGCGGCACCGTGGAGCGGCCCAGACCCGCAGAGGCAAACCGGAGCATCCGCACTCCCCGCTGGGGAATGGGTTCTCCACACCAGCGCTCACACACCACACGCCTGCTTCAACCTCAGAGGCTAAAAGCCTGGCTTAGCCGCTCTGACAAGGGAGACAGGGACTTTGCAGAGCTGGCCCTACAAGGTGCAGGGACACTCTGACACTCAGAGAGCAAGGAGCACTCTGACACTGCCTGAGGGCCCGTTTCTGTCCTCTTCCAGAGGAAGAGAGGTGCAGGTTTGGGAGTCCGGATAGGTGGGTAGCATCGGGGGTGGTTGGCCAGCTCGTGGGCTGAAACGAAAAGGCAGTGGGAAATGGTGTGGGGTTCCTGCAGGTAGCCTCTCTCATTTTTTCCTCTGCGATGACCCCACCCAGGGACGGAGGCTGGGAAAGCTACAGAGCCGAGGGAAGGTGTCATTATAAGCAGGTCTGGCAGCTTCTAGAAAGTCAGTCCTGGAGAGGAGCAACCACTTAATTTTGCAGAGTCGAGTGTTACCACACAGAGGAAAGGTGTCAATTAGGTTACATTACCATCCAAGGGGGTATAGCTCAGGGGTAGAGCATTTGACTGCAGATCAAGAGGTCCCCGGTTCAAATCCGGGTGCCCCCTCATGTGTGATTTTTTTGAATAGTCTTTTCAGCTGCCTTCAACAGCCCACCTTCCACCCTGCATCCCCGGTCAAGCACGACTTCCAGGTGAAGTCCTGGTGGAGGCGGAGCGTGTCGGGAGAGCTACAGTCGGGTCATACCGAGGGACTCACAAAGTGCCAGCTGGGCAGCTGTGAAGGCGAGTTGGCCCCTGCACACCTCCAGCAGCAACCTGAGCAGCTCAGAGCTCCCAGGAACGTCAGGTTTCGATTCTAAGAGCCAGAGCTTCCCCGATGCCCGCTGGGGTGAGTTGGAGAGTGTCCCCTCGGAGGAGTTACTCAGTGTCTCTTGTGCCTCAGTGTCTGCATCTATAGAAAGGGAGTTAGTAATAACAGCAGCTCAGAGGCTTCTGTGTGTGTGTGTGTGTGTGTGTGTGAATTTGAAGCACTTAGAGCAATACCTAGCACTCAAATGTGAGTTGTTACCATTAGCTGCAGATCTACCATCATGTAAATAAGACGACGGGGGCTGTGCGAGCCCTTGTTTTACTGAGCTACCTACTTCGAAGAACGCCCGCTAAAGGCAGTGATTTGGTCTTCGTGGGTGTGGAGTTGTTCCTTCCGGTAGACGTGAGCGCCAGGCTGCCAGCGCGGAGCAGGGTGCCGTCCCTCCGCGCCCCGTCACAGAGGTGCTGGGATTAGGTACACGCTGATTCCTGACCGGGAAGGGAGCTCACAGGGCTTCTTATACGACCTGCATTTCTGCCTAGTCTCTAAAGGACTGTTCCCGCACAGGCCGATTTATGTAATAAAAGCCCGGAATCCCGATTAAGCTCATGCATTTGGAACGAACAGCCATTTCAGTCTGTGGACTCCGAGACCGGTGACGGAGAAAGACCACCCTCTGCAACTTCCTTTAAACACAGAGAGGACAGAATGGTGGTGCATGGCAGCGCGGTTGCACCTGACCTTGCCTGTTCCCCTCGGCCCCTGACAGCCGGGGAGGCCCAGGTCTGCAGTTCTGACGGAGAAAGCCGAACCTCGCTGCGCCTGGTGAGGAGCAAGGGAGCCAGTCAGAACCTCTGCTTGGCGTGTTCCCTGATTCCGAAGGGCCGGGTGTCGGGCCCCGGGTACTAGGTCTGTAGATGCTTGGGCGTGGAGGTGCCTCCTGTGCTTGCACAGCAACAGGGGGTGCCGTGTGGGGGACCAGGTGAGGCAGGCTGTGGGCCCCTGGCCCTGCTCAGGGTCTAGGTCTCACACAGCTGCGGGGTCAAGGCTACGCTTCTTCCTCTGATCCTTCGTCTGGACAGGAGGAAGCTCTTCAGAAGGGGAGGAAAATGGCCCCAAAGCCTACCCTGGGAAGTCCTCTGAGGCCCCCTCTGCCAGTCCTGTTCTGGCCGCCATGTGGTCCAGGAATGAAACCCCTGCTTGTGCCGTGGGACTGTCACAGCACGAAGCATCCCTGCCACCCCCACAAGAGCCACAAAGAGGATGGGAGCTGAGCAAAACCAACCTTCGCAGAAGCCTCCCACTGTTCGATGCTGCCGTCCTGCCCTCACCCGAATCCGGGCCTTCCATGCTGCTATCCTGCCTCTCACCAAATCTGAGGCCTCGGTGTGAGGGTAGTGCCGGGGCCTTTCTCCTCTTCTTCCCCTCGGGCAGCTCCACCCCCTCCACTTGGCCTTGGTCCAGAACCCTGTCCACGAGATCGAGCCCACCTTCCCCTTCCGCTCTGGGGGGAGGGGGGCCTTGCTTTGCTCCTGTGTGTGGTTTTGAGCTGCTGCCTTGCTGGTCTGTTCCAAGCTCCGGATGCTCCCGCTGGGGCTCGCCGGTTGCGAACTTAGATTTCACTTTTTGCTACACGAGACAAGAGAGCACCATCGGGCCTCTGGGTGAGGTGTGTGTGCCGGCAACGCTCAGCACAAGAGGAGCTTTGTGTGAGCTCGTGAGAAAAGGGGATTCTCCCCACCCCAAAGATGAACTACAGGAGAGTGAATCCAAGCAGTTCACAGGCCCTACTATGGTACAAGGGTTACTGAGTGGGGCACAAAATAACCATTTCCCTTTCCATGTGCAGAAATCAGGGGGAAGTACCTGCATGCACAGGACTTTAAAGCCAGTAGGGAAAAAAAAGTCTAGTAGCATGGGACAATTTCTAAACGTGTGACAAATATACAATGGGAATACCAGGAGAAGAAAGAAAGGGACAGGAGAAATATTTGAAGCAAAAAGGGCTGAGAATTTCCCAAAATTAAAGACAGACACTAAACCACAGATCCAGGGAGCTCGACAAATAACAAACAAGATAAGCACCAAACAAATCTACACCTAGGAAAATGATATCAGACTGCAGAAGACCAAAGATAAAGAGAAACTCCTGAAAGAAGCTGGAGTGGGGAAAATCCCTTCCCTACAGAGGAACGAAGATAGGATTACATTGCATTTCTCTCCAAAAACCATGTCAACAAGAAGAGACCAGAGTGCAATATTTACAGTTTGGGGGAAAAGAAGTCACCAACTTAGAATTCTAGATCCAGTGTCATTGTCTCTCAAAAGTGAAAGAGAAACAAAGATTTCCTCAGGGAAATAAAAATGAAAGAAATCTGTCACCAGTAGACATGGTCTTGCAAAAAAAGCTACATGAATTTCCTCAGAAAAAGAAAATGTCCTAGGTCAGAAACTCGAATCTACATGAAGAAAGAAAGAACATTAAAGAGGAAATCCATGAAGCAACAGGTAGAAAAAAAACAGAGAGAGAGAGAGAGACTGCAGGAAGGCAGGCACAAAAGGTGGGACAGATTTATGGTGCACTGAAGTGCAAAAAGTAAAAGAAGACTCGTGTGAAATTAACATTGTCATTTTGTCCTTTTCACCTTAAAAATCAGGCACATCGATACACCAAGATCACTGGTGCACCTTCCAGGGGCCCGTCGCCACTTCGAAGCAGTGAGGGTCCGGATGGAAAGAACAGCGTCTGGCCCTGGCTGGCGTAGCTCAGTGGATTGAGCGCGGGCTGCGAACCAAAGTGTCTCAGGTTCGATTCCCAGTCAGGGTACATGCCTGGGTTGCAGGCCATGACCCCCAGCAACCGCACATTGATGTTTCTCTCTCTCTCCTTCCCCCTCCCTTCCCTCTCTAGAAATGAATAAATAAAATCTTAAAAAAAAAGAGAAAAAGAAAGAACAGCATCTGTTTAAGGAAGCTCACCAGGCACAAATGACGAGGTCTTCTCCTCCCTTTTGAGAGAGGTGGACATGCTACTGCAGGAGGCACGTTTGATCTGAACATGGAAACGGAGGCAGGGGGCCGGCGCACTTTCACCCAGATAAGAGCAGTATGTACATAAGTGTTGGCAACAGATAAAGCCACCTGAACCATTTTTTAAAGTCAGCAGCTTCAGAATCGCCTCCTGAAAGCAATGGCATAAGGCAGCCGATATACCGAAGACAAGTTCGTGGTGATGAAACAGGGCAAAGCCGCTTCAGAACACTGGCCACGCTACTTGTCCAGTGAGTACTGGCGGGCAGGTGACCCTGGGCCAGGCGCTGGGCCAGGCCTTGGAACCAAGAGATGACGCCTGCCCTCAAAGAGCTCAGTCTGGCGGGAGGAATGATTGACAGACAACCACAGGACGGTGTCGTGGTCAGTGCTGACACAGGGGTGCAGAGAGGCGTGGGCAAGGGGAGAGGTCTCTCTTCCTGGTGTCTACTGAGGTTTGGTGTGAACCCACGTCTGTCCCACACAGCAGCTGAAGATTCAGTGCGGCTCCCCGAGCTCACCGCGGGGCGCTGGGGACTCGAGCACAGGCTGAGAGCCTGAAGGGGGATAAAACACTTCTTCTTGGGAGCAAAGCATGGCTTCCAGGCTTTCAGCTCCAGGCTCATAGCAGGTGCAGACTTTCTTTGACTATCCTGAGTCCAGGTTCTTCTGGCACCAGCCGCCTCTACCAGGCCACCCAAAGTTGGGCCCCACAGAGGATCAAAGTCGTACACCTGAGGTGCAGCAGCGGGGAAACTGGGCGCCACTCCTGCCCTCACCCCCAAGATCAGCCCCCTGGGCCTGGCTCCAAGAAAGGTAGGTGAGGTGATAGACAAAGGCAGACCTGCTTCTTGGAGCAAAAGGCCTCTTTCAAATGAATATAGCAGCGAACCCATGAGCTCAATTCTTTTTTTTTTTTTTTAGGATTTTATTTATTTTTAGAGAGAGGGGAAGGGAAGGAGGAAAAGAGAAACATTGATGGAAGAGAACATCGATCATCAATCAGTTGCCATGCCCGGGCTGGGACTGAACCCACAACCCAGGTATGTGTCCCAATGGGGTCTTGAACCTGTGACCCTTCCCTTTACAGGACAATGTTCCAACCCACTGGGCCGCATGGGTCAGGGCTAAGCTCAATGCTTAACTCGTGCTCCAGAATTTCCACAGACACCCTTCATGGGTTAGATGCAGGGTCAATCAACTCACCCTAATTTCTGCCTTTGAGAAAAAGCAGCTTTTATAAGCAAGGAAAAAAGTTCACCTTATGGTAAACTCCAAAAAAAAAAGAAGTATGTTTCATAATATTTTGTTAGTATTCCCTCATATATGAAAACAACATTATATGTCCTGGAGCTACCAGGGCGCTGATCTTTTGTCCCCTATTGAAAATGAATGTTAGCAACCCTGGCTGGTGTGGCTCAGCAGGTTGAGCGCTGGACTGTGAACCAAAGGGTCGCCAGTTCAATTCCCAGTCAGGGCACAGGCCTGGGTTGTGGTCTAGGTCCCCGGTAGGGGGCGTGCAAGAGGCAATCACACATTGATGTTTCTCTCCCTCTCTTCCTCCCTCCCTTCTCTTCTCTCTAAAAATAAGTAAATTAAAATCTTTAAGGAAAATAAAAAGAATGAGTGGCAGCAGACTAACTGAAAGGATGTGTGAAAGGGACAAAAGACATCGCCACAGGACAGCAATATCCTCCCCTACTTGGAGCACTGCCATGCAATTCTGGTCGCCCATTTTTAGAAAAAAATACTGGACATGGAGATGGTCCAAGAAGTATAATGGAATATCAGAGCTAATGCACCTTAAGTGATTATTCTACTTGAACCCATTAGTTTACAGGTAAGAAACCTGAACCCCAAAGTGGTTAAATGATTTGCCAACAATCACCCAGCTAGTCTATGGCTTAGCTGGGATGGGACCCCTGATCTCCAGGATGTAGTCCCATTTTTCTTCCACCATATGGCCTCATGCACATCTTTCTTAGCTAAGTGAATCCCCCAAATTCTCAGGTCTCACCAGTTTGGAAAATCAGAAGATTCAGAATTTGGTTAACAACCCATGGACAGGCTCCAGAGAGCCCGCAAACCCTCAGAAGGGGCATTTTTCTGAGGAGAGGGTTCATATATCACAAAGGGCTCAAGAATCAGAATGAATTAAGAATTCACCAGCGTTAGGAGAACAACCGCAATGGATGAAATCAAAGATTGGGAATGGGTTGAAAAAATGCCCGCTGAACAACAATATGCTGAAATGAGCGGTCAACCCTGGACACTCAAAAGAAACAGCTTTAGGGGGTGAAACCCACAAAAAACTAAGGCAGCACTCCTGTTAACAGTCTTTCTGCCTGTTACCCTTCCAACGAAGTTTCTATCCACCTTCCACCTCTAACGGACCCAAACTAGGAGAGGTCCCAGTAATGTCAAGCACTGTGGAGGGATTAGTACCCAGGAGATGCTATCACATTTGAAACTCAAAGAACGACACATGGGATTCTTTACCCTAAAGTAAATAAGCGAGGGTTTCAAAAGCTCAGAAAAAATTATGAGAGATGCTGACTTTGACCTCATGGAAGGCAACCTCAGACTGTCCTTGAGGCCTCGATGGACCACAGGCCGCGGGCTGAATGTGGACCCCTCGGAAGGGCACACATTAGACTCTCACGTAACCTGGTCAGTGTCCGTTAGGGCCCGACCAGCTGACAGCAAACACCTGTAGGATGCTCTGTGTCTGGGTACAAGACAACGTGGACATATTTTATAGTCTCCAAATTTCTGGAGGAGCTCCCCAAGTTCTTCTTCTTTTGAGTCAAAGGACAGGTTTCTGTGGATGACAGTTAAGTCACAAGAAAGGTTCTGGCGACAGGATGAGAGAGTCAGACATCAACTGGAGAGGTTCCGCTGCTCACGACCACCCTCCTTTGTTAGGGGCAGCACCAGCAGGGCTGGCCGCCGGTGGCCTCTGGTATAGGACTCCACCCCTTGACCTTCCTATGTCAATCAGATTCCCTCTCCCCGGAATTTAAAAATTGAACAGACATATACAAAGACCAGAAGCTGTAGATGCAGATTCACTTCCAAACAGCAGTGTCCCACCCAAGGGAAACTTCCAGGGAGCTGAAAATAGTTCTCTATCTTGGTCGGGATGGTGGTTACATGGATATATGTATACACCCCTATGCATGGACATGTATATGTAAATATATATATGCTCATATAGGTGAGTATGAAAAATTCCACTGAGTTGTACACTTAGGCTAATGCCATCTACGGGATTTGTGATATCTTAGGAAGTTAAAAAACTGGTGGGGTGTCCTCAGAGAAAAGACCCACGGGGAAGTCTGAAGAAATACTGGATCTGGCTAGAGTCCCAGAAAGCAGAGGGGGAGGGCACTGCAAAATTGCTGGACAGTTTGATGGGGGCAGGGAAAGAAGAGGAGTCCCAGCCCCTGGGGAGCGGCCAGTCTTGGGGAGGACAGGCGAGGAGTGAGGCGCAGGATTGGTCGAGGGGAACTATGGATCAACTGTGGTGGGGTGGGGAGGCTGGGGGTTTGAGCCCGGAGTTCTGACCCTGCGGGGGTGGTACCTACAGCATGAAATATCTTTTTCTATCCCTTTCCTTTTAGTATGGGTATCTTTCGATATGAAGCGAGTTTCTCGTAGACAGCATATGTGAGGGTCTTGTTTTGTTAGCCATTCAGCCACCCTGTCTTTTGATTGGAGCACTTACTCCATTTGCAGTTAAAGTCATTGTTGATAGACTGCCATTTTATTGTTCATACTTTTATTTTTTTTCCTCCTCTTAAAAATAAAGACCCTTTAACATAACTTGTAATACTTGTTTTATGCTAGTGAACTCCTTTAGTTTAGGGTTTTTTGGGTTTTTTTTTGGTCTGGGAAGCTTCTTGTTTTGCCTTCAGTTTTAAATGATAGCTTTTCTGGATAAAGGAGTCTTGGTTGTATTTCTTTGCTTTTCATCACTTTGAATATTTCGTGCCACTTCCTTCCGGTTTGCAACATCTCTGTTGAGAAATCAGCTGACAGTCTTCTAAGAGTCTTCTGTAGGTAACTAACTGCTTTTCTCCTGCTGCTTTTAAGATTCTCTTTGTTTTTAACCTTTGGCATTTTGATTATGACATGTCTCAGAGTGGGCCTGTTTGGATTCATCAGTGTTTGCAACTCTCTGTGCCTCCTAGACTTGCATGTCTATTTCCTTCACCAGGTTAGGGAAGTTTTTAGTTATTATTTCTTCAAATAGATTCTCGATCCCTTGCTCTCTCCCTTCTCTTTCTGGTATCCCTATGATGCAGATATTGTTATGCTTCATGTTGTCTCAGAGGTCCCTTAAACTATCCTCATTTTAAAAAATTATTTTTTCTCTTTGTTGTTCTGATTGGGTGTTTTCTGTTACCTTGCCTTCCAAAATGTTGGTTCAACCTATACTTCCTCTGATCTGATGTTGATTCCTTCTAGTGTATTCTTCATTTCAGTTATTGTAGTTTTCATTTCTGGTGGTTCTTTTTTATGTTTTCTAATTCCATTTTTATGTTTCCTGTCTCTTTGTTAAAGTTTTCACTGAGATAATTGAGCATCCTTATAGCTGGTGTTTTGAACTCTGCATCTGGTAGATTGCTTGTCTCCATTTTGTTTAGTTCTTTTTCTGGAGTTTTGTTCTGTTCAATCATTTGGGATGGGTTCCCTTTGTCTCCTCATTTTGGCTGTCTCCCTGTGCTTGTTTCTCTATGTTAGGTAGAGCTGCTACATTTCATGACCTTGGTGGACTGGCCTTATGTAGCAGGTGTCCTGTAAGGCTCAGTGGTGCAGCCTCCCCTGACCTGGGCCCTCCGAGCGTGCCCCCTGTTTGGGCTGTGTGCACCTTCCTGTTGTAGTTGAGCCTTAAGTGCTGTTGGCATGTCCATGGGAGACATTTACCCCCAGGCTGATGGGCTGCAAGGACTGGCTTCCACCACAGTGGAGAAGCTGCTGCACATGGGCCGACTCCACAGAGGAGAACTTACTTCAGTGGGACTCTGGTGCCTGATGAGTCCACCTCTTCAGTGTGTCTCCAGTGGGGTGGTGGTATGGTGTTCCAGTGTGGGCTGAAGCTGGCCACCAGGTACGCTGGCTCTGGGCCCTCCTGGAAGATGCAGCCCCAAATCAGCTGCTGCCTGTGCCCTGTCTGGGGCATGCAGCATGAGCTACAAAGCGATCTGCAGATAGTTGCTACTTGCGATAGGCTTAGAGGTGCCCTACAGGCCAAGCTGTGAACCAAAGCTGGTTACCACTAGTGCCAGGCCTGGGGCCACTTAGCAAGAGATGTGGAGCACATGGAAGCCAGAAATTATTTATCTGGAGCTTGTGAACCTTAGAGAGATTTTAGGAAAGTATGAAGCATGAACCAAGACAGGCTGTTTCTATAAAAAAGCCACTGGAAATGACTTGAGTGGGCCTTAAAACATATGGGTGTTTGTCTTTCCCAGTATAGAGTTTCCAGGTCAATGGCTGAAGGACCCTTTGGGGAGATCTAAGGGGAAGATCCGCAACCATGGTTGGAGATTTTGGTAGCGTCCTTTTCTCAAGTTTACTCACATTTCCCTTCCAAAGGATGCAGGGTCTCGGAACTGATTCAGATCTGGGAACTGGTTGAGAGGTCAGGAATCTATGGTGCTCGTTCTTGCGTTAGATCTGCAGATCAGGTAGGACAGGGCTGGGCTTCCCATTCTTAGTCCCATGGACCTCATGACCAATCAACCACAGCCAAGTTCTCTGTGGCACAGACCTCACGAAGTAATCCCCAAACGTGCACCTGGGGGTGCAGAATCACACTGCTCGAACTCTGACACCCTGAGATCCTCCAGTTCCCACTGAAATCAGGGAACCCTTGCTGCTGTAATGGCTTAGGCCAGCATCTCTATCTACAGGGGACAGCTACTCAAATGCTTTTCAAGGATGTGGAAGCTCCACCTACCCATGCATTTTTCAACACACTGATGAAGGGAGTCACTGTTGACCGGATGGACAAGCCACCCATGATAAATCTTCTCCAGCTGGGGTGCGGATTCCCCCCACCAAGTAGCGCTAACCACACCAAGGGATCATTAGCCCTACAAAATGCCTTTAGAACTGGCCTCCCGTGAATCCCGGTTCAAGTCAACAACTGAGCGAACAGGTTTGTCCTGGTTGCTATAGCTGTGATATTTTAAACAGAATGTTAATTGGGTACCTGTCATAAAGATAAATTCAGACTTACTTAAAATTACACCTTCCTACTTCACGAAATACTTTGAGAATCCAGACCAACATGTGTTCTGTAGATTTTCCTTGATATAAACTAGCCAGTCTGAAATTGTTTCATTGTGTGAGTCTTCACCTCAGTAATTGGTACCGAGGGTCAGTGGAGATCTTTCTGTCACTCTAGAAGATGAGGAGACAATGAGGAGTGGGGAGGTGTTCCCTGGCAATGAAAGCCCCTCAATTGGGCCAACCAGCTTTCAGAAAGGAAGAAGGAGCTGGCATGGTTGGCAAGGAAGAGTCCTCAGAGTAGGTTATTTGGTATAATTTAAGCTTTCCAAATGCTCTCATAAACCCACGTTCAGTTTGTGAAGTCCCACTCTTTCAAGGGCATTTTTTTCACTTGCTTTTTTAGAGAGGGAGATGAAGGAGAGAGAAAAACATCGATGTGAGAGAGAGACATCGATTGGTGGCCTTACCCAAGGACAGAGGATCGTACACGTCCAGACCCGGGGTCACACATACCAGGACTAGGAATCGAACCCACAGCCTTTTGGTTACAGGATGACGCACCAACCAACTGAGCCACACTGGCCAGGACAGCCTTTACTTTTATTTTCAGCTATTTCAGTTATTCCATGACAGGAGAGAAGAGGTTATCATAGTCTAGTCAGAGAAAGTTCTGGATTTCCAGATCATATAGAGTGACACTTGAGCTAATAATTGTTTGCTTTCTTTAAACTGCTCGGATCAGCCATCCAGGCTGGAAGTACATCCACCCTGAAACCAATTCTAGGGTTCCATGGGAACTCAGTGTGATCCCTAGCAGACTTCAGGCAAAATTCACTCAACTCTTTCTACTGCGTGACGTGGGCTCCTGGACTAGCCTCCTCCAAACGACCTCGATTTTCATTTTCTTCAGATCCAATAAGAGAGAGAAGAGAGAGAGAGAGAGAGAGAGAGGTTTTCCTAATAATGAGGGGAGGAGATAACTGGCATTTTAGTTTTCCTTAGCCAGAGACAGAACCCTGTCTGCCACCAAGACTGAGACAATTGTGAATTCCCGAAATGGAGTTCAGAGGGTTCAGATGCTGGACAAAAAAAGAACCATACATGCACCACAAACCTAGCAGAACTGACTCCACCTTGGAGAAATTGAATTTATCTAGGGAGAAACTGGATTTGTCAGCAGAGGTTTTCTGGTAAAGCCTGGGCCTTCATCTCTTCTCTCTCCCCCTTGCAGGCCGAGCCAGTGTGGTGGGAAAAGGGTAAGGAGCATAGTGTGTCCAGTCGATAAAAACTGAATGCGGGTAGGGGGCACCCGGATTTGAACCGGGGACCTCTTGATCTGCAGTCAAATGCTCTACCACTGAGCTATACCCCCACCTGTTTACCTAACCTTAATAAGTACTCTAAACCTACAAAGCCACACCCTGGCTGTCACTACATTGAGATGTGTTCTTGCTAGTGCTACGTCACCATGAACCCTGCAAACATGCCCTTCCTACTGTGCCCAGCCCATATCCTCCCCCCACCTTCTACACAGGTGATTGTCACCTCTACTTATAACCAGTGTCCTTCTTCCCTCAGTCCCTGAACATGTCCCATGAGATGTGGTGGGACTGAAGTGGGGACTAAAGAGCTGGTGTGGAGAGGTCATGGAGGGCTGCAACCATGTGGGAACAGCATGACCTACCTTGCCTCTGAATTTGAACCCAGTTTCAGTTACATGCTTTGCTCAGACACAACCAGTGCACGTAGTCGGGTCATTAGCTATGAGCCATCACCACTCCATCACGCCTGTGCCTTTCTCACCTTTCCCGCATTTTCTACCTCTGCACACCTGGCCTCGGTCTATGCCTACAGCCCAGCATCCTAGCTTCCCTCAGTCCTGGGTGGAAGGCACTAGCTTGAAGACCATGCTATTGACCTCCAGAATGCTGTTTAGGGTTTTGTAATGTTGTAAATTTCAAAATTATTTCCAAGCCACTTAGGGTCACTGGGTGGGAGGATCCAGGCTAACAGGGCAGTGTGCCTCCCCCAAAACAAAGGTCCCAGGCCCCTCCTCAGTCCCACTGAGCCACAATTTTAATCTGTATTTTTAGCAAGGTCACTAGTAATTGTGGCACGGGCTGGGTAACTCCTGATTCAGTGAGGTCCTCTGTAATGTCAGCTCCAAAGAGGACCTAATTAAGAACCTCTGAAACACACAGGTCATTAGCGACAGCATCCTGACTTGCGCCAGAAAACAGAAGTCACTTTTGAAAAACCGACGGACCAAGGAAGAGTGGAGACAAGGCTAACTTTAAATCAGGAGGAAGTTAAATCAGGAGGGTTTTGCTCTTCCCAAAAGCAGCCAGAGGTGACCTCTGAACATAGTCCGCTATTCACTTGACTTAGAAAACCCCACAAAATCACACAAATCAAGAGGTTTGGTCTAGCCCTGGCTGGCGTAGCTCAGTGGATTGAGTGTGGGCTGTGAACCAGGCATCGCGGGTTCGATTCCCAGTGAGGGCACATGCCTAAGTTGCAGGCCACGGCCCCCAGCAACTGCACATTGATGTTTCTCTCTCTCTCTCCCTTCCCTCTCTAAAAATAAATAAATAAAATCTTAAAAAAAAAGAGGTTCGAATCTTTGTGTTCACCTGAAGAACACGTGTGAAGCTGCCCATCAGGGGTACGCATATTAGAAAAGCCACCCAGGATCTGAAGGATGGACATCATCTTACAGGAGCAGTGTGTGCCATCCTGTTGTTACAAGGGTGGAGTTGGTGGGTGAGCCGGGGCCAAGCAGTGGGGCTGCACGCAGGGCTGCCAGCGGCCCAAAAAGAGTGCTGCATTTTTGCCGCATGGGCTTAAAAGTGCAGAGAGTAGTGCTGACCTGAAGGGTTTAGATGCAGATTCTCTGAGCACACGCAGGTGAACAAAGCTCCCAAAACGCAGCCCAGAACTTACAGAGCTCACAGGTGGATTAACCCACACACGGGCTCTCCCCACCACCCTGAGATGACCCTCCTGAGAAAGAGCAGGTTGGACCTAACCCAGAAGAGGAGGCTGCACGGAAGACAAATATATCCCAGAAGAAACTGAAGAAACAAAAACTGATGGCCTGGGAGTAAATTCGGCATAAAATAAATACGAATAAAAGAAAAAAAAATCAGGAAGGTCTTTTATCTGTATTCAGCAATAAAACAAGCCACCAGCAGAGGGCACCCGGTTTTTGAACCAGGGACCTATTGATTTGCAGTCAAACGCTCTACCCCTTGAGCTATATCCACCGACCACTCCCGGCACACTCCCCGCCCCCGCCCCCCCCCCGGGGCCAAGAGTCCTCCTCAGCGATTTCACCTGGGTCACCACACCCAAGGATTCCAAAGCACACTGTAAATTCTGTCTATTCCTGACCAGCCTGTGCGAACTGGCAGGCCCATCACAGACTGACTAGAGACCACTCTCCTGGCCATGAGTTCACCTTCCATTGCCTCGAAGTAGCCTACCGCCAACTCTACAAGTGCAAGTGTATTCGCCGCCTTCCAGGTTATCAGAAGCCTCTGTTTTTCCTGTTCTTGCTGTTTTCTCAGCTGACGGTCACGGCTTCCTTACCACCTACTGCTCCCTCATGAAGCTGTTATGTGTATTTTAGCCTTTTGTTCCAGCAGGCTAAAATATGTCCCCTTCTACATATTGACTTCAGTATTTGTCAGCCTTATTCACAATAACGTTGCATAATAAGCCACCCATAGCCGGTGGCACACAACAGTAAGCATTTATTCTCATGCCCGTGGGTTTGCAGGTTGAATGTGAATCGGCTGATCTAGGTGGGGCACTGGTGGGTGGGCGGGCTACAGGCTGCCGGTCTAACTGGCCTCAGGTCCTCTCCGGGAGCTGGGCTCCAGATGGAGCTACGTTCCATGCTGGGGCCAAGGCGGAAGGGGAGCTGCGTACAAGGTAAGCACATCCCACTGGTGATGGCGGAAATGTCGGAGAGCAAACCCAACCCTGCGCGCAGATCCCACGCTCCTGCTCACAGCGCATCTGCCAGCATCCTGTTGGCCAGCACAAGTCACGTGGTGTGCAGGTTATCAGTGTAGTAACTCCCAGCTCTAAGGTCCCCCTTTCATTGTGGCTCTGGGATAGGACTGATTCAGCATTTCTCCTTCAAGTGAACACAATGTGAACAGTTGTCAGTAGAGGGCAGTAGAGGGACACTGCTGGGAAAATGGGGCTTCTCTTCCAGTTCCGGCTACCTGTTCTTGCCCGGTTTTTCTCTGGCTCCTGCTGCATGCTTGGCAGGGGGTACAAGTGTGTGAGGACACCTGGTGGCGCTCAGTCCCAGGCCCACACCCAGAGAATGAAGCCCCTCTGTGGCCTCGCAAGGCCCAGCTGGACCTCTGACCACTCCCCTGCTCCCCACCCCAACTACCTCTATGCAGCCGCCTGCCAGCATGGGCTTGGCTGTGTCCCAGTCCGGCTCCCACGCCCTCCAGGTGTAAATACCACATACTCCAGTCCTCATGCTCCCAAGTGACTCACCTGTGCTCCTGAAAGCCAACCCCTGCTTGCCCAACAACTGTGGACAGGTAAGGATGGGACCACTCAGTGGGTGGGCAGCAACCACATTTGCCCCTGATGAGGTCTGAATCCTAGCTTTGGGGAAGGGTCCCCCTTCCAAACTTGCCCTTGCTTGGGTCCCTCACCCCAGGGGTACCTTTAGAGTTTTCTTTGAACCTTTATGATTACTCTCTTCTTATAGCACAATAATGATTTATATTAAACTTTCCCTGTTTAAAGGGCTGTGTGGTTTCTGTCTTCTGATTGGCCCAGACTGCTACATATGGCCTAGCCCGGAGCAAAGGGGTTCAGAGCACACAAAAACCACCAAAGACATTGCTATTTAGTAGAATGTGGTATCAAGGACATTTGGCAATAAATACACATCAAGGTATTTGGCAATAAAGCAGGTCACCACCAGGGGGCACCCAGCTTCAAACCAGGGACCCATGGATCTGCAGTCAAACACTACCCCTGAGCTATATACCTTCTTGCCTAGTAAGAGCTCCTTATTTCCCCTGTGTAACCTCTCATGCCACAAGGTACAGGAAGGTCTATGTATTCCTGGCTGGCCGATGGAAATGGCAGAGCCATCACAGGCTGACTGGAGACCCCCCACTGGCCAGGAGTTCACCCTTCCATTCCTGGGACCCCTCCCTTGTCTAATAGGCAAGTCTTCACTCGGTTCTGGGTGGGGCAGCACCAAGCGTGAGAACCCCATTCTCCCCACCCATTCTTCCTTCCTCCCTTCCTTCCTCCGCTCCTCCCTCAGCTCTGCCCACTCCTCCCTGTAAAATGTGGTATTTTAAATGCGGTAACAATTGTTTCTCAAGAGTGAGAGATATTCCATTTGAGCCCTGCCTCTCAGTGTAATAGAAGAAATAGTTTTCTCGCCAATTTCCACAACGCTAATGCAAACACTCTTAATAGCCAACATACGGAAGTGTGGAAAGTTTTACTCTTATAAAACACACATCTGAAACATAAATATATAGAAAATTTGAAAGTAGAAGGATGATAAAAAATATATCAAACAATACTAACCAAAATAAAGTGAGTGTAGAAATATCAGTATCAGATAAAGTGGACTACAGAGCAGAAGTATTATTAGGGTAATGAGTATTCATAAAGATAAAATAAACCCTTCCCCAGGAAAATGCAATTCTAAACCTATATATACAGTCTCAAAATATCTAAAGCAAAAATTATCAGAAATATATAGAGAAAATGATTAATGCACAATCCTGATAGATTTTAATACATCTTTCTCAGTAACTGATAGATCAAAGAGGCAAAAAGTATGAAATATAAACGATATAAATAACACAATCAATAAGCTTGATTCAGTTGACCTAACTAGATCCCTGCAATCAACACTAAAATATACCTTTCTCAAGCGAACATGGAACATTTTTCAAACATTTATTGCATACGTGGCCACAAAGCAAGTCTTGGAAAATCCTTAACAAAAAAAATCAGCATCCTACACTACATTCTCTTACTACAAGGCCAAACTCAATAACAGAAAGGTAACTTGTTAAAAGACACATACATTTGAAACCTGAAAAGTACTTTAAAATAACCAGTTGAATATAAAAAGAAATAATGACAATCAGGAAAGTGTTTTTAAATATTTAACTACTTTAAGTAATTAAATCAGTTGCAGCCATTTTCACATGGGAGAGTGGACAGTACCAGTTTATCTCTAGAGGAAGCTCATTTGGGAAAACCTGTAGCTGGCATGGTTCACCCAAAGCCAATTCATAGAATGACCATGATAGCCAAAGCCAAGTACGATGTAAGTTAAGCCAGTGAATATCAACTGGCTGATAAACCAATTTGAATTACTGAGAATTCTTAAAAAATGTGTTCCATCTGCAATCCTGCCTTTGTCCCTATGCAGAACTGCCAAATAAACACTTTAAACCAGAATCAGCAGAGGCAGGAATGGGATGCGTGAACGGGTCAGAGGTGCCGCTAAGTCCTGGGGGTACAGGAGTAGAAAAGAGGTTTGTCAAAAACTGGGAGAATTGGTCCCTCAGCAAATAGGATGTTTCGCTCATGAGCAACTGCTGACCCAGAGTCAATGAATAGACCCCAGTCCTGGTCAGGGACGGGGAGGTTGAGTCAAAGAGGTGTCAAGATGCTGTACATGATAAAATAAAGGTGTGTAGCTTTCTTGAATAGTTATACTGCCTTTTTTTTTTTAAGTTAAGGGATCCTGAGACCAAAGATGGGGTGTGGGGCGGAGCCAGGAGTAGGAACAAATTACTAGGAGGAAGCCGACATCAGCAAGCAGGCGGGACACCGGGCTCAAAGCGCAGGCAAAGGACTTACCATAAGGTTCCTGGGCCTTTAGGGATCCTGAGATCAGATGTTGAATTTTAAGTTTTACTTTTCCATGGTGTGAAACCCTTGTGATCTCTTCAAATCGCCCAACAGCTGGTCACACATACACGCACCAGCCCTGTGTCAGGGATTCCTTAGGCACTGCCAACAAAAGTTCGATGCCACCGATAGTCTGGAGTGTGGGAAGAGAAGAAACTTAATTCAGATGAACAGTCAGCAAACTGGGGAAACAGCCTCAGGAAGAAACCACAGAGACAAAGTGGAGGCTCTCTTCATAAGGCAAGTTCCTACCCTGGTACCTGATTTGTCTATTTTTATGCAAATGAGAAATTCAAATTTGCAGTGATATCCAAATAGCACTATCCTGATTGGTTGGTTTCACAAGTTGGAGTGGCTCTAATGGATCAGCAGAGATGCAAATAAGAACATAGCTGCACAGATCCGATTGGATGGGGCCGGTCTCAGCCCATTGGCCAAAGAGGATTCCAGGAAGTCCTTTATCAGGGACCTGCTCAGAGGGCGGGAACGCAGCAGAGTTTGGCAGTTCAGTCTGGATAACTCCCCTGAATTGCTAGGTGGGAAGGAACGGTCTTTGCCCAGGCGTGGGGCTGGGCAGTGACTGAGAGTAGGCTCCTCTCAGCCTTTCTTTGGAGGCCAGGCCAAAGCAATGTCAATATTGTACCCCAGGGTTCTGGGAGGTGACCAGCAGCGAGCCAGCAGAGATCCATGGCAGGCCAGAGCTATCACAGGGGCCAACATTAGGACTGCTGGGCGAGACAGTCCCTTGCCCCAAATATTCCCGAGGAAGACAACCCGTGCCGGAGAGGGGGCGGGGAGGAGGGCTCTCTAGGCTGCAGGCCGCTTCCTCTGCCCCGCCAACCTTCTGTCTTTCAGAGCAGGTTGAGCCCCTTAGGCCCACCTTCTCTGAGCTGGGTCCTCCTCCAGACCTGGGATAAGGCTTCTTCTGCTCACCTCTCAAACACCTGCCTCCCCCCCACCCACACAGCTCACCACTTCCCTGGCCCCGCAGACTTCTGCCTGACAGAATGGCGGGGCCCACACTTAGTTCATGCCCCACATTTTTTAAAAAAAGGTTTTATTTATTTATTACTAGAGAGAGGGGTAGGGAGAAAGAGGGAGAAAAATCAATGGGTGGTTGCCTCTCACATGCCTCCTATTAGGGACCTGGCCCACAACCCAGGCATGTGCCCTGACTGGGAATCAAACAGGTGACCCTTTGGTTCACAGGCCAGCACTCAATCCACTGAGCCACAGCTTCCAGGGCTCAGTCCCCACATTTATTTGAAGGCCTACTATGTGCCAGGAACTTCTGAGGATAGCACAATCAACCAAACAGATCAGCAGTCAGCCAAGACACGACACGCAGGTCAATGCTGTGGTGAGCGAGGGAGCGGGGTGACACGTGAGAATGCGCCAGGGCCTGGCAGCCACTCCCACCCACGCATGACCTCCGCCGGCACCGCCAGCCTGCAGTCCCTCTCCACCCCTGGGGCCACTCGCTATCCCCACGCCCTCCCCCCGAGGGCCTCCGTTACTGTCGGTTTAACACATGCGCCGTCTGGGAGAGGCCGGTTCTGTTTCATCCCAGCATCCTCACCTTGCATAGAGGATGCGCTCAGTAACTGTTGAATGCAAGAATGGATGGAGGGATGGAGGGATGGGCAGACGGAAGGATGCGTACACTCGACCAAGCACACCATAAGCTGGCCATCAGGCGGGTCACAGCGTCCAGCCACTCCTGGCAGCTTCGGGGATCCGGGTCTAAGGCGGTGAGGAGTGGGATACTCCAGGTCTTCAGGGGTACGGGCGGCCCCTGGCCGGCGCCGCGGCGCCCTCTGGGAAGTTTAGTTCGCGCCTGCGCCCCGGAGGCCTCCGAGGCCTGGGGTCTCTGGGCGGAAGTGGGACCACCCGTCTAGGGAAGCCAGGCGTGGGGCTGGCCGCAGTGCGCCCTGCCTTGCCGACTCTCTGCTGTCCGCGCCCCCGGCCCCGCCTACTCCCTCTCATACCTCGGGATCTCTGTCGCCGGCGTCGCCAAGGGTTGCGCCACGACCCGCGGGCGGGGGAGCTAGCGACGGGAACCGCGCTGGAAGCTGGGAGCGGAGGCTGAGTCCGGGATGGCGAACCAGGTAAGGCGCGCTGGGACCGGGCTGTGAACCAGACCGTGTCGGGGGACGGAAAGCACTAATGCACTCGTGGGCAGGTGTCCTCCCCGAGCTCCGTGCGGGCCCCGGGGGCGGCGGGTAGAGCCTGGGACCCTCCAACTTTGGATCGGGCAGTACGGGGCCGCGCTGGCCGGGTACGCAGGGTGTCGTGCGCTCTAGCCCAGTCCTCGGGCGACCCCTCCCCACTCCTCGCCTCCGGTATACACCTACAAGGAGCGTCTCTCCACCTTGGGAACCTCGATCCTTTGGGATAATCATCTTTCTCCCTCGGTTTGGCTTCTTAATTTTAATTAATTGTAAGTTACTCTGGGAGCGGTGGGCAGGAAGGCCTCAGGAGAATGAGCACATCTAATTCTTGTATTACTGAACAGACACCTCGCCCCCGCTCGGGGGCTGGGGAGACATATTACTAGTAGGTCCGTGCCCACCACTCCCAGCTTTTATCCTTTAGGTAAGGTGTGCAGCTCCGGGAGCTGAAGGGAAAGCCCGGTCTGTCACAGCCTGGGCACAGTTCGGACAGGTTATGTAAGGGTGCTAGGGAAACAGGGTGATACAGGTGGGGGAGTTGCCACACGTTCTCCTGGTGGGCTCCTGGGCAGTCTAGTATCTGTAATCAGGGTGGCGCCTGAGCTTGGGCCAGTCTCAGGCAGCTGTAGACTCCATGTTTGGGGGTGTAGCGCGGCACAGGGGTGTGGGGCAGGCTGTGTCCAGGCTGAGCAGTCATTGTGCCAGGACCTCCGTGTCATGAATGCCCCACAAACTTGTGGGAGGAAGGAGCAGCCAGGCATGCTGGGCGCTGTGGGAGCAGGGGCTGCCTCCCTTGCAGCGTTGGCGGCCCAGTTAGCGGTCCAGGGACACCCGTACTCGGAATGCCACTGGCCCCATGCTAGGGCCTCCTCATTCCAGTTTCCTCTTCTAAAAAATGGGGGTTGGACCCCCGATCTTTCAGACCTGATGTTCTTGGAGCGGTGTGCACTCATACTGCATATAGCTCCATGGAGAAGGGGGCCAGGAGTGGCCTTGGGGAGCAGGAGGGCACAGTCAGATGGAGAGGAGCAGGGAGGGCCTCCTGTCTTCCTGTCTAGTGCCACTCCCCAAAGCCCAGGGACCTGTGAGCAGGCCCACAGGTGGGGGGCGGCAGGGTGCAGGGTATGATCTGGGAGGCCGCCGAGCCTGAGGCATGCTTGGGGAGTGCTGGGTCAGGCTGGAAGGACGGGGGAAAGATGGCCAGGTCCCGTGGACACCGAACCTGCGGTTTTCAGGCTGCGCTAGTGACACCATGGGGGAGTGTCTTCGGAGGACCAGCATGGCAGCGGTGAGCCAGTAGGCTGCATAGTTCCAGCTACCCTGAGTCAGCCCAGAAAGCGTCTCTCCTGCTGGTTGAGGGAGGGCGGTGGTCTGAGAGCCCAGAGGGTGAAGTAGGGCCAGGGGAGGGTGGCGGGTCCAGACCGCAAGTCAGAGGTGGGTTTCGTTCACATTTTCACCCTCATTCTTGCTCACTCTCTCGCACAGACATTCCTCACTTCTCTGCTTCTTGCGGGGGCAGAGGGAGGCCGCTGTTGGTACTGCCTACCCTGGCCACAGTCCGTTTTCATTCCCATTTTATAAGAACTTCGTCATAGAAGAGTTTGGCTCGGGGCTGAGGCGGTGAAAGGCCGGGGAACCGTGCCTTCCAGGTGCCTAGAAGAGCTGGGTGTATTAGCTGGGTGCTAACGAGGCACTTGGAGTGTGTGGGGAAGAGTCCGTGCTGTGTAGCCGGAGGTGGCGGGCTGTGACCCGCAGCTGGGCGTTAAGCAGGCGGATTTGGCTGCAGTAACACTAATCAGCACTTAACTACGTCCCAGCATCTGTTCTGGGCGCTTTTCCTGTATTAACTCATTTCGTCTTCACAGCATCCCTGTGGGGTAGGTGGTTGTGATCCCAGACTTAGAGATGGGTTTGGCGCCACAGCCGATCTGGAGCAGAGCAGGGACCGGGAGGCCTGCGGCCTGGCTCCTGAGGGCAAGCCCCCACCCCTCACCATCCCCTGTCTGTGCCCAGAACTTTGTTAACTGCCATAGCACCAGCAGCTGGGAGTGGGAGAGGCCCCATTACTCACAGCACTGGAAGGAGAAATTGACGAGCCACTCTATTTCCGGTGGAAATCGACATGAAATGTTCACTGTTCCTTCAAGGTCCACAGCAGCCGTCTCCCAAAGGTGCTGCCTTGGACCGCTGGTGCCTGGGGAGAGGAAAGGAGAGGGGCAGAGGGGCCAGTTCTCCAGGGGAGTTTTTGTTCTCAGGGGACCAGGCAGGTGCCACCCGGTCTCTAGCCGGTGACTGGGCGGCATGTCGGAGTCACCTGGGAAGTTTGAAAACGCCCATCTCTAAGCGCAGAAAGCACTAAACCGTGATTTAGTGGATCTGGGGTGAGGCGGGAAATCCGCCTGTAACAGTGAACTGGAACCTCGAAGCTCTTCGTTTTGTCGGTTCTGCGATAAAGAGCTGCTGACGGGAAAGGCTGAGGGCACCAAGGGTTTCCCGCCTGGCTCCCCCCCGCAGGTGCTGGGTGCTGGCGTGAGCGAGCTCTCCAGCAGCAGCACCTCCACTCGGCTCTGCCCGGCCCTGGGCCCTGGCTCCCCGTTCCTGCTCCGGCCACAAAGCGGTGGCTACAGGGGCGTTCCTTGTGCCCAGGACTCCTACCCATCACCACCTCGAACAAACCTGTTTAAATGTTCAGCTTTTGTCAAGAGGGGTGGTGATGTCTGATTACAGGTGACCCCAGGTGTGTCCCTGCAGACTTGACCAGAGAATAATCGTTTAGAAAACTGGATGTTAGATGCCTGGTTTCTTAAGGTTTACTGACCTCATAGTTACTGGCTAGGGTCACTGTCAAGCACAGTGGAAGGGACACCACAAGTTTAGTCTGAAGGCCCGAGCCCTGGACTTGGCCCGAGGCTATTTGTCCTGCTTCAGATCCTCCCCCCCTCACACAGGACAAATGTGTCACCAGCATAGGGCCATTGTGTTCATCAGATGGGAGATTGGAAGTGCTTTGAAACATGTCAGAATCACCCCTCTGCTGACCTGTGGGCCCCTCGAGGACAGAGCCTGTGTGTGACACATGTCACTTAGCAGCCCGCATGTAGGTGTTAAAGCTGGAGAGGGCGGGGAGAGAGGCAGCCGGGGCCGAGGGGCTGGCTGTGTGGCTGGTGCAGCCGGTACACGTGTAAATGGGCGTGTCGGGGAAACCGCCCGTGCAGAGAAGCAGCCACGTGCCCACGAGCCCCAGCTCTGGTCACCAGGTAGGGAGGTGTCCAGGCCGGCTGCCATGCGCAGCATGGCCCAAGTTCCACAGAGCGGGGCCCGGGAGGGGTCAGCTAATGTCCCTGGTCTGGGAAGTGGCCTTGCTAGAAAGGCGGGCCCTGCATAGCTCAGGGTGTTTGTGCCGTCAGCCTGCTCCCTGGATCGACGCGGACCTGCGAGCCAGCTCTGTGTTGAGTTCAGAAGGTGGAGAAGAAGTGAACCTCCAAGTCCATCCTGAGGGGGGCGGGGGTGTCTTGGGCGGGACTCTTGATTGGCAGGAGCAGAGCCCGATGTCGGTCCTTACACCCCCGGTTATGGTTCTGATGGGAATTAATTGACTTATGGGAACCACACCCAAGGGGACGGATGGATAAGTCAGAGTGGCCAGTTCCTTCATATGCAGGAGTTTCCTGTCATCCCGGGTGTCACATTTTGCGGAATCAGTTACTCAGCTTCTGGTGGCCCCAGGTGGCCTTGGCTCGCGGCTGCGTCACTCCAGCCTCTGCCTCTGTTGTCACGTGGCCGTCTCTTGTGTCCACGTGTCTCTGTTTTTCTGACAAGGACGCCAGTCATGCTGGGTGAAGGGCCCCCCCATTCCAGTATGACCTAATTTTAACTAACGACATCTGCGATGACCCCATTTCCAGATAAGACCACTTTCACAGGCGCTGGGTGGGGGCTCCAGCGTCTCCTTTCGGGGACGCAGCCGACGACTCCCGTCACTGTCCCGGGAGCATGAATTCCCCTGTTGCCCCTTCACCTGGTCCTGTGCATCGGGTGCCCGCCCCACACGCGCTGCGCCCCGCTCCCCGGTGTGCACCCGGCCTCGGGGGAGCGGAGCCAGCCAACTCCCCGAGATTGTGCCCACAGGTGCCCATCGCCTTCCAGGACCTGGCCGTGCGGTTCTCCGAGGAGGAGTGGCAGCTGCTGGGGGAGGGGCAGCGGGCGCTCTACCGGGACGTGATGCAGGAGAACTACGAGGCGCTGGTCTCCTTGGGTGAGGCACTGGCTGGGGTGCCCTGGGGCCTCTCTGGGCTGGAAGTGGAAGGGGGCTGGGTCTGGCACCAGGCACACCCAGAGGCTCCCTGGGGAGCCCCCCGCCCCCCTGCCCCCAGGCCTTTAGTCTTCGTTTACAAAAGGAACAGCATTTGAGGCGGCTTTCCGCCCAGCTTCTGGCTGAGCTGGCGGCCTCACTGATCTTTTATGCTGTTGTCATCTCTCTGGACTACACTAGGGCTCTGGGTGCGCTGCAGTGGGGGGGTGCTCAAAAACTGGGGAGACACTGAGCAAGGTGGCCTCCCAGGCCCTGGTGCTCAGCGGTCCTTGGGGCTGGGGTGGCCACAGGAAGGCGTGTGAGCAGGTGTGTGGATGCGCAGGCGTCAGGGCTGCCTGCATGCTCGCACTTGGGGGGGCAAAGGTGAGCTTCTGTTCTAGGAGGACCGTCCCTCTTTTTCACTCAGGGACAGCTGAGCTGGTCCCCCTCTCTGCCTTCCTGTCTCCCGCGGAGCCTGGCGGAGCCAGGAGCAGCAGCAAAGCGGGTGAGGGACAGGCGCCTCCGGGGGGAGGTGCCCTAGGTGAGTAACCTCGTTGATGGAGGCCAGGCCCCTTTGGGTGTCCTGGTCCCCCTGGGCAGCCTGGGCCAGCGTGGACTCACTCTTGTCCCTTCCGCCATGGGGTCCTTAGCCCCCAGCCCCTCTCCTCACCGGACACTGTGACATCAACCCCCGCCCCCACCTTACCCAGCTGCTGGCCCCAGCCCTACCCTGACCTCGTCCCTCTGGGCTGGTACACTTGCCAGTGGCGTGACCTGCTCAGAGAAACCCGGAGATGCCATTGGACTGTGTCACCCCAGAAGGCCCTTTTCTTGCCACCCCCCCCACACAGAGCCTTCCTGCAACCCCTGAAGGTGCCCCCAGGCCTGGCTGGCCCGTGGGCAGGTCACCAGACCTAAGCCTGGGGCCTCTTTATCTCCCGGCCACGGGTCTCCCCTTTGCTGCTGCTCACGTGGTGCGGGGACCATGTGAGGCGCTGGCATGAGGACGACACGAAGCGTGAGTGCTGAGCTGACGTGGGTCTGGGGGCTCCCTGTGGCCTCTCAGCAGGAGGAGCGCCCCAGCACAGCCTGCACCTCTCCGCGCTGGTGCAGCTGGTAAAGGAGATCCCGGGCTTCCTGTTCGGGGAAGGCGGCCCTGAGAGCGGGGGAGCCAGCCTGGACGGGGAGCGGCCAAGCCCCGAGGGTAAGTCGGACAGCGGGGCAGCCTCTGCCGTCCGCAAGGTGAAGTTCAAGCTGTGGCAGCGCCCTGTGGCCTGTGCCATGTGCGGGCCTGCTGCTGCCAGGCCCAGCTGGAGCCTCCCCATCCTCCCCTTCCTGCCCTGTGCCCTGCTCACTCGCCCTTCTCTCCTCAGGCCTCACCTCCTCAGGGGGTCTGTGCCCACCAGCCCGAGCCTTAGGGCTCCTTCGAGACTGTGAACCGGCCTTTTAGAGCTCGGCGTGACGAGGCAGAGCTTACTGCCGCCCTGGTCGTTGTTGGTGGCACCGGCCGGGGAAGGGCTGGAAAGGGACAGTGTTAGGAGCACCTCACCCACTGCTGGGTTTATATTTCAGCTTCCACTGTCCTCTCCCTGCTCCCGGCAGCAGCGGTCACGGTGGAGACCTGTCCTCTGCAAGGCCTGCTCAGCTGCCTTCCAGACCCGCCTGTCGGCCGGCCCAGTCTGGCCAGCACGCCCAGCAGTAGCTCATCGTCCAGCGGGTCGCCCGGAGCCAGGGGGCAGGGAAGTCCCCTCCCCATCAGTGAGTGTGACCCACGGGGGCAGAGCCCCAACACCAGAGTCGGGGGGTCTGGATCCCATGCCCTGTTCACTTTCTCTAAGACTCAGTTTCCCTCGTCGCTAAATGGGCACAGCTCCCTAGGGACTGGGACAAGTGCTTGGCCCCTGTCTGTCAGCCAGAGAGGGGGTGATGCTCGGTGCCCCTGGAGCCCTGCTGGTGGAGCGCTGTGTGCTCATGCAGCGGGCGTGGGGCGGCTGCGGACCTGCAGGCCCATCAGCAGGCAACACGCCTGTGCGTGCACCTGGTCGGGTTCTCAGACCTGCCCGTCACAGCAGCCCTAGGAGCAGGGGGTGGGGGGCGACGGCAGCCATTAGACTTTCTCCGGGGTCTCACTTCATCTTGTAAAATCCTTGCAAAGTTCGCATTTGCTTGAATGTCTGTCTTTATTTAAACATATTTTAAATCAACGTGGGGTAAAATCAGCACTCCTGAAAGACACGCCCCATTTAGCCTGTGGATCCGGGTGTCACCTGGCAGGTCTGCTCCGGGGTTCCGGGTCCCCACGTTCGAGAAGTTCGAATGCGGAAGGGGGCCTGCTCGTTGAGGTAGCTGCTGTCACTCGCTGAGCCCCAGTCCGAGGCTGGAGCTGGGGGCGGGTCCCAGGCACTGGGAGCGAACAGTCTTGTCATTCACAGTCCCTGGGAGGAGCAAGGGAAGGGAACCCTCCCCCTGCCCACACCTTCCAAGGCAGCCCCTCGGGAACAAGCCTCAAAGGAGCTGGCTTTGCAGCCACTTGAGGTGCCCATGCCTTGGCTGCCCCCTGCCTGGGGTTGGAGGCGGGAGAGGTCTGTCCCTCTGTGGGCACCCGACCTGCGCACCTCCCCAGGGGTCGGGAGCCAGGGCCGAAAAGACCTTCCTGTCTCTCTTGCTGCAGAAACTGCAGACACGCCGGGGCCTGCAGAGCAGGAGAGCCCCGGAGCCCCGGGCAGGGAGCACAGCCCTCCCACCAGCAGCCCTGGCCGAAGGAAGAGCCACAGGAAACAGCAGAGGGGGACGTCGTTGGGGACAGGTGAGAGGCTGGCTGCTGGAGCGGAGCGGACGGGGGAGGGGGAGGCAGGTGGCATCCTCTCCCACCCCAGCCTCCTGACAACCTGACAGCGCACGCTGTCCCTCCCAGTCGCATGCACCTGCAGGGAGTCTCTGGTGCCCCGATGCCCTGTCCTCCCCCGGCTGCCGCCCTCAGGGCTGTGCTGACCCAGTGATCTTGCAGGTCCCGAGGGAGCCTCTCCTGGGAACACCCCCTTGCAAGGCCTCATCAACTGCCTGAAGGACATCCTTGTGCCCGGGCCCCAGAAGCCCGAGGCGGCCCCACGCTTGCCTCCCGGCCCCGGCCCGGGCCCGGGCCTGGCCCAGCTAACCGGGATGGGGCCGGGGCCCAGAAGCCCACCAGGCAGAGGTGAGTCCGGGGGACGCATCTCAGGCCAAGGTCCAGAAGCCCCTGAAACCCGATTGATTGGCTTTCTCTAGACACGTCCCTCTAAATGGAGTGTCTTCCTGAAGAGTCGTCCCCAGCCGGGCTGCCCCTGCACCCCCAGGGTCAGATTTCGGGGGGCCAGGCGGCGTTCTGACAGCAGCGTCTGGGCAGCTGGGGAAGAAAACTCAGGCGCAGACCCAGACCCAGGGCCCTGTTAGTGTTCCTGACTCGTCCCCGTGCCCGTGTGGGGACCGGGAGGAGGAGGTGCTGAGTGCCACTTCGCCTGGACACTGGGCGGGGCACTCAGCGTGGACCTGGGGCCACGTGGTGGGGCCGGAGCACCTGTCCTGGAGTCCGACACCTGCCGGCTGTGCGGACTGGAGGCTCCTGGGGCCTCCGTCTCCCCATCTGTACGGTGGGGGACTTACTGTTCCCACCTAAGAGGCCTGCGTGTGTGTGTGTGTGTGCGTGTGTGTGCGTGCTCACATGCAAAGGCTGGGCCTCCCCCGTGTATGTCCCGTTCAGGGTCTACAAGCAGCAGCCCGGCGGCGGCCCGCTGCCCCGTCTGCGCGCAGAGACACACTGTGCGCTCTGCCTCTGTCTCCCGCCCCTTCCCTGACCTATCGGGGAGGCGTGGTGGCAAGCGGCTTTCCACCTGCCACCCAGACGACAGTGGCCTCTGCAAGACGGCCCAGCTCTCCAGATTCCTGGCCCTGGCCTCTCTGCCTACCTGCCTGGGTTGTCCACTCCTTGTGTGTCCCGGGGACGGAGGACACCCAGCTCAGGGTGGAAACGTGTTGCCGTTCCCCGCAGTGAAGACGGAGGCAGCGTCCGGGGGCTGTCCCCTCCAGGGTCTGCTGAACTGCCTGAAGGAGATCCCGGTGGCCCAGGACACACGCCCCAGCCCTTCCGGCGGGGGGGACCCACGGCCGCCAGAGGATGCAGGGGCCTGGAAGAGGACTTCTGGAGGTAAAGGCCAGAGGCGGGGCCGCGCGGGCCCCGGCCATCGTCCACTCCTTCCTCGGCTCCAGGCAGGGCCGTGGGTGACCCTCCGCGGTGCGACACGCAGGCCACACGTCTGTGTGTTGTTGCTCAGAGTGGCCAGGAGTCGGGGATTGTCGCCATAAATGGAGCTGGTCACACAGGAGGTGACCCGTCCGTTCATGATCATTTCCCAGATGGGCCCTTAGAGCAGGAGCCAGGAGTTCCGGGAGGAGGGGGTGTAGAGGGAGGGCGATGGGAGACGGAGGGCAGACAACAGAGCTTCCGCCCGTAGACATCCAGGGTGTTAGTTCTGATCTCGGGGTGCTCATCCCACGACGTGTGGGTGGGGGTAGGATTTCCACACACGGCAGCTCACCCGTGCTCAGTGGCTTCCCAGGAGGAGGTTGAGTGGAGACAGGCGTGCCGGCCTCGGGGGCAGGAGCCTCATCAGGGGCTCTGTGGGGAGTGCTGGCCTGGCTCCTTCTGTGGAAACCTGTGCAGGTGCCCGCAGGTGGGGGGAGGCGGCTGCCGGGGGATGGGGCGTAAGAGTTGGTCCATCTGCTGGTGGCTGAGTGGTGACTGCCTCCGAGGTGAGGCTGCAGCGGGGACCAGCGGCCTCGGGAGCCCCATCCTAACCCCCGAGGGCCCCGTGGGGGGCTTCCCGCAGGACCCAGACCCCTGCAGACCCCTCCTCCCTGCCCTGGTGCTGTCCGTGTGCTCTCTGTGAAGACGGAGGACAGCTGGGCCCAGAGCCCCCCCGCGCCTGCTTCCTGTCAGCTTCGAAAGCCGCCCCACAGCCCCTGTGCCGCTGGCAGCCAGGGGGGCGACGGAGACGCCAGCGGGGTCCGAGTGCCCAGCTGGGGCCCCGCGGCTCAAGGTGAGGCCCGACTCGTCTGCCTGAGTCCCGAAGGGGTTCTCAGCCCCCCAGTGAGGTTCTGCGTGCCTGCGGGGGGAGGAGCAGGTCCAGGGCACAGGGGCAGCACCCAGCTGCCCTCCCCAAGCAGTTAACCGCGTCCTTCCACCCACGCCCTCCTCTGCCTGGCCTCGCCCAGGGAGGGAGCCTTCCACTGGCAGGACCTTCGTCTGCAGAGGTTTCCTTGCTGTCGGGGTGCTGGCCACGGCCCACAAGTGGGTGTCCTCCCCCGCCCCAGACCTGGGGTTACACTTGCTGTCAGTCCCCCCTGTACGAACAGAGAGCAGATCTGCACCCCCACGGGAGGGTGTCCTGTCTGGCAGGCGCCCACGCCTGGTGCAGGACTTGTCCCCGCAGCAGGAGTGGGCGGGCAGCCAGCCAGGGCAGGCCAGGGCACCTGCCAGAGATGGTGAAGGGCCGTCTCCCCTGTCCCAGCCAGCAGTGCCTCGAGCTCGCCCCTGGACGCCCTGGAGGCCTGCCTGAAGGACATTCCCCTGAGTGGGTCGTTGCCTCCCCAGCCGCCGGCCTCCTCTTGGTTCCGGAGCCCCACGCTGGGAGACACCGGGTCTCCTAGGCCCGAGCTGCAGCCCCGAGGAGCGCACAGTCAAGGTGGACCTGGCCCTGGGCTGGGGTGGCCATGCCGAGGACACTGACGGGTCCCCCCTCCTTGTCCTGGGCCCCTTAAAGTGCACTGTCCTTCTCCCTTCCCACCCCCGCCCCCTGTCATACCTGCCCCCAAACAACTCCTGAATTGGGTGGGAGCCAGTTACGCCTTCCCTGCCCACCACCTCCTCTAAGAGCTCTTCCTCGCCCTCCAGCCCCAGGAGGCCGGTGGCGGGGTTGCGTGGGGTGATGCACTGTAGCATGTAGATCAGTATGTTGATCAGCGCTGCAAACGCCCTGACCGAAGGGGAGGCCCCGGTGGAAGGTCCTCGGGGCAGGTCTCGGGGCAGGGCCCAGGGGCCCCTCCTCCGGCAGCCTTCCCGTCCCCGGGTGCCAGCTGTGCTGTTCCCCGCAGAAGCGACGGCCGGGCCCCTTCTGGCGCTGGGCCTGCAGGGCTTCGTCAGGGAGGGCCCCGTGCTCCCCGCAGGGCCCCGCAGCACCCCCACCAGCTGCTCCTCGTCCAGCAGCACCGACGGGGACCTCGATTTCCAGAGCCCCGACGGCAGCAGCCGGGGGCGCAGGCCCGGAAAAGGTGAGCAGGCTGGCCTGAGGCTCAGGGTCGACCGGGGGGGGGGGCGGGGGCAGCCAATGCACCCCGGCGTCCAGCATACCCCGCTGGGCCCCTGTGCACAGTTCCGGCCGCAGAGCCGGGGCGCCCAGACAGGGAGACGCAGGACTTGTTCGGGTGAGGCGCCTCTCTTAGCCACTTGGCTCCGAAGGGCGGGGACAACACTCAAGAGCTCTTAAAAAATGAAAAGGGGTCAGATCCTCCCTTACCCCATCCACCAAGAAGTGCGTGCTGGGACATCAGACTGACCTCTGACTTGGGGAAAAGAACCACGTGGGGTTAACGTGAAAAACCACATTAAAGGGCGTGCTGGGTGACCGAGTCTCCGAGGCCCCTCTGCATGGAAGCCCCCGTGGTGAGCCGTTGTCACCTCTTTAGAATCCTGCAAGTCTCTCCAGGGCCCCTCCTTGACCTCTCCCTCCCCACGAGAGTAACACAGGCCTCGGTCTGCGGTGTCCACGGAGCCCGGCCCCGGGCCTCCTGTGTCCTGGCCCGCTCACTGCTGGTGCCCAGGCCAGTCGGGGCCCGTGGGACAGTCCCGGGGCCCTCCAGTGTCCGGGTGGCCTGGCTTCCTGCACCCTGCCAGGAAGCAGCCCCTTGGGTGTGGGGGCTCCTTCCTCCCAAAACGTAGCTGACCTTTCTTTGAAATTTCTGGCTTTAAAGAGGTAGTAGAATCACGTGGTCTTGGTCAGAAGCTGCAGCAGGTCATGCAGGAATGGTGACGTCACCCTCCCGCCCGCCCTTGCCCCCCAGCACCTGCGGCCCTCCCTGAGCCACCGCTGCTGTGGGCTCTCACCTGCCGAGTCATTGCGTGGCCATGCCGCTTGTCCCCTCACACAGGTGGTGGCGTCCTGTGCTCCACCCGCCACCTTGCTCTTCGTCTCAATGTCGGTTTTGGATGTCTGTCCTGTCTGGGTGCCCCCTGGACCCTCGTGGCGCCCCTGCGTTTGAGCAGCGGCAGGGTCTCCCCTGGGGGGGTCAGCAGGTCTCTCTCTCGGGCGGCCTCCGTGCACGGGCCTCATCTCCTGAGCAGCCCGGGCTGCAAGGGGATCTCATGCGGCCCTTCAGAGGCTTCCAGCCCAGCTCCCCGGCTCTGTCTGTCTGTCGCCCCAGAACTCAGCAGTGCCCCGTGGGGAGCCCCGAGCTTGGGGCTCCCCTGATGGACACCCGGCCATCCCAGCCCCAGGCGCCGGCCGGCGCTCTGTCGCTTCGGCAGCCGCCGCTAGAAGTGTGATGGCTGTGATTGGTTTTGTTTCCTGGTTGAACCGCGTTGGTGTGGGTCTTCCTCGACCTCCCCTTCACACCCAAGAGGGCGCCCTCAGCGTTTCCCTTCGAACCTCAGGGCCTCCCTGGGGGGCGAGGCTGGGTAGTGGCGTCTCTCACAGGGGTGGCGCTGGGTGTCCTCACCCCGTGCCTGCGGCCAGTGTCCCTCGTCGCAGCCCACTGACCTGACTTCCAAGCAGGCGGCGAGACGGGTTGGCCCAGCCGGAGCAGGACTGACACAGGCGGGGCGCTGGGTCTCGGCTCGGGGGGCCCTGTACTGCCAGGACAGGTCCAGCGCCCTGCGCCTCCGCCCGTGGGCCCAGCCGCCCTGGACACGGTGTAGGTGAGGCCCCAGGGCGTGCAGAGGCCGAGCTCCGACGAGGGCCGCGCACGTTGGTTTTCCCAGGGGTCCCAGTCGGAAGTGCCCCCCTGCAGGGCCTGGAGAATTGTCTCCGAGAGATCCCTGTGCCCAGGCCACAGCCTGCCTGGCCCTGGTCCTCAGCAGGGGACAGAGAACCCCGGAGAGTGGAGCCCAGGGGCTGGACGGCAGACAAGGAAGGTAAAGCGTGGTTGCCCCGGGGGTCTGGGAGCAGGAGAAGGCGCCCTGTGCTGGCCCCCAGGTGCTGCATCCCCCGGCCGCCCACGTCCACCCTGGAGATGAAGAGGCGCTCTGGGCACGACCCGGCAGAGGCTGGCGTGCGGCGGGGGGGCCAGGGGCTGCCTGCCTCTGTGCGGGGGTACAGTCAGGGCTGGGCCCTCGGCTGCCGAGTCCAGGCCTGAGCCCGGCCTGGCCCGGGGAGGAGTGTCTTCCCGTCCCCGTGTGCCTGGCGAGTCACTGAGCCTCGGGGCTCCCAGGAGCCCAGGGGGTGGGCCTGAGGAGACCCTGGAGGATCTGCAGGGTGGGCGTGTGTGCCAGTCCCGGGGCTCATGTGCCCGAGGGTGCGGCGAGGGAGGTTCTCTGTCCATCAGCTTCCTCTCCTCGGTGCCGACAGGGGCCCCGTGGGGCTGACCGGCCCCTCGGCCTCTCACTAACACAGGACTGCGGAATGAGGCCTGCGAGCCAGTCCACCTCCGGGGCGACGCACCCCCCAGGAGCCCGTGGCCGGCCAGCCCCCAGGCACTGTCCTCCAGCAGCGTCCCTGCCTGCTGCCAGCGAGGGCTCAGGGACCAGGCGGCCACCCGGCCAGGACCGTGGAGGTGGCTCCAAGACGGTGAGCTGACGCCTGCCCCCAGGTCTTCCTGCCGTGTGTCCCTCCGGATAAAGTCTGTGATGCGGAGCCCAGTTCCCCTCCACTCTCTGTGCCTCTGTTCCTCCCCTTCATGAACCCCTGCCCCAGGCTGCACCCCTGCCCCAGGACGCATCCCTGCCCCAGGCTGCACCCCTGCTCTAGGCTGCACCCCTGCTCTAGGCCGCACCCCTGCCCCAGGCCCCACCCCTGCCCCAGGCTGCACCCCTGCCCCAGGCTGTATCCCTGCCCCAAGCTGCACCCCTGCCCCAGGCCCCAACCCTGCCCCAGGCCCCAACCCTGCCCCAGGCTGCACCCCTGCCCCAGGCTGTAGCTGAGCCCAGGAGCGGGGGCAGGGCCCCTGCTGCTCTAGCACTTAGTTTAACCTGCTGCAAAAGCCTGCCCACAGCCGGCCGAAGTGCTGGGTGGCTCTGCCCTGTGTGGGGTTTCTAGTGCCCCCACTGGACAAGAGCAGCCTTGGGGGGCCTCCTGTGGGCAGCCTGAGTCTCTGCTGTCAGACATCCGGTCCTGGGGGAGCAGGGCAGGAGGGCCTGGGGCCTGGCTGGGACCAACTGCTAGGGGCTTTCAGGGCCTTTAGACTCCTGCAAAGTCCCCCAACTGGCTTTGCAGGGGGCCGGGGCCTAGCCGGGCTCCGGTGTCACTCCTGTCCACCGTCATGGCAGAGAGGGTGCTGGGGCCAGCAGGGCTCGTCTGCGGCCGTTGCTTGGGCGTGTGCCTGCTCATTCAGGCAGGGGCTCCTCCTCCCTGTCAGGCTGATCCACGGAAGGTCTCTTGTCGCTTGCCCAGGGGCAGCCTCCACGCCCTCCCCACTCCACTGCCTGGAGAACTCTCTGAAGGGGATCCTGCCCGGGCGGCCCCTGCGCTTCGCCTGCCTGGCCGGCCCCGGCCCCGTCCCCATCCCCAGCCCCAGCACCGGCTCCAGCTCCAGCTTCAGCAGCTCGGAAGGAGAGGACCCAAGGCCGGAGCCTGAGCTCTGGCAGCCGCTCCTGCCGGGTGAGCTTCGGGGGGAGGGGAGGGGCAGGGAGCTGTGCCCCCGGCTGGGGCCTCTACCCTGACACCAGCTTTGTGACACAGAGAGGGACCCTCTGCCCAGGAGCAAGAGCCCGGGTGGCCGCCTGACGGGCAGCAGCCCTGGCGAAGGCCCGAGGACTGCAGAGCCCCGGGAGCGCTTTGGTCTCGGTGCAGGTGAGCCTGGGTCTCCTGGGAAGGGCCTGCCCCAGGAGGCTGGGTTCTCTGTGTCACCTGACCTGTCCCTTTGCCCGACTCTTGCCAGAAAGTTCTCTACTTTTGTCCTGCTCAAGTTCCCCAGGAGATGAGTCACATCTGAGAGAGAGGGTGGGGCTGTTGAGGCACGGAGAGTTCCAGAAGGGTTAAGTGCATGTGTTTAATTAGAAAGCCTGGCAATGAACTTGATGGGTATGGGGGGTGATGTTATGCATATACACATATTGTATACACGTAATGATGTTTGCACACACACACACACACACACTCTCTCTCTCTGTTGTGAAGCCCTGGCCCCTGGACAGTGATGCGCTCGGCCAGGAAGGCCCAGGGCACGCCCCCCACTCCTCCCCCCCATGCTTCTCAGAGCGAGCCCCACTGATGCTGCCCCCCCAACCCCCGTTCTGGGGACAGGTCTGGGCCAGGCCGCTGTCTGCTGCTGCTTATGATCACAGCATGCCCTTCAGCCAGCCCCCTCAGAGCACTCTGAGCACGGGACTTGGCACTCCGGGGCTTAGCACTTAGCGCTTGCAGGGCTTGCGGCGAGGTCACGGGCCGAGGGGCGGGGGGGGGGGACCTGGGCCCCTGTGTCTGTCACCGTCGTGCTGGGCTGTCCAGAGTTCGGCCGGTTCACTCTTTATTGGCTGATTTAAAACGTAACGGGGGGAATCAGGGCGCAGGAAGGGAGAGCGGGGGTCACTCAGACGGCCAGATATCTAGGTCACTCGAGGCTTTCTGAACGAGGACCTTCACAGGGTGGCGGCCCGGCTCCTTCCCTAGCGCTGGCTGGTAGCACTCACACCCTGGCCGTGTGTTGACCCCAGGTGGCCGTCTCTGGAATGGAGGCCTCGGCCATCCAAGGCTTAGTGTCAGGGACTTAGTGTGTATGTGTATGGACATATGTGTATGTATATAAGGCAACAACAATATACGTTGTTAAAGTTGGGCAGTAAACCGAATGTCAAAGGTGAGAGTCCTCCACCTGGGAGAGCTCAGAGGGTGTCCCGTCAGGAAAGCTGGAAACGCCGCCTGCCACCCAGGCCGCCTTGCCTCTCAGGCCAAGCCTGACCTAGCTGTTGACCCGGCAGGAAAAGCAGAGGAGCAGGTGGGAGGTGGGGCCAAGCTGCCCAGGAGAGAAGTGTGCTTGGAGACCCCAGGCTGGCCTGACCCCCTGGGCAGCACTCGAGGGGGTGGGCGGGGTGGTCGGTCAGGGAACAGGGCTCCCTTGGAGTTCAGGCTGGCGGCCCCACGCTGTCCTTGGCCTCTCTGCTGGCCCAGGCGGTTCCTCACTGCCCAGGGGGCTGGTGGGAAAGAGCCCAGTGAGCTGGGCAGGGGCCGCACAGTCCCCCATGGCCCGCAGGGCGCCCCTAGCCGGTCCCCATGGAGCCCCGCTGGCGGTGGGACCTGCGTACCACGGCCCTCTCCACCTGCTGTCCCCAGCGCAGCCTGTCACACGGGCCCTGCTGGGCTGTTCGACCAGAGTCGGGCTCCCCGATGGACCGAGTGTGCCCGTGTTGCATCCCATTTAACCGTTATTTGAGAACTTAACCAAAGTTCGATTTTTTAAGGTCGTGTCCAAGTAGCCCCGTGTTAGAATGCCTCTGTCCACACTGCACACGTGCACACCCGACATGTTCTGTGCTCTCTCCGCAGGGGCTGCTGGGAGCCTCTGTCCTGCCCCTCGGCCGGAGAAAAGGCCCTGCCCGCCTCCGGGGTCAGCCCCTCAGCCCCCGTCCCGGAAGCCCAGGGTCAGCGAAGAATCCGGAGGCCCAGGGCCTGGACACAGAGGACCCGGTGCTGCAGGTGAACCTCTGGGCTCCCCGGCCCCCCAAGCTGCCCGGGGCCCTGTAGGTGCAGAGGCGGGCATGTGCACGGCCGCCCGGCCCCTGCCCGCTGCTCAGGCCCTGGCTGCAGGGTCACAGCCGGGGGCGGGGGCACTGTTCTTCACACCCTTCCGGCTTGTCTGGGTCACAGGTAGGAAGAGTCTCACCTGGAGCTCACCGCAGGTTCATTTCAGAGTTTTCTTACAGAAACGGCTGGCTTTTTCCTAAAAGCACAGATGCCTTTCAGAGGCAGAGCAGAGACTGAGGCGTGTGCCAGCATAGACACCCCCAGAATGGGTGTTTGGGGTCTGAGTGGGGCTCAGAGAGCAGGTGCGGACACGGAGGGCGTGAGAGGTGGTTCCACATCAGCCCTGACCCGGAGGAAGCTCCTCCCTAACCGCGTTAGTGACTGGGGCTCCCCCCGCCCCCGTCGGCTCTGGGACACCAGTGGAGACCCTGGCACCAGGCCTCGGGAGTGGCCTGCGTGGCTCCATCGCTGCAGGCATATCAAGTCACCGCTGGTCTATCAAGAGCGAGGCTGGCGGGCGCGCGCCTCTCCCTCAGACACTCCCCAAGTGTGCCCGCCACAGCAGTGAGGTCGCTGGCGCTTAGTCAGGTCCTTCTCGAACGTGCGCAGCTGGCGGTGGGCTCCTGCAGCCCCTCCGGCGCCACCGTTTCCTCCAACTGAAGCTGTGAAGGGCGCACAGGAGGATGGAGCCAGGCTGGGCCCGGGGGCGGGGGGGGGGGGACAGGGGAACCCCGCGCCTGTCCCGCCAGCCTGCGGTGGTCTCAGGGTTTTCCTGGGGGATTCACCTGAGGTGGAGACCGGTTCCAAGGGAACTCAGGGTGAAGGATTTGGTGATTTTTTAAAAAGATTTTATTTATTTCTAGAGAGGGAAGGGAGGGAGAAAGAGAGAGAATCAATGTGCGGTTGCTGGGGGTCGTGGCCTGCAACCCAGACATGTGCCCTGACTGGGAATCGAACCCGCCATGCTCTGGTTCGCAGCCCGCGCTCAATGCACTGAGCTACACCAGCCAGGGCACATTTGGTGGTTTTTTAAAAAGTGATTTAAGACACAACACCCTCTGGATCTGTAACTGCTGAGTGTGAAGGACTAAAGTCAGGGAGGGAGGGAGGAGCCCTGGTGCTTTGCTTTTGACCAACCTCACCAGGCCCCAGGTCGGACCTCCGCCCCGCCCCTCCCCCACCCGTCTTCCAGCCGCTGCCCACGGCCTGGTGCGCTCTGCCAAGGCTTCTCCAGGCCCTGCCCGCTGACTCCCCAGGTCGCGTTTAGGTGCCATTTGGTCCCCGTTTTCCTAGAAAGCCCAGTGTGCTCAGAAATCTCAGTTACCGTGGAGACCCAGGTTTATCCTGCCCGTGAGTGCGGGCAACCGTGGGGAAGCATGGCCACTACTGATGTCGTGAGCATGGCCATCGATACTCTGAAGCCTGAGTCGGCTCCTTCCCATGTGATGCCGGGCCTTAGGGAGGCAGGGTGCCCGATGCGCCAATTCGGGAGGCCCCCTGGGGGGGAGAGAGGTCCTGGCAGCCTGAGAACGCTCACCCCGAATCCCTGCCTTGGTTCCAGCCCGGACGGAAGAGAGGCTGCTTCCTAGGGGCCTGCCTGAGCCGCCCCCGGTGGCCACCATTTCCCCCGCTTTGCCACCCGCCTCCCCTACGGCCACCGTGTCCCTGTGGGAGTTCCCTGCGGCAGGAGCTCCGCGGCCTCAGTGCCGCCCTCTCGGAGAAGCTGGATCGGCTTGCCGCGGCTCTGGCAGGCCTGTCTCAGGAAGTGGCCACGGTGAGGACCCAGGTGGATCGGCTGAGGAGGCGGCCGCGGGGCCCAGGGCCGAAGAGCCAGGCTTCCTGGCCATGGGCCCTGCCCCGGGGACCTCACTGGGCTCAGGGCCCTGCTCACAGGCACCTGCTGTGCCGGCGGCAGAAGGGCCCCACCAGGCCAAAACCGAAGCTCCTGCGCGGCCAGGCGGAAGGCTGCAGAGCTGGCGACGCCTCGGGCCTCTCCTGGGGGACACAGCATCTGGTGCCTCAGCCACCTCCAGACGCCCCCCAGGCAGAACCTTCCGGAACCAGCTCCAGCCCTTCCCAGCATCCGCCATCCTCAGCGTGCAGCCGCGCTGGGCTCACTGTGCACCCCCCACTCAGACACACAGGGGGCCCCCAGAACCCCCCTGCCCCTTCTGTGCCTGCTGCCTTCCCTCCCCGGATGGCCTCTCCCGCTTCCAGTGCGGATGCAGAGCCGCCGGCTGCAGCGGCCGTGCCAGCGGACACTCAGAACTGGCCCAAGGACCCCAGCGGCCTGTTAGCAGGGGTCCAGAGGGCCCTCAAGGAGGAACGGTGGGGCGGAGAGCATAGGGACTCGAGGTGGATGGCCCCCAACCGTCTTCTTCATCAGCTCAGCCCTGAGGGCGCCCTGTCCCCGGCCGCCTCTCCTAGGGGCCAGCCAGCGCCCACCTGCCGCTCCGGCCAAGCCTTCCCCGTTTCAGGGCTGTGAACAGCTGGGCGTCCCCCTTGGCCTGACCGCCCGAGACTCCAAGATGTGCTTGCTCAGCGGGGCCGCCGCTTGAGGTGCATTGCTCAGCCTCGCCTCTGCCCCGCTTGGCTCGGGTCCATTCAGACGTTGCTTCTGTCCCGTCTGTGCCGCCGGGACTCAGAGGCGGGTAGCAGCATTCTCACCTATGCACAGCATGCGTGCCTGGGGGGCGCCATGAGGGCCCCTCTTCCCTAACACCCAGCCTCCCTGCTCTCAGCGCTGGAAGGCAGGGCTCTCGCCCTCCTGGTGGACGCAGGCAGAGATTTCACCTGTGGAGCGCGCCACTCCCTGGGCTAGGTTGGATTCGCCCGTGCGGATCCTAAAGATTGCAAAGGTGGTTGCTAAGCGGAGGGCCCTTGGCAGAAAGGGGCTCGGCGGGTCCATACCCTGGGGCGTGGCCAGTCGGTCACCGGTCCTGGGATAAGCTGGCGCGGCAGGCAAGGACACTTGGGGCCAGGCCAGTCCGGGTGGTCCACACCCAATCAGCTTACGGGAAGTTTCCATTTTTTGTTCTTTTTTTAAGAATGTTAAGTTATAAAATGAATGGTACGATGCTTCATGATCCGCAGCCACACTCACCCCACAGGTCTGGGGCCACTCGAACCAAAACCATTCACGGTTGTCTGCCGAAAGCCTTCCAGAGTCACTGGGGGCAAAACCTCTGCAGTTGAGGGCTTTGGGGGTGCGTCCCACACTTGCACCCGCTGTAGGGGGAAATGGCCCTTTGGTGGGAGAAACTGAGCGGCCTTTCTGAACTCAGGAATCCCGGGGGTTGGAGGGGGAGGGCAGAGAAGGCTCCACCTGTGCCCGCCACCATCCTGGCAGGTGCCCCGAGGACGGCCCCTGGCTGGCCTGGGCATGGGCCTTCCCTCTGCACTCCATCGGCCACCCGCCAGCCTGAGGCCACTGCAGGCAGGAAAGGGACGGTCCTAATTCCATCGGTCAGGACCAGCACGGTCCCATGGGCTCCAGGCCACTCCTGAGGGGTCCAGTGGAAGGGAGCCCACCAGGGGGGCAGCGTCTGCGACACCCCGTGAGGTCACAGCTGCCTCCGGAAGGAGTTGGCTCACGGACTTGACTCAGCTCTCTGCGTCGGTGTTCCAGGTGTGGCTTCCACCAGCAGCCTGTGGTAGGATTTGATTCTTTCATCCAGCTTGACGAGACTTTGTCTTCCTTCCTCGGGGCCCTGGACCCACTTACATGTAATAAAATCACTGACACGTTTGCATTTGAACTTGCCCTCTCTCTGCGGTGTTCGTCCCGTTGGCTCTGGGGGTTCTCGCTTCTTTCCTGCCCTCTCTTGTACCCACAGCCCTGTGGGTTTCTGTTCGTGTTCACCCGTGTCCCCTCCACTGACCTCCGCGGTTAAAGAACTGAAAGGAAAGCGCCCACATTTACAGTCCTGTTTGGGAGATGCTAGCACCCCTTTTCCAGGAGTCAGGAGAATCACAGGAAGGCTACAGAAGACTGGAACCACTCAACACGGCCAGCTCGGCTGGTGAGTGTGGGGAACGCCCCCCGCAGGACTGCAGAAGGCACGTGCCTTCCAAGCAGATGCAGGACGGCCACAAAAATTGACCATAGAGTAAACCCTGCAGTAAGAGTAAACAAATTGGAGAGTCTTTTACGGAATGTGTTCTCTGACCATACTGCAGCTTTTAAGCTAGAAGCCAATAAAAAAAAAAGGCATTTTCATATAAGAGTTATGCTCCTAAATAACCCATGTGTCGATGAAGAAAGGAAATATTTCGAACCGAACTACAAGGAAGTACCACGTCTCGAACGTGGAGGATGAAGCTAAGCCGGTACTTACAAGTATGTGGGCCTGGATGAGCGTGCGAAAAAGAGACCCACGAGGAGGCACACATAGGACAGCACAGGAGATCCAGAAAAGGTTGAGGGGATGTAAGGATAAGGCAAAAATTTGTGAAATAGCATCCACGTATTAGACATAATCCAGAAAGCCAAAAAGTATTTAACAAAAAATGGAATTGACCCACCGTTGGTGTCATTCACCAGTTTTTTTGTAAAAAGCACAAATGACCGGGAACAAAGAGGTGACCACATGCTGCTATAGACCATATAAAAATTGAAAGATATTTTGAGCAATTTTGCCAAAAAAATAGTTTTTATCCTCGCCTGGGAACACCCTTATTGACCTCAGAGAGGGGGGGAAGGAGGGAGGGAGGGAGGGAAGCACTGGTCGGCTGCTCCCGCACGCCCTGAGTGGGCCGAACCTGCAGCCCAAGTGTGTGCCCTGACCAGGGGTCAAACCAGCGACCTTTTGCTCTGGAGGACGATGCCCCAACCCAGCCACACCAACTGGGGTGTCATCGGTATATTTTTAAGTTTCTAAGAGATTCTGTGTCGAGAACTATTTTTGTTGGCAAAACCGTAAACGTTTATTTGGGGGCTTTTCCCGTTTCCCTTCAGCCTTCCCCGCTACCTACCACAAAGAGCCTCCCTGTGTCCACCCGGACCGGCAACATCTCACGCCTGTATTTCATCACAGAGAGATGCGCAGAGTGAGCGCCAGGCCCGTGCCCGGAGCCCCAGGCGGGCTCACGCACCCTCACCGGGCACCGGCAGCTCACCGTTGAGAGTGGGATGGGCTGGAACAACAGAACCTTAAGGAAAGGGGAGTGGGGCCCTGGGCAGAGTAGCAGGAAGCTGCATTTCTAGATTCCTGATTCAGGAAGGACGAGCTGGGATCTGGTAGAAGGAAGGGGCTTCGGGTCCAGCCTGGGCGCCATGTGCAATTACAGGTCCAAGTGACACCTGGTATCGTACGGCGGCTGAGAGGAAAGCTGAGAAGCCGTGAACTTGGCCCCTCCCATTCCCCAGTACAACCTTAAGGACCTCCTCAAAGGTCTTCAAGGGTCTCGCACATGGACTCCTTCTGTGAGTGAGTGGCTCCTGGTTAGGGAATGACTGTGTACACATCTATCGCCAGATTTCTCTTCCTCCAGCAGAGCTCACTGTGGGGAGGGGTGTCAGGAGCCGACCAACAGCCGGCCCTTGACACAGTCGGGACGGATGAGACGCATCTGCACAGCAGAGGCGACTGTGGCTGGATCTCCTGTCTGTCTCTTCCTGTTTGCCTGTCCCCGCTAGCAACAGGGGGTGGGATTTTTGGACACCTGTGCGTTATAACAAAAAATCTGCATAGTGCCTCTGATTCTGCATGAAGTGACTTATTGACCACAGAATAGAAGTCCCTAACAACCCTAATGCTGCCTACTTCCCACACCTGGGAAGTTAAGGACAAAATTAAACTAAGGGCAGACCAGCTGCCAGAACGCTGGAGGAAGCTGTTGCTAGGAAAATGTCCCTTAAGGAGTCACCACTTAAAAGCTCAAGATTTATTAGAGTCACTATCCTCCCATACTCTGGACAGGGATGTTTATTGGTGGGACCAGGTGGGTAAAGGAGGAAGGAGTTTTAATTAAATATAATAATCTCAGTACATGGAAACAAATATAAAACATGGCCCCCCAAGATGTATAAATCAATAGACCTAGGCAAAATACCATTTATCTAACTTAGACAACCTAACCTCAATAAACAATAACTGACTTTTAAATCACCCCTTGCACCCTTTTTAACCCAATCGATAGAACCTGAGTAGACATTTAGTTATTAACTGGCACCTAAAAGTGTGTGCCCATATAGCTTCGTTGGCTATCTGATTGATAACCCTCTTGGTCAAAATAACCTTTAACGCGATTGATCTGTAAAACCTTCTGTACCTTTTGAAGTTATTTCTATGGTAACCGTTTATGTTTTGATAATCACACTATGCACTTGCTCCATAGAACATTGTATAATCTCCCCTATAAAAGTAAAGATTAATTCTTCCCGGTGAGTCAGTCGGGCCGAGAGAGCCTGGCTGCCCTCCGGCACCCCACCTGGTGTCTTGCCCCATTCACTTCGCCTGAACCAGTCCTCCTCTGGGGGGTCCCTGAGCCCCGCCGAGGCTGGACCCTGGCAGAGGGCGTGGGAGCAGCATCGTTCCGAGGTGCACCTGGCGCCTTCCACGGGCTGGCCTCGGCCTCGCTGAGCAGCCTCACCACGCACTGCTCTCTGCCACGGCCCTCACGTCGCCACACCGGACTTCTCGCTACTCCCGTACCCACCTGAGCCCCTGCATTTTTCTCGCCATCCCGCCCAGCAGAAATACCCTTCCTCACTTTTCACGTTTTATTTGACAAAGTCCATTTGAGCAGCGCAGTCCAGCGTTGGTGCCTCCTCCCCAATCCCTGCGGTGAGAAGCGGTGAGGTAACGACGACAGCTACTATGTCACAAGCACCCGCTGGGTCCAGGAATTGTCGAAAAGATTCAAGTGAATGGGAAATCCTGAAAACGGCTGACACGCAGTAGGTCTCACTGAGTATGTGGCAGGATCTAAAAGCTGTTCTCACACAAGAATCCCAGAACATTTAGAGAAACGGAAACGTTGGTACAACCCCCATCAATGCTGCTTTCGTGTGAATCGCAAGCCCAAGTGGCCCAGCAGCGCCTCCAGAGGGAAGCCGAGGAGCCGCTAGGGGTGCGGGCACAGCGCCCTGGCCCTGCCCTTTGGTCTGACGAGACCAAGGTCCGCTCTGCCCCAGCTACGAGCAGCTGGCTCTTCCAACTTTTCACCAGGGAAGCTGGAAGTCCATATTTCTGTGTGCAATGCCCAAGTATTTAAAACATGGCCGGAGCAACACAGTGGCCCCTGTGTATGGCCACACTGTCATGTTCCCTGAGACACCTACTCATGCGTGGCCAGGAAACTCCCAACTCACTGCATCCACGCCCCCTTCTCACCCCCTCCCTTGCCTCTCACCAACATCAACAATCTTACTGCAACTAGAGAGCAGAGGCCCGGGAAATGAATGTCCTGCTCCAGGGGCTGGAACCCGGGACTTCTCCCTCCAGGCTCAGCTGGGTCCCCATCACCCCGCCCCTTCCCTTCACTGCCAGCCAGCCAGCCAGCTCTCCCCTGCTGCCTGCCTGTGCTGGGGAGGCCCAGCCACACAGAGAGAGACATCTGGATCCAGCACCCATCGTGAAGATGCAACTTCCAGGAAAGGAATGTCATATGCCACTAATGTCCTCCCTCCCGGTGCCAGGCACAGTGGCAGGTGGGCTGCTTTACCAAAGGTCCCCTCGGGAGAGCTCCAAGGGCAGAGGCTCTCCAGCCCCAGGGCCCTTGGTGGCTCCTGGCACGTGTCTCCATGGGAACGGCAGCAAGGCACCTCCCTGCCCCCTCCCTGTGCATTCCCCACACTTCCAGCCATCCACACCTGACGTGAGAAATGTACATGCTCATGTTCCTTCCTCCTCAAACCTCTAAGCGGGGAGCAGGGAGCAGGGGAGAGGTTGGCAGTTCACTCTATTATATTTTGATTTGGTGGAGCGATTACCAGCCATTGGCGAAGGGGAATTCACCCCGATAGGAAAGGAAAGGTCCCCTGTGTGTGGGATTCCAGTCAGGGGCTCCCTCCCCTCAGCTCAGTGAACAGCCCCAGAGCCTTCAGGCGTTTATTTCAATGACACGTAGGTACACAGATGACCACTCCCCCCCTCCCCCGCAGAGGTTCCTGACTTCCACACTCAGGGAGGGCCCAGGAAACATTTGATTTCCAGTGGGGTTTTCTTCGTAGGAGCCTCCCCCAAAGACTCAGGCCCCATGCGTCCCAGCAAGGGTGCACTCAGCACTGCCTTTGCCACGGATCGTCAAAGCTGGTATCCTTCCCAGACCTCTTCTTCCTGGCCAGATGGAGAGGGAACATCAACGCCCGGCAGGGTCTTGGACCTGGGTCTCTCCAGCCGGGGAGCGACAGAAGGCAGAGGAAGGGCCTGCCGAGAACGGGGCTCAGAAGAAGAGTGGGGAGGCTGCCACCTCCGTCGGGGTGGTCCAGGCTGGGGCGGGGAGGTCAGCGTCACAGGCCAGGCGGGCCGCTTCGCCGTGAACGCGCTGGTGCCGCACCAGGTGCGTCTTGCGGCTAAAGCTCTTGCCGCACTGCGGGCAGGAGAAGGGGCGAGAGCCCGTGTGGATGGCCTGATGGCGGGCCAGGTTGGTTTTGGAGCTGAAGCTGCGGGCGCAGATGGCACAAGCGTGAGGCCGGCTGCCCGTGTGCACCGTCTGGTGGCGGCCCAGGTGAGACTTCCGGCTGAAGCGGCGGCCGCACTGCGCGCAGGCGAAAGGTCTGGCGCCGCTGTGGGCTCTCGAATGGGCGACCAGATTGGGCCGCGAGCCGAAGCGACGGCCACACTGCGCGCAGGCGAAGGGCCGTTCGCCAGTGTGCACCCGCCGATGACGCGCCAGGTGCTGCCCGTGGGCGAAGCCGCGCCCGCAGTCCGGGCAGGAGTAGGACCGCTCGCTGGCGGGACCGTCCTGGGGCGCCGCTGTGCTTCGGTGCGCGCAGGGCAGGGCCTCGGCGGCTGCGGCGTCCGCGGCGGCGCCCAGTGTACACTCGTCGCAAGCAAAGGCGCCCTCCTCGCTGCGGTGCAGACGCTGGTGCGTAGCGAGGTTCTTCTTCCAGCCGAAGCCCAGGCCGCAGTCGGAACAGGCGAAAGGCTTAGGTCCGGGAGGGGACGGGGTCGGGGACGGAGCAGGAGAACCGGGAGAGGCAGGCGCGTCGGGAGACAGCGGGGCGCGGCAGGCCGCCTCGTGCACCCTTTGGTGCCGCACCAAGTGCTGCTTGTGCGTGAAGCTACGTGCGCACTGCGCGCACTGGTAGGGCCTCTCGCCCGTGTGGATGCGCTGGTGGCGGATCAGGTGCGTCTTTTTGCGAAAGCGCTTCTCGCACTCGGTGCAGGGAAAGGGCCGCTCGCCGGTGTGCGTCTTCTGGTGCGAGCCCAGGTGTATCTTCTGGCTGAAGCGCTTGCCGCACTCTGCGCACGGGTAGGGCCGCTCGCCCGTGTGCGTGCGCAGGTGGCGGGTTAAGTGGGCCTTCTTGCTGAAGCACTTGTCACACTCGGAGCAAGGGAACGGCCTCTCGCCGCGGTGGCTGCGCTGGTGCAGCAGCATGTGCGCGCGCTGCGAGAAGCTGCGGCCGCAGTCTGGGCACGCGCAGGGGCCCTCGCCGCGGTGCAGCCTCTGATGCAGCCGCAAGGTCAGCTGGTCCCGGAACCGCCGCTCGCACTCCCCGCAGCCGTAGGGCTTCTCTGCGGCCTGAGCCCACCCGGCCAGCGCGAGCCCACCCAGTGCCCCAGGGGCTCCGGGTTCCAGCTTATACGCCGCGGCCAGAGGCCCCAGCTCAGGTGCAGGAAAGGGGCCCGGGAGTAAAGACAGATGCTGCGGCCACTCGACCTCCTCTTCCGCCTCCTGATCCTCTTCCTCCACCTTCACCTTCCGGATCATCCACTCCTCTCCTGAAAAGTCGAAACAAGACGTCTATTGAGCCCCACGTTTGTTTCTGCAACGTTTATTTACCAGTGGACCACCCCTTCCTGGAGCCCTGCAGTCCAGGCTTCTGCTCCGTCCACTCGACTGGAAGGTTCCTGGAACTGACCAAATGGGAAGATCCAGGAACCTTCCTGGATCTGCACAGTCCTCCTCCTTCCCTCTGAGCAGGCACTGGGGGGCGCTGGGGAGCCGCCCTCCTGGGGGGGCTTTCTCCCAGGCTCTCCCTAGTCTCCTGGAGTGCTTTCCCGGCACCCGAATACCAGTGTCGCTCAAATTCCAATCCTTAGGCCGCCCCAGATCGTCCTGTCCCGCAGGTAGGCAGGCTTCTTTCTGGAATCATGGCCTCTGATCCTCAGCTAGGCAGCTGCCTTCCGGGGTCCTAGACACTGGCTGCGGCTCAGCCTGCTTATCACCCAGCAGCTCCCCTTCCCAGACCTCCCTGCTTCCACAGTGTGAGGACTGCAGCCGCCTCCTCCCAACGGCTGGGCTCACTACCCTGGGACCTGGACCCTCACACCTTTGAGCTTCCCCTGCTCTCTGGCTTCCCACCAGGGGGACTTCGTGTTTCTTCCTGCTGTCTCCCCAGCTCCCTCCCCTCCAGCTCTTGCTTCTACAGCCAGGTGAAAAATCCCAGTCGGAAAAAGGAGGGGGTTTCATGCACAGGGGACCAGTGAAAGGTCTTGGTCCTCACCTCCAAAGCCGGGGACATTTGGGGGAGTGTGTTTGAAGTGGGTTTTCCTGGAGCCTGGCCCCCCCTTGGGCACCAGAATGGCCCAGCTGAGAGCAAGGGGCTGAAGGCCCAGACCCTGAGTTCCCCTTGGGGTCTCCTCCGTCACTAACCAGCAGTGCGACCTTGGTTAACTTACCTCTCTGAGCTAAGTGTTTTCAGTTTGCGTAAGGGTAAGGCCTGGACTAGTTCACGGTTCGCAAACCTGGTGCCTCATCGTAATCTCCTGGGAGAATCCTACAGAATGCATCGAAGGGAGCCAGGCACACGAATCCGTTCTTTCTTTAAAGCTCCTCGGGTGACTCATTGTTGAGACCCCCTGAACCAGATGACCCGAGCTCCTGTCTGGCCCGAAAAGTCTGTGACAGCCTGAGCCTTGGCTGCATTACCCCGGCCCACCCCAATCATGTCTATTCCCAGCCTCTCTCGCCGACCCATGCGTCCCAGACAGCTCCTCATCTCGTTGTGACGCTGCTTTCACGCTTACCGCGCCACCCTGCCACTCCAGAACCATCCGCAGCTCCCTATTAACAGGATAAAGTAAGTTCTGGCTGCTTCCGAGGTGCACCTCAACTCGGTCCAACTTTCTCACTGCTCCCAGGCCTAATAGGCCCTTCACTGTCGCCAGGCCGGTCTGCTCCGACTGCAGTCACCTGTCGTCAGCTTTCCTGTGTCGAAGTCTTGCCTCAGCCTAGAGTGCCTTTCCATCCTGCACCCCACCCTCCTCAGCGCCGAAGTCTACACTCTTGTCAAGATGCAGCACAAAGCAAAATCTTTTTGACATATCCGATGCCCGAGGATCTCTTACGTGAACGCCTAGCGTGCTTCCTGGGAGCACTGGCTCAGTGACGTGGCTGTACTGTTTATCTGGGGACTCTTTACTCTGGCCCATGTTAGTCTCAACCAGAGTTTAGCTTCTGGAGGGCAGCCACCTTGGGTTCGATTTCCTTCTGTATCTACTAAAAATGTGTCTTTACGTGTCTAATAAAATGAGGATGGCCGCCAGGTCCTGAGTGCCAACTACGGATGCTGTCCTGTGTACGCATCGTCACGAACCTTCACAGAAGGCACGACGTGGCCGTTTCCAGGTGGGGGACAAACTGAGGTGCCTGGAGGTAAGGCAGCGTTCACGATCACTCAGCGAGGGAACGTGGAACCAGGGTTCAAACAGGTCTGGGTCGCTTTAAAGTCCATCTCTTTCCCATCTACCTAACAGACTGGGCCTAGTGTCACCAAAGAAGTCCTTGTGGGATAAATGGCATCGTTCAGGCAAAAGATGATGCGGTCCATGGTAGCGGAAGGAAGTGATGGGCAGGACTGTGGAGGGAGAATGAGTGGGGGGTGGGTGGGGTGGGGTGGATGGCCCTGGGGAGGGGGCAGAGGAGTCAGACCACAGAGCGGGAGCATTTGGGTGCCGCTGAGACCAGTGGGAACGTGGGGGAGGGGAATGCCTGGGGAAGGCCACTGCAAAGGTGGGTCCCACACCAAGTAACTCAAGCCACGGACAAGTCTGTGCTTAAGACCGCAGGCGTGGAGGACAAAGTTAGGACTTTGAGAGGACGCGGCCCTGTTGGCGTGATGAAGTGTTTCTCTCGGTGACCAGCCTCTCTGACCTGCATCGCCTGTGGGTGCAGGATTCCCTCCGGGTGCTGGGGCCCTACAAGCAGGAAGGTGCCAGGGCCTGATTCGCCTTGTGGGGGAGGGGCCTGGAGTGGCTGCCTCATCAGAGAGCGGCTCTGGAGCCTTGCAGGGCCCCTGTCCCCTCCGCCTGGTCCCCCGCTGGGACGGAGCGCTGGGAAGACTCACCTGGGCAGGCGCCCACAGGCTCAGCCTTTGCTGGTGGGCGGTCCTGGCTTCCTCTGCAGGGGGCCTCAGCCTGCTCCGTGCGGGTGCCCTCCTCCAGTGCGGGGCCCTGGTGCCCTGGCAGAGAACAGGCCACCTCAAGCTACCGCAGACGTCACCGACGGACAGAGGGCCCCACTGGTGCCAGGACACAGGGGAGCTTGAAACCCCACTCCCCACCCCGCAGGCAAGGACGGCACCCAGCTCACAGGCACACCTGCGGGGGTGGGGTTCCCAGCCCCTCAGGCTCCTTCAAGCAGCCCTGCTTAGGCCCCGCACGGTTGCTAAAGCCCCAGCTGTGAGCGGTTTCTGGAACATGTGTGCGTAAGCAAGGACGGGCCCTGCCCCTAGGCTTACATGGGGCTCCTTGGAGGAGGGCTGGGGACCGCCCAAAGCACCAGACGGATGGCAGTTCCACGGCAAACCCCTGGAGAAGGTCGGGGTGTCAGAAAGCCTGGCACACCCCCCTCTTAGATGTCTTCTCCTGGTATCTGTTCGGCCACCTCCCTGTTTCAAATCTCGCTCAGATCTTGCCTTCCCAGCGAGGCGGCTCTCATCACCCCTGTTGAGGGCTTGTCTGCTCCATCCTCGCATACAGCAGTCTCCTCAGGCCCCTCCCCCACCCCAGCCGCATCCCCTTCTAACAGGTTTACAAGCGCACTTGTTCTTACACTGGCTGCTTGTTGACTCCCTGCCCTCTCACGAGGACTGTGCTTCTGGAAGGGGGGGCCTTCGTCTGTCTGCTTACCGAGGTATTCCAAAGATCTGGAATGGCACTGGGCACTTAGCAGCTGCTCAATAAACACTGGACGGAGAAAGGACAGGCTCTGCCCTGAGCCACCACGCAGGGTCCCCGCTCACTTACCGGAACAGGAGCCCAGCGCTCTCTCCTGCCTGGGAGGGCACATCTGCTCCTGGGCATCATGGGACCTGTCCCCAGGCTCACTTTGGGGGGCCAACTCCCGCTGTGCCACAGAGAAGCCTGTTACAGGGAGAAGCACGGGTCCAAGTAAAGCATCTGGGACAGAAGGGATGGTTGAAGGCTAGGGCTCTTCGCCTTCCCAGCCCACCCAAGGGGCTTTTCCCAATCTGTTCAGGAAGGAGGGGTCTCTGGTCAGCATGGACAAGGGACAGCCAGGCTCCCCAGCAGGCTGGCCAGGGGTCAACCTCAGCCCCCCTGTGGTGTTGAGGCAGGGACAGGTGAAGGAAGGACAGAGTGGATTACACATCCTGGTGCCCTGTGAGTACACCTGTGCACACCCAAGTCTAGCACAACCTCCGGCGTGGGCGAGGCGTTCACAGACACCGGGGTAAGGCCCCAAAGGACGCGCTGCCCAAGAGGTTCTGGGGGTCTCGGGAATCTTGAGGTTGCGGGCTCTGAGGAGGAGGGCTCTGCCTTCTTTACTGCAGAGAGGCCACAAGCCCGGCAGGCCCCCGAGTCCCCACCCCCCACCCCAGGTTCCTTCAGTTCTGCTGGCTCACCCAGGGAGCTGAGGGCCTCCAAGGTTTCTCTCATGGCAACCCCAGGTAGCTCCTCCTGGGGACCGGCGGGCCACACACCCTAAGGAGAGAAGACATCCTTGCTCCGAATATGCTTCTCCTCGCAATTTCCCCTGGGCCCTGGCCCAGCCCGGCCTCTCCCCATCAGCTCTCCCCGAGAGCTCCCAAGGTGATGTCCCCAGGTACAGATGAGGGAAATGAGGGATTTCAGACAGCAAAGGGATCTTTGCAGGTGGCCCAGGGAGGTCTGGAAGCCATTCCTGCGAGGCTCTGGCCAGGCGCCAGAAGTCAGCAGCTCCCCTCACCTGGAGGTCCCCCAGAGCCAGCCCCAGCCCCACAGGGATCCTGCCCCGGGGGTGTCAGGGATGAAGTCAATGCTCTGGGCAGAGGGTGGAGGGTGGGAGACCCGGGCGGGGAGCAAGGGCATCGTCTAGGCCCTCCAGCTGTCACTGCAGGAGCTGGTGAAATAGGAGCCAGCGGAGGGGCGGAGGTGAGTAGTGTCACCATTGGGCAACTGGTGGGGGAGGCTCTCAAAGGAGGGTCCTCGCCGCAGGCAGGAAATGGCTCTTGCTTCCTCTCCCCAAAACTCTACCTCGAAACCATCTCCCTTCCCTCGCGAGGTACCGCCGCCCACACCACCCCCAGCGCAGGGCCATCCCGCCCAACGCCCGCCCCCCGCCTCTTTCCTCCTCCAGCGTCCTGCCCCGCCCCTCTCCCAGCGGACTCCCCTCCCCCCAAAATCTCTTTGGCAGCCTTCCCTCTACCCTCCCTTCTCCCGCTCCCTCTGCCTTCCGCCCTCTCTCCCCGCTGGATCTGGCTGGCTCCCCAGCTCCGCCTCGGCCTCACCCCTCCAGCTCCGCCCCTGCCCGCAGCCGGCTGGCGCTCCCCGCCCCGCCCCCTGCCCCCCGACCCCCGCTCTCGGCTGCCTCCGCCGCAGCCCTCCCCTCCCCCTCCCCAGGCTCTCGGCGCCTTTCCCTCCCCGCCGGTTCTCCCCGCTCCGTCCCCTCCCCGGTGCGCACCCTCTCCCTTCCTCTCCCCTCCTCCTTTCCTTCCTCCCCTCGCCGGCCCCCTCCCGCTGTTCTCCCCCACTCCGATCTCCTCCCCACCCACCCTCTCCTCCCCCACTCCGCTTTCCCTTCCTTCTCCTCCCTCTCTGCACCTCAGTCCCCTCCCTCCTCGCGTCTCCCCACGCCACCCCCGCCCCTCCCTCCTGCGGCTCTCCTTCCCCTCCGAGGCCCCCGGCTCCCTTCCCCCTCCGCCTCCCCAGCAGGCTCCCGCTTCCCCTCCCTCCGGGTCCCCGGTCCCCAGAACCGCTCTGCCCCTCCCCCTCCCAGTCCTCTCCCGTAGCTCCCCCGAGACCCGGGCCCCGCTAGCCGCTAGCTCTGGACTCTCCCCTCGGCCCAGCCCGGCCTCCAACTCACCTCCGCCTCTCCTCCCCTCCCCTCCCCTCCCTCCCCTCCGTGGCTCCCTTCCCCATTTCTGCTCCCCACTGGTTTCTCCACCCCCTCCCAAGTTTGCCGGCGGGCCCGATCCTTCCCGGCCCACCTCCCAGCCTCGCGCGTCCGGAGTCGCTGCGCCCCGAGCGCACCGCACACCCCGGCCCACCCCGACTCCCGGGCTCACCTGTCAACACCCTCTTCCCCCCTCCCCAAGGGCCAACCCCTGCGCCGCGTTGTCCTTTCCCCGCTTCCTCCTACACTCCCTCTCCCCTCTCTGGATCATCCTCACTCTCGCCCCTCCGAGCTTCTCACCCCTTTCCCACCGGGGTAACACCACCCCCCGCCCCGGTTCCCAGCGCCTGCCCTTTCCTCCAGCTCCCCCCGTCCGTCACTTCTCGTGACAACCCTGCCCCCCCTCCAGGTTCTCCCCCTCCAGCCCGCGCCCCTCCTCGGCGCTTTCTTTCCCCTCCACCTCTCCCCACCCCCTTCCGCGCGCCCCCACCCCGGGGCTGTCACCTGCGCGGGGCGGGCCTAGACTAAGTGCCGGGGTGACGGGGGGAGCGGGCGGAGCTGCGGGCCGCCGGGCGCCTCCGGGGCCCGTACCTGGCGGACGGACGCCGGGTCTCCCCACTGCTGACGGGACCCCGGCGTCCCTGCCTCCGGTCCCGGACGGCTCTGCTCGCAATGGCGCCCGCAGCCCGCAGCTCGGGTGCGGACGGCCCGAAAGACTGACTAACTGACAGCCCCGAAACTTCGCGGGGAGGGGAGAGGAAAAGACGCCGGGGGAGCAGGAGAGGGGAAGGGCGCCCGGTTGGGGGAGGGGAGCGAGGAAGCGGGAGGGGCACCGCGGAGCGCCTGTGGGGGAGGCCGAGGCAGGGGCGTCCAGGAGTGGGCTCACAGCGGGTGCCGGCGGGCAGGTGACGGTCGGGAGGGGAGACGTCCGGGGTAGGTGATGGGAAGGGGGAGCTAAGGATCGGGGGAAGGGGCGAGGGGGCAGGGAAGGGAAGACTGTGCGGGGAAGTGGAGGAGGGAGAGTAGGCTGGGAGGGCGAGCACTCGGGCTGCTAGGGGGGTGCTCGCGGGCGTCGGGGGAGGAGCCAGGGGAAAGGTGGAGCGCGGGGCGGGGTGGGGGGCGAGGAGCTGGGGGGACGAGAAGGGGGCGTGTTTGGGGAGGGGAGCCACGGTCTGCGTTGCTGTCTTTGAATCGCGAATACCCGTGGGAGTGTGTGTGCGCCGCGCTCCCGCGGTGGTATCGTCTCCACTGCCGGTTTTGGGGGGGTCGGTCTGGGGAACTCCGACTCCACCCCAATCTCCACCCAGATCCCACCAAGATCCACCGGACCCACACCCTTCCGCCCTGAGTCCAGCGATCTGAGACCTGCCTCGGGAGCCGGGTCCCCTGGGGTGAGGCCGAGGGCGTTAAGGCTGGGCCCCTCTGCGGCCCATGAGTGGACCCTCCGAAGTAGAAGTTGGGGGTGGGGTGGGGGCTTGGGGCTCGGTGACCCGAGAGAAGGCAGGGCTGGAGAGGAGGCCCCAGGGGGCAAGGTGAGAGTCCCGCTGGGCGGAGACTCTGAGGGCGGGGTCCAGGTGAGGGGGCTGCGGGGGGGGGGGGGAGTTCCCTGGGCGCAGTGGGGGCGGGTCCTCCTGAGGCTCTGGGAAGCTCTTCGCGAGTCAGGTGTGCAGGGGCGTCCTCAGCCCTCAGGTCCGGCTTCTCCTTGTCCCCGTCCGGGGCTATGATGTTTCTCTTCCGCCTTACCTAACCTCGGCACCTAACCTCGTTCTGAGAGCTCCCCATGTCCTGTCCGCCAGAGCTGAAAGCGAGGCTGGTTATCCCAGGCCCCGGCCCTCCCTAATCTCTTCCTCCAATCTCCCCTGGGTTGCAGCTTCCTCCCTCCCGCCCCCTTTAGGGAAAGGGCGCGGGTGACTCCAGTTTCTCGCACTGCGAGTGCTGCCCTGTCGGCAGTGGTTGGGATCCAGAGCTGGGGGGCCAGGTGGATGACCCTGGAGCACACAGCACGGAGCCTTTCCCTTGCCTCCGTCACCGAGGGGGTGCCGGGGGACAGAGAAGCATGGCGCACAGCCAGGGCACCATCAGTACTGGCTGATGTTTAGGGCAGGAAGAGGGGCTCCACAGCAGGTGGCATCTGCAACAGGGGGCACAGTGTCCCTGGGAATCAGCTGTGAAAGGCTTTTTTACCTCCAGGATGGGTTGTTTCAGGGGGCCGGGGGCCAGGCTCCTCCTGGCGCTGGGAGCAGTGTGTCGCTGTGCTGGGGTGGGGCGCCCGCTCCTGGGTCTGTCTCTCCTGGTGAGACCTGCAGGGGGAGTGGATGGAGCGGGTAAGGGAGGGAGAGTCCGGGTGTGCACGCGAGACTGGGACCTGGACACTGTCCCGCCCTTTCCGAGGATCCCTTTGGAGAGCGCCCTGAGGAACTCGCTGCAACCTCTGTTGGTCCCAGGACCCTGGTGGGCTCCGAAGAAATGCCTAGTGAGACTGGTTCCCCACAGCCTCTTCACCCCAGCACTATGTGCAGTGCTCTGAGGGACATCGGGTTTAGGGGACAGAGAGAGGGTTATGGAATGGGAGACCCAGGCCACATTCCAGCCTGGCTGTCAGGGGAGCCGGTAACCAGGACATAACCAGGACTACCCTGAGCCGCCTGCTGCCGCCCCTCCCAACCACACGGATGCTGCGGATTATCCCATCCGGCTGCCTGGCCCCCAGGGCCCTTGGTCTCCTGCCCGCCCCCCCACTTCCTACCCTGGGCACTCCCCCCTGAGGCTTGCTCTCATTCCCTGGCCAGGTCTTCTTGGCTGTGGACCCCAGGGACCCTAGGACGCTCTCTCAGAGAGAGACCAAGGTGGACCCAGGCAGCTGCACATAACCACCCCAGCTAGTAGTGGGGCCACAGAGGAAAGGGCATAGGTCATTCTTCTGTGTCTGCATAGCCCAACCTCCCCGGAGAGGGCCCCCCCCACCCCCCCGCACCCCGGCCCTCTCCTCCAGAGTGCCTGGTGGCAGAGCGGGCCAGGTGGCCGCCAGCAAGGGAGGGGGAGCGGGGAGAATCATGAAGTCAGGACTGTAGGGCTGGAAGGCCAGAGCCATCCTTCGGTCCCGTGACTCCTAAACATTTTGTGGGGCCTCGGCCCCCTGGCAACCTAACAAAGGTTGCAGAACTGTCCTCAGAGAAACAAGCATACCCAGTCAGTCTCACACAATCTGAGGGGCCTGAGTCCCACCTGTGTGTCCCTCCTGGGGGGCCCCAGGGGTTTTTACTGCTGAGGAAATCAAAGCCCAGAGAGGAGGGGGTGGCCCAGAGGTCACTCTCATTCGTGGTGGGGTCTGGGAGTGGGGAAATACCCAAGCTCAGTGTCTGGCGGCGGCCTGGGACACACACGCCCTCCGGATTACACGCACCCACACACAGCAGCCCCGCAGGAAGGGCTGTTTCCAGGGAGAGTGGCCTCAGAGGCAGAGGTGCGGGGGGGGAGGGGGGGGGCAGGCAGGTCCAATCCAGTTCCGTGCAGCTGGTGCCCTGGGGCATGGGGCTGAGATAAAGTCTCCCAGCCCCAGCTCTGAGGCTGCCTGTGCACACTGACTTTGAGGCTGGGCCGCAGTGGAGTGCGGTGTGGTGTGGACAGGCCGGTGCTGGCCTCTGTGCTCACCTGCGGCAATTGCCTCCCCCGAGTCCAGCCCCAAAGCCCCACTGTGGGGTGAGCTGTGGGGGCGCCATGCTGCTCCCTACTCTCCTCTTTGGGATGGCATGGGCGCTAGCCAACGGGTAAGCAGCCCACCCCATGGCTGGGACCCTCTGGGGCAGCCGACTCCCCTCCCGACCTCAGCCTCCACCTCGGTTCACTCACTTCCTCTCGGAGTCGGCTCTTTCAAGAGCAGGGTCAGGGTTGCAGGACAGGCCTCCGGGTGGCGGGGGACAGCAGCGGCAGCAGCTCTCATTCCCACCCACGGGCAGGCGGTGGTGTGAGCAGACGGAGACCCTCCTGGTGGAGGAGGAAGTGACCCCCCGGCGGGAGGACCTGGTGCCCTGCACCAGCCTCTACCATTACCTGCGCCAGGGCTGGCGAGCGGACCTGTCCTTGGGTGGCCGTGCGGGGCTCTGTCCCATCTACAAGTGAGGGTCGCAGTCCGGGTTCCTGAGTGGAGGGGCCACATCATGGGGTGGGCGGGGATGGTGGCCCGGCAGTTACAGGGACAGTAGGCATTTAGGAGCCCAGTCTGGGGGCGGGGGCTCCCAAAGGGCAGAGTGGAGATGCCGGGTGCCTCCTGCCTGTGCTGGCCCTCCGTCGCCTCCCCAAGCTCATCTCATGGAGAAACGAAGACCAAGGAGGGGAATTACACGACAGAGTCACTCAGAGCGTAGGTGACCCGACTGAAGGACCGTCCCAGGCCATTCCCAGGGACGGGGCTGAGCTGAACACTAACGTCTTCTCCCTTCTGCCTGCTCGGTGGACGCAGGCCCCCGGCGACCCGGCCTGTTCCATGGAACCGGACAGTGAGGGCCTGCTGCCCAGGCTGGGGGGGCCCGGACTAGCGCCCTGGGTAAGTGCCTGAGATTAGCCCGGATCTGCAGGTTCGTGGAGGTGGCAGGCTGCCTGACCAGGTGCACCCCACTCTCCCCCACCCCCCGTACCCACCACAGCCCTTGCAGACACCAGCCCCGAGGGCCACTGCTTTGCCACGAGGCGGTGCCAGCCGCAGGCAGGCTCGGCTAACGCTTCTGCGGGAAGCCTGGAGGAGTGCTGTGCCCAGCCCTGGGGTCACAGCTGGCGGGATGGCCGCTCCCGGGCCTGCCTCAGCTGCCCCAGTCAACAGCTCCCAGGTGGGTCCCCAGCCTGCCAACAGGTACGACCCCAACTGTCACCTGCTGCCCCCATAGGCACTCCCACGTGGAGTTCTGGAGCCCTGGGCCTTTCCCACACCCCACGCCCATTCCCCTGTCCTCTCGGAGGAGTAACCTCCCAGCCCCTGTCCAGCAGAGGGACCGTGACTGTCCATCTGCTTCCTCCTGCCCTCCTCCCCCACACTCAGAGGCTCGTGGCGACGCATCTTCCGCAGGGAGCACCCCCTCTCCAGCCCCCCTGCAGCCCCTGGCAGGGGCCGTGGCCCAACTCTGGAGCCAGCTGCCAGCGACCCTTGGCCACCTGCACCGCCTGGTCTGGCTTCCACTACCGCACCTTTGACGGTCGCCACTACCACTTCCTGGGCCGCTGCACTTACCTGCTGGCAGGTGCTGCCGACTCCACCTGGGCCGTCCACCTGAGCCCCGGCGGCCCTTGTCCGCAGCCTGCGCACTGCCAGCTGGTGAGAGAGGGAGGAGAGCATGGAGACCAGGATGGAGCTGGATGTGGGGGGCAGGAGGAGAACACTGACCACCTCGCCCACTGTGGTCTGCCCTCAGGCCCGGGTGCTGATGGGACCGGAGGAAGTGCTGATTCGGGGTGGAAATGTCTCTGTGAATGGGCAGCCCGGTACCTGATGGGGAGTCTCAGCTGCTCCCTGGTAAGGGACAGTGTGCCCACCTCAGGGTGGGGCTCAGCAGGGCAGCTGGGGACTGAGCTTGCTGCTCCCTGCTCGACCCCCGGTGCTGTCGGGAGGCAGTTTGGAAATGAGGGAGCCAGCGGTTCCCTGCCCCACCCCTGCAGCCCACCCCCAATAGCCCCCTCACAAGGTGTCCTTGAGCGAGCCCCTCTCCTTAACCACTTAACCTCTCAGAGCTTCGGTTTCCCTGCCTGCCTCCCACGGTGCTGTGGGGAAGGGTTTGGTGCCAGTAGGTGGGACACTCTGCTATCCTGGTGTGGCTATCTGGGAGGGGGTTCTGCATGCATGCCCATCACTCAGGAGGACATCCAGAGCGGCCACGAGCTTCTCAAGGAGGGCCGAGGTGGGAAACCAGTGGGGCTGCTTTGAAGGGTGTGAAGTGCCGAGTGTCCACCCCTTCTCCCTTCCCTGGGCAGTCTGAGCCCCAGTGTGCTGCTGGGACGGGTGGGGAGTGTGACCCCACTTGCCCTGCCCAGGGCTGAGCTTGCAGTGGCAAGGGGACTGGCTGGTGCTGTCGGGAGGCCTGGGGGCCGTGGTGCGGCTGGATAGGTCCGGTTCGGTCTCCGTTTCTGTGGACCACGAGCTCCAGGGACAGACGCGAGGCCTCTGTGGGGTCTACAATGGTTGGCGTGAAGGTGAGTGGGGTGCGGCGGTGGTGGTGTCGGAGGGAAGGGGAGACTGAGACTTCAGACCCAGCCCCTCTGCCTCCCCCCTCACCCCGCCCCACACAGATGACTTCCTGGAGCCAGGAGTGGGCCTGGCTGCACTGGCGGCCACGTTCGGGAATTCCTGGAGGCTCCCGGACTCAGAGGTGAGAGGCAGCGCCCAGAGCCCGGGCCGCCTTGCCCACCGCCTACACAGCCTGCACCTAGCTTCCCTGACACCCTCGAGCCTCTGTGCTGTCTCCTGCAAGTGACAGCTCCTGTCCTTCTCCCAGAGGAGGAAAGGCAAGCGCAGGGTCCCCCAGGAGCTCACACAGCCCAGCTGCCTGTGTGAACTGGCCACTTGGGACACAGCACTGACTGGGTGGCCAACCAGCTTTGGTTAACGAGTTAGTTATCAAATCTCCTGCCTCCTCCGGGCCGACAGTGACCCCTAACTCTCCTGCCCGACCCCCCAAAGCCCCAGGATGACGTCTGGGCTGCTGGTCGTGACGGTGGAGCTTACAAGCAGCCGTGAGAGCAGAGGCTATTTTTCTGGTGTCCTTGTTCATGTGCCCTGTCCCTGTCCCCTGGCCTGACTCCAACTGTCCGCAGCCTGGGTGTCTGGATGCGGTGGAAGCAGCCTGGGGCTGCGAGGAGCCCCTGAGGGGCACGGAAGCGGGCGTGGAGGCCGGCCAGCTGCGGGCTGAGGGCCCAGGATGTGTGCCACCAGCTGCTGGACGGCCTATTCAGAGAATGCCATACTCGAGGTATGGGTGGGGGTGCAGCTGGTGCCTGGCACCACAGGGGCCCAAATAAGGAGGTGTGCTAGGGAGGTGCCAATCAGGGAATCTGATCCTGCCACCAGATTGCTTTGGGCCATTAGTCAAGCCATCCTCCCCTCTGTCCTGGGGGCTTGCGGGGGGGGGAGGGAGGGGTCGGTGGGGAGGGAGAAAGAGAGGGAGAAAAACATCAATGTGTGGTTGCCTCTAGCATGCCCTCCCGTCACCCCCGCTGCCCAGGGGGACCTGGCCAGCAACCCAGGCATGTGTCCTGACTGGGAATGGAACCAGCAACCCCTTTGGCTTGCAGGCCAGCACTCAATCCACTGTTCTGGGTTTTATCTCTGGGAAATGAGACCGCTCATGTGGATGATCTCTGAGGTCCTTTCCAGCCCTCATCTGACCATAAGAGTAGGGGCGTGGGGTGCTGGTGGTGGCGGAGGGGGCTGGCTGGCTGAGAGGCTGTCCTTTCTCTGAAGGTCCCCCCTGCCGACTACCACGAGGCCTGCCTCTTTGCCTACTGTGCCGCGGCCCCAGCGGGCACTGGCGGGGAGGGCGGTAGGCAGGCTGTGTGTGCCACCTTGGCCAACTACGCCCAGGACTGTGCCAAGCGGGGCATCCACGTGCTCTGGAGGAAGCCGGGCTTCTGTGGTAGGCCTCCCCACCCCGCAGGGTTGGGACTTGAGGGAGGGCCCTCGTGTGACCCCTACTTCTGAGTGCTCTAAGCTCCCAGCGTGGCCTCCGAGCCCCTCCGGAGCAGCGAGGTCTGGCTTGGGGGGGGCAGGGGCGCCCGCAACTCACAGCCGGCTCCTGCGCCCGCAGAGCGCCTGTGCCCGGGAGACCAGCTGTACTCGGACTGCGCCTCCGCCTGCCCGCCCAGCTGCTCGGCGGGGGACGCGGGAGCGGAGGGGTCCTGCCGAGAGGAATGCGTGAGCGGCTGCGAGTGCCCGCCCGGCCTCTTCCGGGACGGCGCCCTCTGTGTGCCCGCCGCCCGCTGCCCCTGCTTCCACCGACGCCAGCGCTACGCCCCCGGCGACACTGTGCGCCAGCGGTGCAACCCGTGGTGGATCCGAGGGCCCTGCCGAGCCTCTCGCTGCGGTCAGCGACCGCCAGGGCCCCTCTGACCCCTCCCTCATGCTATCTGCGCAACCCTGCCTCCCTTTCTGGGGACCGCTCACGAGTGATCTGTGGCCTCTCGTGGCTTAACTGGCGCCCCCGCTTGAACACCTAGCAGGTGACCTACGCTCGCTGATCTCTAACCCTAACCGGAGGAAGGGGTGCGGGGGGAGGCACCCAGAGCGTGTTGGGGAGCAGAAGGTCGTCTCCAGCTTGGCAGCACCCTCCGCCGGGGGCTGATCCAGAGGGCGCTCTCCCACCCCGTGTGCCCACAGCGTGTGCCAGGACGGCCGCTGGCTCTGCGCGCAGGCGCCGTGCCCCTCCGAGTGCGCGGTGGGCGGCGACGGGCACTACCTCACCTTTGATGGGCGGAGCTTCTTCTTCTGCGGCAGCGCAGGTTGCCGCTCCGTCCTGGTGCAGGTGGGCAGAGGACTAACGGGGGTCCCGGGCGGGGCGGCGGGGACGGGCTCTTGCTAGCACAGGGCCCTCCTAGGGCTGCTGTGGGGGAGAAAGGACCGTAAAGAAACCACTAAATCAATGAAGAAAACACACAGTCGTCCAGGGAAAAGCCGAGGGGGAAGGGGATCTGGAGGGAGGATGGCTGGGTTCTCACCTCCTCCTCAGGTTCCCGGGATGTCATTGCCACTCCCGCCCAGGGGCACAAAGCAAAGCCCAGCCTCACAAGTCCTTTCCCACAGAAGGGACCAGTTGGGTCTGTCATGCAAATAATCCCACGGGCTGCCCTGGCTGGTGTAGCTCAGTGGACTGGAGGGCGGGCTGGGAACCAAAGGGTCACCAGTTCAATTCCCAGTCAGGTCAGGTTCCCAGTAGAGGCATGTAAGGGACAACCACCACACATTGATATTGCTCTCCTTCTCTTCCCCTCTCTCTAAAAATGAATAAATAAATCTAAAAAAATAAATAATCCCATGGCCAATAAGGGACCTCTTGGTCTCCTAGTAAAATTAGGTGACATCCCAAGTTGTGGCCTACACGGGTACACAGGTTCTTACACACACAGACTCAAGCAGGTGTGCACATGTAGCATACACTTGTGCATGGGTGTGTAGATTTAGCACACACACACAGAACCATGAGCATACATACCCAGGGAGAGGAGAGAGGGGAGCCATCTCACCCCAACATGTAGACACACATATATACACACATGTGCACTTACATACACGTGTGAGTCTGTCAGGCGGTCAGCACCCACTGGGTGGGAAGCTGCCTCCAGGTGTGTGCTGCACCTGCAGACAGGTGTCCTGTAGAACACCTGTTCTCAGGTCTGCCCCACCCACCGTCTACCCAGGACTTGGCCAAGGGGCAGCTGCTGATTGTGCTCGAGCACGGGGCCTGCGACTCCGGGAGCTGCCTCCACACCGTCTCGGTCTCCCTGGGGGACACCCACGTGCAGCTCAGGGACTCAGGTAGCCTTGGCTCTTGGGGTACCTCCCTACGAGGCCTTCTCTCCCAGCAGCCCTCAGAACTGTGGCTCAGGCCCTAGCGGCCTCCCGTTACTGCTCCTCTCCCTGCAGACTCTGGCTTGTTCCAAGCACCTTCTGTCCACATGGCCCTCTGGTTTCTTAGCCCCAAACCTCCCCTCAGACCCCCAAAACCAAACTCGCTGCCTCTATTTCCCCTAACCTTCCCCATGAGCATACATACCCAGGGAGAGGAGAGAGGGAGAAGGTCGGAGGGAAGGCTGGGAGGGCCATCGGGGAGGCCCGGTCCCCCAAGGCCGGGCCTGAGGGCCCCCTCCTTCCTCCACAGGCCGGGCAGTGACGGTGAACGGGGTGACCGTAACGCTCCCCAAGGTCTACACCGGGCCCGGGCTGAGCCTGCGCCGAAGCCAGCCTCTTCCTGCTGCTCACCGCCCGCCTGGGCCTCACCCTGCTCTGGGACGGAGGTCAGGCCCCACCCCTACCCTCTGACGGCTACCTGCCACAGACGGGGGGTCTGACTCCCCTGACTCCTCCCCCCGGCCGCGGCCCGTAGTTCATAGGGAAATCCGTACCGCCTCACCCAAGAAACCCTTAGAAAATACCCCGTTTTCAGAGAGAATAAATGAAAATACATTTCCTAACACCCTGCCACCCAAACCAAGCAGTTGGTGTTTTAGAAATGACTATTTCTAAACTGGAATAGAAGTTGGAAACCAAAATACCGCCCCCCGCCCCCCTGCCCCCCGCCGTGTGGGAAGGAGCCTGGCGGTCAGCGCAGTGGGGCTGCCGTCGGCAGCCTCTAGGCTGCTCGGTCCCCTGGGGCTGGTGGGTGTCACAGTCCATCTTGGAGCCTGGTGCCGGTCTGGAGTCCGATCAGTTGGAGAATCTCCCTGTCCCTCAGCCTGGGTTTAGTTGAGGGACCCCCAAATGTACTTCTTTTCTCTTACCACCACCAATCATCCCCCCAACCAAAAAAAAGAGAGTAAACCAGCGCCCCCTATTGGGTGAATACCCACGCAGAGGGCCACGCGGCCCACTCAATAGCGCCCTTGGTCTTCTTGGACCCTGACGAGGGCTGGCAGGTCATTTCTTCACACAACCTGCCCCCTGCTGTGCCCCCTGCAGGCACCCGGGTTCTGGTGCACCTGTCCCCGCAGTTCCGCGGCCGTGTGGCCGGGCTGTGTGGAGACTTTGATGGAGATGCCAGTAACGACCTGCAGAGCCGCCAGGGAGTCCTGGAGCCCACGACCGAGCTGGCGGCCCACTCCTGGCGCCTCAGCCCTCTCTGCCCCGAGCCCGGGGACCTGCCACACCGTGAGCAAGGGTGGGGAATGGGCAGGGGAGTGTGGGGCAGCTGCAGAAACCCGGGGGGGGGGGGCGGGTGCAGGCGGCCGGGTGCTGCGGAGGGATCTGGCTGGTCCACCGTCACGTGCCTACAGGTGAACGCCCACCGGGCCGCCTGGGCTCGCGCCCACTGTGGGGTGCTGCTGCAGCCTCTCTTTGCCCGGTGCCACGCGGAGGTGCCCCCGCAGCAGCACTACGAGTGGTGCGTGTACGACGCCTGCGGGTGAGAGGGGCAGGCCTAGGGACAGCGTGGAGGGATGTGTGGCAGGCGGAGAAGGGCAGCGGGGGCTGACCCGATGTCTCCCGCAGCTGTGACTCAGGGGACGACTGCGAGTGTCTCTGCTCGCCATCGCCACTTACGCAGCGGAATGTTCCCGGCACGGGCTCCGCGTGCGCTGGCGCAGCCAGGAGCTCTGCCGTGAGTGTGCCCGCCCTGGGTCCCGATGCCCCGCCCACCACGCTCGGCCAGGACCTGCCGCTCTGCAGAACTTGCACGTAGCAAACAGCCTTGGGAAGGGCTCAGCTGGGGTCTCAGCCCCGTGTCCCATGACCTCCAGGCGTGTGACCTGGGGGTGAATCACCTGCCCTTTTGCATCCTCATGCCCTTGCGCTTTGGGTGACCCGAGCCTCTCTCCTCTCCACCTAGCTCTGCAGTGTGAAGGGGGCCAGGTGTACGAAGCCTGTGGCCCTGCGTGTCCCCCCACCTGCCATAACCATGGCCCTGAAGCCGGGTGGCACTGCCAGGCTGTCACCTGTGTGGAGGGCTGCTTCTGCCCTGAGGGCACCCTGCTGCATGGTGGGTAGGGTCGGACTGGGCAGGAGGGGGCGCTGGGGTGGGGCAGGGGCCACAAGGCCGCAGTGACAGGCTGGCGTGGGGGCCACTTTGTGCTTTGCTTCAAGCCCTGCCCTCTCTGGTCTCAGGAGGCGTCTGCTTGGAGCCGGTGTCCTGCCCCTGTGAAAGGGGGGGCAGCTTCTTCCCACCAGGCACGGCGCTACAGGAGGACTGTGGGAACTGGTGAGAGGAGGACTTGGGGGAGCCCCGGGCGCCCTGGGCCGGCCCAGAGCTGTGGCTGACCCCGGGGCACCATGTGCTCAGCACGTGCCAGGACAGCCAGTGGCTTTGTGGGGACGGCAGCTGGTGCCCGCTGTGAGGAGCCGGGGCCTGGCTGTGCAGAGGGAGAGGCCCCGTGCCAGGAGAGCGGGCACTGTGTGCCCCACGAGTGGCTTTGTGACAACCAGGACGACTGTGGCGATGGCTCGGATGAGGAGGGTGAGTGTCTTTGCCTGTGGGGGACAGTGTCTGAGGGACGGGTCAGTCCTCACATATGTCCTAGGGCCGTGTCCCAAGTGGCTGGTCCCATTACCAGCAGTGATGATGCGTAGGCAGGGGTGTTCTGAGCTTTCCTGGGGTGAGGGACTTCTCTGGGGCTTTTTGTTGGCTCCTGAGCCTGCCTACCTGCCCCACACCAGGCTGTGCCGCTCCGGGCTGCAGGGAGGGGCAGGTGTCTTGCAGCTCCGGCCGCTGCCTGCCCCTGGCTCTGCTCTGCGACGGACAGGATGACTGTGGAGACGGGACGGATGAGCAGGGCTGCCCCTGCCCCCCGGGCTCCCTGGCCTGCGTGGACGGGCGTTGCCTGGCCCCTGGCCCTGCTGTGTGACGGGCACCCTGACTGTCCAGACACTGCTGACGAGGAGTCCTGTCTGGGTGAGTGATCCCTGCCCAGCCTCCTGCCCACCAGGCCCCATCTTGGGAGCCCCAAAGGCCTGCCTCCCCTCCTTTCCCAAGCCAGCCTCCTCCTGGGAAGTTGGCACCCATGGATGTGTGAGTGGGAGCACCCCAAACAGTGGGTATAAGGCACAGCGCCCTGGGGCCTGCTCCCCCTTTCTCCAGCTGCAGGGCACGTGAGCTGCACCCCTGGGCAGGTGCCCTGCGTCGATGGCACCTGCGTGGGGGCCACCCAGCTGTGTGATGGAACCTGGGACTGTCCAGACGGAGCAGATGAGGGGCCCGGGCACTGCCCCCTCCCCTCGCTGCCCACGCCCCCTGCTGGCACCTTGCTCAGCCCCTCTGCTGGCTCCCTGGTGGCTGCTCCAACTCCCCTGGCCAGCACCAGCCCTGGTGAGGCTCCTGGGGGAAGAGGGGTCAGAAACCTGGGGTGTGACGGCCTGGAGCGGGGGCAGGAGGGCATATCCGGGGATTTGGGGCAGATGCTGGGGCAGGGAGGAGCAGGGCATGGACCCCAGCTTTCTGAAGACAGCAGAATGAAAGGAATGGAGGTGTTTGAGGGAGGCTGGGAGAGTCCAAACCTTCCAGACCGGGCGCTCAAGGCCCGGTCTGAGCTGAGGGAAGGCTAACGGAAAGTCCCGGATGAGGGGACGGCTTTTGGGAAATCAACAGGGCAGCAAATTGCAGAGCGACTGGACTTGGGGAGGCGTCGAAGGTGGGGCAGGGGCTGGGCTCAGGTCAGGAACAGGGCGGGCCTGCAGCTGGAGCTGAGCAGTGGCGGAGAAGGAAGGGCGGGTCTGGCCGGGGAACCCTGTCTACCCCCCCCCCCCCGCGGGTCTAGCGCGGTGCCCACTGCGCTGCAGCGCCGCCCTGCGGCCCCTTGGAGTTCCCGTGCGGCAGCGGCGAGGGCACCCCGCGGGGCTGGCGCTGCGATGGCGAGGAGGACTGCACGGACGGCAGCGACGAGCGAGGCTGCGGGGCGCCCTGTGCGCACCCCGACGTGCCCTGCGCCCGCGGCCCGCACTGCGTGGCTCCCGCGCAGCTGTGCGACGGCGCGCCCCACTGCCCCGATGGCTCGGACGAGGGCCCGGACGCCTGTGGTGAGCCCCGCCCGCCTGTGCAGCCCCGCCCGCGCTGTTAGGTCCACCTCCATCCCCCACCCCTAGTGGACCTCCGCGCCCACCGCCGGGGTGGTGCGCCAGCTAGAGAGTGCCTTAGGTCCGAGGCATCGGTCTCCTTTGATCTTTCTTCCTGAAGCTGCCTTTGAAGAGTCTTGCCCTTCCGCCCAGGCCCAGGAGAGGGAAGAAAAGGGCTTTTGTCTTTGCTTACATTTGGGCAAGAAAGGATGAGAGGGGGGCAGGCTCTTGGGGCAAGGGAAGTGGGCCTGTTCGGAGGGCTACCGCCCACGTCCTCCCCACCAGACCTGGGGGTTCCCTGTGTGCCCCTGCAAGTCAGGCCTTCGGGCCCAGCCGCCTCCCCGGGGAGGGGGGCAGTAGCTGTCCACAGGCCCTGCCCCTCTTGGACCCCTCTCCAAAGCATCTCGGAGCCAGGTTTGGGTCCCAGGTTGGCTCTGCCTCTTCCCACCCCTCCCCTTACCCCCCAGTTCCTCTGGCTCCCCCTGCCAGACCCTCCGCAGGGAAAGGGCAGGCGGGGCAGGAGCTCCGCAGGACACTTACTGTGCCCGCAGGCCCCACCCGGCTGCCCCCGTGTGGGGACCTCTTCTCCTGTCATTTGGCTCCCCGGCTGTGCCTGCACCTCGAGCGGCTCTGTGATGGGGTCGCCGACTGTCCCCAGGGCGAGGATGAGCTGGCCTGTGGTATGGAACCTGGCTTCCCTGCTGGAGCCCAGGGCTGGTGGGGGGGCCGGGCCGGCAGCGGCCCTCACTCCCCACCTGACTCTTTTCTCTCCGCTGCCCCTCAGAGGAGCTGCCGGCCCCAGGAGGCCCCAACAGGACAGGGGTTCCCTGCCCGGAGTACTCCTGCCCGATGGCCTCTGCATCAGTTTCCAGCTGGTGAGGGTCGGGGGTGGTAGTGCAGGGGGCAGAGCCATCGCGCCACCCAACCAGAAAGAGGCCCTGACCCGTTCCCTCCCCAGGTGTGCGATGGGAAGCCTGACTGTGAAATGGCATCAGAGGCCAAGGTCTCCGCAGAAGAGCAGGGCTGTGGGGCCTGGGGCTCGTGGAGCCCGTGGGGGCCCTGTAGCCGCACGTGTGGGCCCGGGGTGCAGGGCCGGAGCCGCCGCTGCTCCCCGCCCGGGCTCCCGGTGCTGCAGCTCTGCCCGGGCCCTGGGCACCAGACTCAGGCCTGCCTCACGGCTGCCTGCCCAGGTGAGGGGCCTGGGCCCCCAGGGGGGGCAGTGGCATGTGCCTGTGGGGCCCAGAGAGCCAGGTGGGGAAGGCCACCGGGCGCCTACCCAGACCTCATGGTGCCCCTGCCTGTCTGGCCCCTCCTCACAGTGGATGGTGAGTGGACCTCCTGGTCGCCCTGGTCCCTGTGCTCTGAGCCGTGCGGGGGCTCTGCCACCCGGCAGCGGCAGTGCCGCCCGCCCAAGAACGGGGGCCGGGCCTGTGCTGAGCTGCCCGGGGGCCTACACAGCACCCACCAGACCCGTGAGTGGAAGGGAGGGGAGGGCACGGGGGGGTGGTGTGTGTGGAGGGGCTGCAGGGGACCCTCTGTGAGCTCTGCCTCTTGCTGTCCTCAGGTCCCTGCCTTCAGGAGGGCTGCCCCAATGCCACCTGCTCTGGGGGGCTCGTGTTCTGGCCCTGTGCCCCCTGCCCTCTGACCTGCGATGACATCACCGGCCAGACCGAGTGCACCGCGGACCCGCTCTGCAGCAGCCCAGGTGGGGGCTCCGGGCCCAGGGCATGGCGGGCGTGCCTTCCAGGCCATACTGTATGCACAGGTGCCTCATCCTGGGCCTCCCCTAGGCTGCTGGTGCCCCACTGGGCAGGTGCTGGGCAGCGAGGGGCAGTGTGTGCGGCCCGGGCAGTGCCCCTGCCTGGTGGACAGGTGCCCTGCTACTGGCCCGGGGAGCACATCAGGGTCAACTGCCAGCTCTGCATCTGCCAGGACGGGCGGCCCCAGAGCTGCCGGCCCAACCCGGACTGTGCCGGTGAGGCCTCACCCTTGGCCTTGCCCGAGGGGTTCCCCCCAGCCGGGCACCCACCCTTCCTCCGCCCCCTGACTCTTGGCTGTTTCTCAGTGAACTGTGGCTGGTCCTCCTGGTCCCCCTGGGCTGAGTGCCTGGGACCCCTGTGGGAGCCAGAGCATTCAGTGGTCCTTCCGGAGCCCCAGCAGCCCCCGCCGCTCCGGCCGAGGCCGCCAGTGCCGAGGCATCCACCGCAAAGCCCGCAGGTACTGGACCCCCACCCGCGACCTGCGGGCGCCTGGACCCCTCTCCTCCGGCACCCCATAAGAAAGCTCCTTGTGTGCCTTTCCCAGGAGGGGTGCTTCTGTGTGTGCCCCAGACCCCAAAGGAGGCGCACCCCATTAGTCTAAACCCCAGGACGCCCAGCACAGCTGTGGGGAGCACTGGCCTTCTCCTGCATCAGTTTCATGGCCTCTGGGCCCTAAAGGGGGTGCAAGGAGCCCATGAATGCAGCTGAGCAAGTCCAGAGTGGGCATGGGTCCTCTGCTTTGGAGGGACCTGAGTGGGGCTTGTGGGGTGTAGCTGCCACCGGCCAGTTGCAGTTTCTCGGGTGCAAAGGTGGGGTTCACCCACTTGGCTCAGGACCCCCCCAGTTTTATGCCTGAAAGTGCCTGGTTCTGGGAAACCCCTCACTCCAGGCAAACCAGGGCGGGCTGGTTGCCTAGGGGAGCCCATTCACCAGGTGAGGGGCGGGCCTCCCTTCCCAGGTGCCAGACCGAGCCGTGTGGGGGCTGCGAGCAGCACGGCCAGGTCCACCGCGTCGGGGAGCGCTGGCGAGGGGGCCCCTGCAGGGTCTGCCAGTGTCTGCACAACGGCACCGCGCTGTGCTCCCCCTACTGCCCGCTGGGCAGCTGCCCCCAGGTGAGGGGCGTGGGCCAGGGCCTGGGGCAAGCCGTATGGTGTGGCAGGGGGTGGGGGGTGGCTGATGGGCTGGGCAGGTGGCCAGCTCAGCACGCCCACCCGTCTCCGGTGCCTGCAGGACTGGGTCCTGGTGGAGGGCAGGGGAGAGGCGTGCTGCCACTGCATCCCGCCTGGTGAGTGGGCCTGGGGGGTGGCAGCCCCAAGGAGTGGAGGGTATGAGGACCCAGGGGGACCGGGGGGTGGGGTGGGGGGCGGGGGCAGTGCCCTGCAGCACTTCCAAGCCTGGGGTGCTCTCTGGGGGGCCTGTGTGGGAAGGGGAACCGGCAGACCCAGCCCCTCCCTGTCCTGCACCCGCAGGGAAGGCGCCAGCCTCGGAGGTGCCTCGCCCGAGTCCTGGGGAGTCCGCAAAGACAGCGACCGTCACCCCCACCTCCCAGCCCAAGGCCACGGCCCTGCGACCAAGAATGGCAGCCGTGACAGTGCCGTCCCCACACCCGATGACTCCGGGGGCCCCCGCCAGTAAGATTCCTCAGCCTTCTGCCTACCAAGCCCGAGCCTCTTTGTCGTGGGGGGACAGAGGCCCTGGGGGCTTGGCCGCTTTGGCCAAGGTCACCCAGCTCTAGGTGAGGTCAGGGATTTTGTAGGACCGGGACTGGGACCCGGGCCTCTGGATGGAGCCCACCCCTTTTCCGCCGTCCTGGGAGAGGCGGGACGTGGGGCACGGCGTGCACCAGGAGGAGAGGCTGGGGGCTGCGGGAGGCGGCTGGCGGACAGGGCGGGCCGTGTGGGTCAGCTGGCCCGTGTGGTGGTGCCCGCAGGCCAGAGCCCGGCCCCGGGGCCCTTCCCGCGCGTGCAGTGCGGCCGGGGCCAGGCACCCTGCACGGTGCTGGGCTGCGTGGAGCAGGAGCAGCTGTGTGACGGGCGGGAGGACTGCCTGGACGGCTCGGACGAGAGGCGCTGCGGTGAGCACGGGCCCTGCTAGGCTGCCCAAGGGGGCTGTGTCCTGTGGGTGGGGCTGGCAAGAGGGCTTCAGGTTTGGGGACGTCTTAGTCCCCCATTTTTAGCCCAGCTCATATGGGAATGCATTCATTGTCCCTCTCACCATCCCCCTACCCACCCGTGCATCCATTCACCCATCCATCCACCTCACCATCCACCCACCCGTGCATCCATTCACCCATCTGCCATCTGCTCATTCATTTCACTCATCCACCCACCCACCCACTCGATAGTTCCCCCACCCATGCATCCATTCACCCATCCACCCACCTCACCATCCACCCACTCATCCATCCATCCACCCATCCACCCACCTCACCATCCACCCACTCGTCCGTCCATCCATCCATCCATCCATCTCTCCAGAGCAGATCACTATGCTCAAAGCCTGGTCTTCCAATCAGAAGAGAGGTCAAGTGTTAGCCAATCACAGGAAAGGGCCCTGCAGGGAGCACCCATTGAGGAAGGGACACCTGAGGCAGCCAACTGCTCTTTTAGACACGGGCCTTTGGGACTCTCCAAGAGCCCCTGACCGGCAGCCACCTGGGGGGCCCGTGCAGACTACCCCCTCCCCCCCGCCCCCTGCCACCTGAGCTTCACCCACACACAGTGGCCGGGGGTCTGCACTGGGCCTGAGAGGCCTCGGTCAGCAAGCCCGGTTCTGCTCTTGCCTGAGGTCCAAGGGGCTCGGTTTGTGGTCCACCCGGAATCACTCATCCCTTCTTCCTCCCTCCCCGCTCTCCGGCAGCGAGCCCTGGGCCCTTCCCGGTGCCCACCACGGCCCTGCCCGGGCTGCCCTCCCCGCAAGCCCTCTGCTCCGCGCGGCAGCTGACTTGCGGCAGCGGCGAGTGCCTGCCCCCCAAGCGGCGCTGCGACCTGCGGCCTGACTGCCAGGACGGCTCGGATGAGGACGGCTGCGGTGTGTGCCTGGCTGGGGGCGGGGGGGGGGGGGGGGGCGGCACCCCTGCGGGCCCCACTGCAGGGCGAGCCCCTCTGAGCCGGCCTCCCGTCCTCCTGCAGTGGACTGTAGGCTGGCGCCCTGGTCTGGCTGGAGCCACTGCAGCCGCAGCTGTGGCCTGGGTGTCGCCTTCCAGCGCCGGGAGCTGCTGCAGCCACCCCTGCCCGGGGGCAGCTGCCCGCCTGACCGCCTCCGCAGCCAGTCCTGCTTCGTGCGGGCCTGCCCTGGTAACCGGCTCCCGTGCCCTCAGGCCCTCTCGGGCCCCGGGTGGGACACCTGGGCTGGGCTCCCGTCAGAGATTCACACCAGGGAGGTGTCCCTGCTCCCTCCGGGACCCTAGGGGGGCAGCCCCACTCTGATGTCGCAGCCTCACACCTCCACAGGGCTTGTCCGGGAGGCTGTCCCCGACCCTGCCCTCCTGCTGCCCAAGTGGCCCTGGACAGGCCCCTGACGTCCCCACCTGTGGACGCCGGAGTAACAGGCGCTCCCGCCTGAGGGAGGGTAGCGGGCGAGCCCCTGGTCCTGGACTCTGGGCGCAGTGACCTTGCAGGCCTTCTGTTCGGTGGGTCCCCACCCCGCCGCAGCATTCCAGAGAGGGGTCTTTCTTCAGCCCCCACGTCTGGCCTCCTAGCCTGGCTTTAGGCTGCTGCCACCAGGGGGCGCCCTGCCCCTGCCCCTGCCCCAGTCCAGCCCTGTCCCAGGTCCTGCAGCCAGGGGAGGTTTCCTGGGACAGGAGGGGAAGCAGTGGTGTCCCGGGTGCTGCCCTAGGCTGCCCCACTGGTGGCTGTCCGGGCTCCTCTCTGCTCGGCCCCCTGCTCTCTCCAGCACCGCCCACGTCCCCGTGGGCTCGCCTGGCCCACCCCCACCCTTCCCTCCCTGCAGTGGCGGGGGCGTGGACCGTGTGGGAAGCCTGGGGACCGTGCAGCGTCTCCTGTGGGGGTGGCCATCGGAGCCGCCGGAGGAGCTGTGAGGACCCCCCGCCCAAGAATGGCGGCGCCCCCTGCCCCAGGGCCTCCCAAGAGAGGACAGCCTGTGGCTTACAGGCCTGCACAGGGGACACAGGTAAGGGGACAGAGGGTGGGACCTTGTGGGTGTCTCTGGGCCTCTTGGGGCCCACCTCACCGGGTGCCCATCTCCCACCAGACTGTGGGATGGGCCGAGTGCATGTCAGCGCCGAGCTGTGTGGGAAGGGGCTGGTGCCCCCGTGCCCACCCTCCTGCCTGGACCCCGAGGCCAACAGCAGCTGCGGGGGGCACTGCCTGGAAGGTGAGGCACCGCAGCCGGCAGACGGAACCCTCGGGGGAGTTTGGGGAGGCCGCCCACGCCTGCCCACCCTCAGTCTCCGGCCCCCCCAGTTGGGACTGAGTGTCCCCTCCTCCCTACACCCCAGGATGCCGCTGTCCCCCCGGGCTCCTCCTCCAGGATGCGCGCTGCCTGCCCCTCTCCGAGTGCCCCTGCCTCGTGGGCGGAGAGCTGAGGCAGCCCGGGCTTCCCTTCCTCCTGGACAACTGCAGCCGGTGGTGAGGGGTCTGCTCCCGTGGGCGGGGCCTGGGGTAGGGGCCAGCCTCCTCCCCAGCCCAGGCCTCCTCACCCTCTCTCTCTCGCCTGCAGCGTGTGTCACAGGGGGGCACTGCTGTGTGAACCGGGGGGCTGCCCCGTGCCCTGTGGCTGGTCAGCCTGGTCCTCCTGGGGTCCCTGCAACCGCTCCTGTGGCTCCGGAGTGAGGGCCAGGTTCAGGTGTGCGGGACGCAGAGACAGGAACTGGGAGAAGGGAGGGAAAGGGTGTGCTGGTGTGTGGGGCAGCTGGCGGAGCAGGGCCTGTGGCAGTGGGAGCCCTGCAGGGGGAGCATGGTGGTTGGAGTGTGGACGGACAGCCAAAGAAGGCAGGAGGGAGGGGTGAGGAGAGGAGAGGAGAGCAGCTGCCCAGGCTGGCCCTCTCCCCAGGTCTCCTTCCAACCCTCCGGCTGCCTCTGGGGGTGCCCCTTGTGAGGGCCACGCACAGGAGCTGCAGGCCTGCCACGCTGAGTGCGGGACAGGTACAGTCCGGGGCCGCCACCCCTTCCGATGCCTGCCCTGGGGACTCGGCGGGATGGGTGTGGCTGTCAGCCCTGGAACTTGCTGGCCTCGATGTGTGGGGCTTTGGTGGGAGGCCAGGGCCCCACAGGGACCTCCCGCCACAGAGACAGCCCAGCTGCCGTGGTCAGGCCACCTGTAGGGGGGCAGGGCATGGGGGCAGGGCTGAACCTACCAGCAGTGGGTGTCGGGCTGGGGGAGGCGGTCAGGAGCGAGCGGAGGCCAGACGGCGATGCCCAGGTGCCCCTCATGCAGAGCCAGTGCCGGCAGAGGTGCCTGGGTCTCACCGGTGCACAGGGTGGGTGGGGCAGGGCAGAGGGCAGGAGAGTTGTTGGGGCAGGTGTGGGGCCAGGGGGGTTGGGCCAGGCTCTTGCAGCAGGAGACGGAAGGGGGCAGCGGAAAGTGGCCGCTGGTGAACTGGCAGGGGTCCACGGGGACTCTGCAGCCTCCAGCACTGAAGCTGCACGGGGACAGTGGTTTAGAAGGCTCTGGGGCAGTGGATCTGGGAGGAAGCGTGGGGCTGGGTAGTGCACATGTCCAGGTGGGGGCCTCGGGGAGCAGAGCAGCACACCCCGTACCCGTGAGCCCTCGCCTGGCTCCGTAGCTTCTCGGACCCGAGCCAGGTCCCCGAGCCTCCCCGGCCCCGCCAGGACCCCTCTGCAGCAGGCCTGCCCTGCCCTCCCCAGAGGCGCTGGGCTGGACGGCGTGGACACCCTGGTCTGCCTGCTCCCGGAGCTGCCTTGCCCCTGGAGGGGGCCCGGGCTGGCGCCGTCGTTCCCGGCTCTGCCCCAGCCTGGGGGACGAGTCCTGCCCAGGGGAGGCCACTCAGGAGGAGCCCTGCAGTCCCCCCGTGTGCCCAGGTATGCCCCTGCCTGTCCCTGGGGTGGCCTGGGTGCCAGGTGGGGTAAGGAGCAAAGGAGAAGAAGGACGCTTTGGTCAGGGTCTAAACACCTGGGGAGGGCAGGGACACACCTGGCTAGTGTCCCAAAGCTCCTCCCCACCCCAGCCACCCCTGACCCAGAAAGCCCAGCATGAGATGAACCTGGTGGGCCTGGCTTGACCGAGTGAACTTGGCTCTTCCCGACAGTGCCAAGCGCCTGGGGTCTTTGGGCCCCCTGGTCCCCCTGCTCAGCCCCCTGTGACGGTGGCATCCAGACACGAGGGCGCAGCTGTTCTGGCTCGGCTGCTGGGGACGCCGAGTGCCAGGGGCCCCACAGCCAGACCAGGGACTGCGACACGCAGCCCTGCACAGGTGCCCAGTCCCCGCCCCATTCTCCCGCCCACTCCCGGGGGTTTTGACCTTTCCCCAGCCCCGACCCCCACACCTCACTGACCTTTGGCCCCAGAACAAGCAAGTCCTTGAGCTGAGAGAGACTTTGCTGGATTCCCTGTGTCTCCCCCAGCTCCTACCCACTGGAGACCAGGTACCCGCTGTGGCCTGGGGGAGGGGACCTCTCCCGGCTTCTCAGTGCTGTCAACGGGCTGTCCCCAGTCACCTACACGCAGGATTCCCCCCCTCCCCTCCATCCCCGGCCCCCCCCTTCTTCACCCCTGCTGAGACCCGCCATGTCTTCCCCTCCAGCCCAGTGCCCGGGGGACATGGTGTTTCGCTCAGCCGAGCAGTGCCGCCAGGAGGGGGGTCCGTGCCCCCGGCTGTGCCTGGCGCAGGGCCCTGGGGTGCAGTGCACCGGCTCCTGTGCCCCGGGCTGCGCCTGCCCCCCGGCCTCTTCCTGTACAACGCCAGCTGCCTGCCCCGCGCTCAGTGCCCCTGCCAGCTGCACGGGCGTCTCTACGACCTGGGAGCGGTGGCTCCGCTGGGCTCCTGCAACAACTGGTAGGCCACCAGGGGCAGGGCGGGGCGGTGCAAGGGTGGGACTGGCGCTTGGTGGCCCAGAGACGGCAGTGTGGACTCAAATGCACCCGGGAGAGGGGCGGGGGGCGGGGGGTGTGTGGGAGGGTGTGTTCAGCCTGCGTCCATGGTGCCGGGCCTGGGCCCTGTGAATGCCAGCAGGAATGAGACACTCCGGGCCTGGACATTTGACTTATGGGAATGACTGAGGCTCGAGATAAGTGAAGCGATTTACGATGGCACTAGAGCCTGGGGAGGGGCTTCTGACTTCTCCTCCTCCGGTTACTTCTCCGCTTCTCTTTCCCCAATATAACGACCTGGCATCCCCTCGATTTCTGCTCAGAAACCTCCAAGCGCCCAGTACTCAAAGCTGACACCAGGATCTGCCAGCAGAGGGCGCCCTAAGTCCATTCTTTTTTCTCATTCTTCTTTCTTTCAATGTCATCTCATTGTCTTCCTTTTCCTTTTTATTGTTGAACACCTGGCCCCTTCCCAATTCTCCCCTTCATCATCCTTCCCCCACTCTCCCCCTGTGTCTTTTGCTTTTTCTTTCACGTTTATTTTTCCTTGTCAAGTGGGCTTTGAAACATGGTTTGGAGAAAAGTCAAAGGAAGGGAAAACACGGTTTTCCTCCCCGGGAAGCTCACGTCAGGACCCGCTCTCTCTAAATTGCTCCCGCCTGGCCCTGGAGAGTTGTTCAAAGTCATGTCCAAACAGTGTTTAATCAACACCAATGCCAGGGCGTCAGGGAACTCCCCAGGGGTGGGGTGGGGGCGGGGCAGCTTCTGCTCCTGGTGAGAATCCTGGGTCACGAGCGAAATACGTGTAGGACCTGGGGGTGACCTGCTTGACTGCCCAGACCCTCGGTTTCTGTTCTGTGCGGTGGGCGTGGTGGCCCGGTCGCCTCCCCCCCCCCCTCCCCCCCGCCCCGGGAGGGGGGGAAGATTCCCAGAGCTCCAGGGGCAGGGGCTGACTGCGGCCACGGCGGGCTCTCTCTCCACAGCACCTGTGTCTCTAGTGAGATGGTGTGCACCTCGGAGCGCTGCCCAGGTACCCGCAGGGCCCTCGGGGACCATAGGGGGTGCTGGCCCACTGGGAGGGCAGTCCTGGGGCTCCTCAGTGGGGGCCCGGGGAAGCGGGGATCCAGGCACTGCTTTCACACCTGCCGCGCCCTTTCCCCGCCCCCGACCAGCACAGTGGCCTGTGGCTGGAGCCCCTGGACCCCCTGGAGTCTCTGCAGCCGCAGCTGCAACGTGGGGATTCGAAGGCGTTTCCGGGCGGGTACAGCGCCCCCTGCTGCCTTTGGGGGTGCTGCGTGCCAGGGCCCCAGTATGGAGGCCGAGTTCTGCAGCCTGCGGCCATGTCAAGGTGAGGGCTGGGACCAGGGACCCAGGACCCTCCAGAGAGGAGCCAAGGACAGTCCCAGTCCTTGGCACCCCCCATCCCGGCACCCCAAGAGAGGTGCAAAGGCCTTTTCTAAGAGATGCCACAAAAATGTGGTCCCCAGGGAGCCCTGAGCAGGGACCTCCTGGAGGGCAGCCTGCTTTAGGTTGAATCCCGGGGCCTCTGGAGAAGCGGGGCATCCCCTGGAGTGGGATGGGGGAAGGGAGGGATGCCCTAGGGAGTCTGGGATCCAGGGGGAGAGAGTGCCCGGCTGTGTATAGGGGAGGAGGAGGAGGTGAGCTGGCTGTGGGAGGCAGGGCCTGCAGTGACCAGGGACCTTTCCAGGTCCCGGGAGGGAGTGGGGCCCCTGGTCTCCCTGCTCCGTGCCCTGCGGCAGTGGCTTCCGGAACCGCACCCAAGGCAGTGGCTGGAACAGTCCCGTGGACTTCTCCACCTGTGGCCTACAGCCCTGTGCAGGTGAGGGCTGCCCTGGGTGCCTGTCCTGGGTCCTCCATTCTCACTCCCACCTGACCCAGGGCCCTGTCCGCCCCTCCCTGTCACCTGGGACCCCTCTCCCTGAGCCCCTGTGCAGTCCTGTGACCTCCCCGGGGCCGTACTGGAGCTGAGCCGGGGTCCAGCTGTCAATTTCCGTGTCCCCAGGGCCAGTGCCTGGCGTGTGTCCCAGGGACAAGCAGTGGCTGGACTGTGCCCAGGGCCCTGCCACCTGTGCCGAGCTCAGTGTCCCCTGAGGGACGAACCAGACCTGCCAGCCTGGCTGCTACTGTCCCCCAGGCTTGCTCCTGCTGGTGAGTGTCCTCCCCGCTGGCTTCCCGGGGCCTGGGGCCGTGACGGCGGGGAAGAGGCAAAGCCAAGGGTGTGGGGCTGGAGACAGGGGTCCCTGCAGAGTCTTTGTTACCCCTGACTTTGAGGAGAGGGACTGAACTCAGGGGAAGGGTGGCTCAGCCCTGCCAGTGAGCAGCAGGTGACCCGGCGAGTCTTATTCCTTGTTCATGTCTCACCAGGCCCCTGATTTTTCGTTTGTGAAATGGGGGATAGGTCTGGGAGGTCTTTCTAGGAGATTCCTGCCTGCTTGAATGCTCTGTCCTCTTATGTTACGGCTAGCTATTTACTGAGCACCTGCTGCACGCCTCAGTTTTGGGCTATGCTGTGGAGAAAGGGCAGGGGCTACCCTCACAACACCTCCACACACAGACACTGAGCTTTGGAAGCTGTGGGAGAGGTGCAGACTGGCAGGGGGCTGGGTCCGTCTGGGTGGGCTTCCTGGAGGAGGTGGTCCCGATTTGCCATTCAAGACTGGAGGGAGGTGGAAACCAGGGTTGGGAAGCTGGAAGATGCGGTAGGGGTGGTGGAGTTATAAGGGCCCGGGTTCAAATCAGGCTCTTCCACTAGCGGCTCTGGGACGTTGGCCTGAGTATTCGTGTGCCTCAGTTTCTTCTTTCAGTAAAATCGGGGTAGTAATGTGTTCAGGCATCAGAGTGCTTATGACGGTGAAGTGTTTTCTCAGGGCCTGGCCCGCACACTCCAGGACTCCTGCTGGGTTGTTTTTTTTTTTTTCCCCTCAAACATTTGAGATACTAGTGGCATCTGTCCAAACTCCCTGTGCACATGGCTTTGTCTGGTTTTAATTTTTTGATGGAAGTGTGGGGGGCGCCGTGCGGGCTGTGCATGTCATGCTTTGTCAGCCGATTTATTCGATCGCACGGCCTCACATCCTCCCACCAGAGCCGGTCTTTTCTCTCAGAAGCTGGGCCCCCACACCCTTCCCCGGTGACAGGAGGGGGCAGGGACGGATGTCTGGGGCAGGAGCATGGATGATGTTGGAGAGTGGGTGGGGGTCTGAGAAGGGGGTGCTGCGCTCGGATGGGGGCGGGGGCGGGGCGGGGGTGGGGGAGCGCAGCCCAGGCCAGAAACTGGAAGGTGACAGCAGGGTTTGGATTCCAGAACAACATGTGTGTGTGCCCGCCCAGGACTGCCCCTGCGCCCACGGGGGTCGCCTCCACCCGCCGGGCAGCGCTGTGCTTCGTGCCTGTGAGAACTGGTGAGTCCCCCTCCCTGTGCCATGGCCCCGTAGGCCCCCCAGGGCCCTGCTGTCCCTCCTCCCTGCTGTCCCTCCTCCGAGGCAGGAGACGACAGCTCTCAGCGAGCCGGGGAGAGGCCTCCTTCCCACCAGCCCGGTGCCCCGCTCTCCTCGGCCAGGCCTGCTCATGCCCCTTCTCTACACCCTCCGCCAGCCTCCAGCCTTCTCTCTTCCCACCTGACTCACTGCTGGGGTGACCACTGGTGGCTTGACAGCCACCGCCACCCTGGAGACCAGAAGCCTAAGATGGAACAGCCCCCCCGAGTGCCCCTGAGGGCTGTCCTGTGAGGGCTCTCTCCCGTCCTGTTTGCCAGCCGGCCATGGCTGGCCGCCTGCTGCATCGCTCCCATCTGTCCTCACCGGGTGTCAAAGGGCAGCTCCCTTTGTCTTCACGTCGTCTTCCTCTGCGCACATCTGTCTGTCTGCCTGCCTCAGTTTCCCCTTTGTACAAGGGCACCTGCCGTATGGGACTAGGGCCCGCCCCAATGACCTCACTGGAACTTGATGATCTCTGTAAAGACCCTGTGTCCAAATTGGGTCACACTCTGGGGGCTTGGGGCTTCAAACGGGAATGGGGGGGGACACACGGTGCAGAGTCTGCCACAGACCCCGACCCCCTGCTGCTCTTCCTCCAGCTCCTGTGTCTCTGGGCTCGTCACCAACTGCACCTCGTGGCCCTGCGAGCAGGGTGAGCGCCGGACCCATCCTGACTCCGCCCCCTGCGGGATTGCTGCTGCGGGATTGGCCTGCGCTGGGGCCGCGGAGGGACCGTCCTCACCACGGGTCGGGGGGCAGGGAGGAGGGATCCCTACGTCTCTCTCTGCACCCCCAGGTCCGCCTACATGGTCGTCCTGGACCCCAGTGGAGTGAGTGTTCGGCCTCGTGCGGCACTGCCCTGTGCCACCGGCACCGTTTCTGCGCCAGGCTCCCAGGCACTGTGCTGCCGCCGCCCCCACGGGCCTCGCCCACGCCTCTTTGCCCCGGCCCCGAGGCCGAGGAGGAGCCCTGCACCCTGCTGGCCTGTGACCGTGAGTCCCGTGGAACCCAGCATGGTCCCTCCGAGCCCCAGGGAGACCCACCACCGTGCACCAGTTGCCCCTCGGCCCTGCCCAAGCCACACCCCTACATTCCTTCCTCTGCTGCCCGCCCCCCCAGGAGCTGGGGGCTGGGGTCCTTGGGGACCCTGGTCCAGCTGCAGCCGGAGCTGCGGGGGAGGCCTGCTGGAGCCGCACTCGGGCCTGCGACCAGCCCCCACCCCAGGGCCTGGGGGATTACTGTGAAGGGCCTCGGGCCCAGGGGGAGGCGTGCCAGGCCCTGCCCTGTCCAGGTACCTGCCAGACGGGGGCGGGGCGGGGGGTGGCGAGGGGCGGAGGCGGGGAAGCTCCAGGAGGCTCTACAGGAGACAGGCCAGCTCCGTGACCCACACGGCTCCTGCTCGGCCCCTCCTGTCCCCTCTCCCGCAGTGACCAACTGCACCTCCGTAGAAGGGGCCGCAGTTTAGCCCCTGTGGCCCTCCCTGTCCTCGCTCCTGTGATGACCTCGTGGTGAGTCCTGGCCCCCTTGGCACGCCCACCTGTGCTCTGATCCCGAGGGTGACTTCCGGGGGGGCGGGGCGAGGTGGGGCGGGGCAGCCCAGCAGTGGCGGCAGGAATGGGGTCAGTGCCCGCTGGGCAGCTCCTCCTTCTGCCCTGAGAGTCTCAGGCAGTGAGCCTCACCTGGCAGCCCTTGACTACCTTAGCCAGTGTCGCTCAGTTCCACGTTCATTACAAGTGAAGGTCCATTACAAACTGTCAGCGTCGCCCAGGTCAAGCGTTTCACCACAAAACCGGCATGAACACACGGGACTCACTCCGTTCTACTTCCCAAAACCCAGCACCACGCCTGTGCACGGACGCTGAATGTGCGTGTGCGTGCGTGCGGGCGTGTGAGAGAGCGTCCGGCCAGGACCATGGACAGGGGCAGTGCCTGCGGCGGCCGTGCCGACTGGGTGCCTGTCCCGAGCAGTCTGCTGGGTGGGCCCGGCCCAGGCGGGGGCAGGAGGGAGGAGGGAGGGGTGCGCCTGGCTCCTGTCTCCCCCAGAGGGTCCCAGCTGTTTCCCCAACGGCCGCCCTCTCCGCTCCCCAGTTCCCCTGGAGGTGCTTTGCTTCCTGGGCGTTGACCCAGGTTCCCCACTGAGCCCCCGCTTTGCAGAGGGGACGAGGCGGAAGCTCTGATGGTGATGAGGGACACTCGGGCATAAACTGTTGAGAACCCTGGAACCGAACCAGGGCATTGCACCTTCCTCCACTTACCCCTGCCTGCCCCCTCGCTTCACCCTCTCTCCCGAGCCTCTGCACGCCTGCCTCCCCAGGGCACCCCTCTGCACCCCACTGCCACTGACCGCAGCCCCCCTTGTGGTTCCCCAGCACTGCATGTGGCACTGCCAGCCCGGCTGCTACTGCCCCCCGGCCAGGTGCTGAGTGCGGACGGGGCCCTGTGTGTGCCGCCCGGCCACTGCCTGGACCTGCTGACCGGGGCGCGGCACCCTCCCGGCACACGGCTGGCCCGGCCTGATGGCTGCAACTACTGGTGAGGCGGGCGTGTGGGCGGGAAGCAGGGGCGGGGGTGAGGGCGGGGAGCCCCTGAGCAGCCCCAGGTCTCAGCAGAGACCTGCCTTAGACTCCCACAGTCCTCGAGAAGATATGGGCATCCAGTCCCTTGATTATAGGTGGGGAAACTGAGGCAGCTGTGTGTGTGCTCTGAGGGAAAGGACAGGTGTGGTGGTTCCTCCACTTCTGTCCCCGGTTGGCACAGACTGCCTGAGGCCAGTCCCCACAGAACGCACCAGCCAGAGGCCAGCAGGGAGCCCAGGGGACACCCGGAAGGACCCTGAGAGGAGCAGGGAGGGGACCCGAGACCTCGGCAGGAATGGGGGTGAAGGGGTGAGGGGGTGAGGTGGTGCAGGGGGGTGCGTGTGGAGGACGCAGCAGCACGGAGCTGCCGCTGACCCCCTGCGCCCGTGTGACCCCCAGCACCTGCTCGGAGGGGAGGCTGAACTGCACGGACCTGCCTTGCCCAGGTACGTGCCCGGCCGGAGGGCGGTGAGGAGAAGCTGCCAGGTTCTCAGAGATGCCTGGGACCGGGGAAGGGACGGCTGTGTCCCAGACCCTGTCATTGTCCCCCGCAGTGCCCGGTGGCTGGTGCCCGTGGTCGGGATGGACGGCGTGCTCCCAGCCCTGCAGGGGTCAGACGAGGACCCGCTCCCGGGCCTGTGCCTGTCCTGCTCCTCGGCACGGAGGGTCCCCGTGCCCTGAGGACGCAGGGGAGCCCGGGGCCCAGCTTCAGCGGGAGGCCTGCCCCGACCCCGGTGTGTGCCCAGGTGAGACACCCGGACCAGTCCCTCCAGTCCCAGTAAGGGGGGCCTCCCGGGCCTCCTAAGGCAGGTGGTTCCGTCTTCCCGGCCCAGTAGACGGAGCCTGGGGCCCGTGGGGCCCGTGGCTGTGGTCTCCCTGCGACGCGTGCCTGGGGCAGTCCCATCGGAGCCGGGTGTGCAGCTGGCCCCCCACAGCCGAAGGAGACAGGCCCTGCCCCGGGGGCCACAGGCAGAGCCGCCCCTGCCGGGACAACTCCACGCGGTGCCCAGGTGAGGCCTCTTGCAGGGCCCAGGAGGGTCCCTTGTGAGGCTGGGGGGAGCTGCCTGGGCCGTTGATTCCCCCCATGCACACCCTCATGCGCCCCCCCCTTTGAGGGGCAGGTGGTTCACCCCACGGACCTGGGGCAGGGTGGGGGCTTGGAGCAGGTGGTGGGCGTGGCGGGAGGGCTCAGGCACCCACCGCCTCCACCTGGTCCTGCCGCAGACTGCGCGGGAGGCCAGGCTCTTCTCCCCTGTGGGCAGCCCTGCCCCCGCTCCTGCCAGGACCTGTCCCCGGGCAGCCTGTGTCAGCCGGGCCCGACAGGCTGCCAGCCCAGCTGCGGGTGCGCCCCCGGCCAGCTGTCCCAGGACGGCCTCTGTGTGGCCCCCGCCCACTGCCGCTGCCAGTTCCAGCCCGGAGCCATGGGTCAGTGCCCCCTCAGCCTCACATTCACAGAGCCCCGGGCGCTGCAGGGCCTGCCCATGCCCCCGCCTCCGCCCCCTGCCCCCTGCCCCCTGCCCAGGGGCCCCATCCGGGCCGCAGGATGAGAACGGACCCTCTGGCCCTTCCGACGCTGCCTGCATCCCCCACGTCGGGGCTGGTCCAGGACCCCGGCCCCGTGGGGTGGAGGCCCATGGGGAGGTAGCTAGGAGACAGTGAGGGAGGAGGTACAGAGAGAAGGTGCTGAGACATCTGGGGTCCCACCCCTGCTCCTGTGCCCTCAGGGGTCCCTCAGAACCGGAGCCGGGCAGTGGGGTCCGAGCTCAGTTCCTGGGAGAGCCTGGAGCCCGGAGAGGTGGTGACTGGGCTGTGTGACAACTGGTGAGCCAGGGATACGGGGGCGGGGCGGGGGCGGAGAGGGGTGTCCGAGGGGCAGGGGACCCTGGGGGAGGGGGCACGGGCGGGCCCTGTCTCCTGAATCCCTCCCTCGCCCGCAGCACCTGTGTGGCAGGCGTTCTGCAGTGCCAGGAGGTGCGCGGCTGCCCGGGCCCCGGGGAGTGGGGCCCCTGGGGCCCCTGGGAGGACTGCAGCGTTCCGTGCGGGGGCGGGGAGCAGCTGCGCGCCCGGAGCTGCCCCCGCCCCCCCTGCCCCGGGCCTGCCCGCCAGAGCCGGACCTGCCACACCAGGTCTGCGGAGGTGAGCCCCGCCCCGCCCCCCACCCCGGCTCGATCCTCCGACTTAGGTTTGGGTCCCACCTGGGTCTTTAACCCTGACTCAGGAACCTCCTGACCTCGCCCACCCCATCCGCTGCCCCTTCCCTGGGCCAGTGATGGGCAGGTGGAGGAGGACGCAGCCAGATTCAGGGGTGCCGAGGGTGGGGGAGCCGGTGGGAAGGGCTGTGACGTGGCCCTGAGGGGTCCGGCCCAGGGAAGGTGTGGTCTGCAGCCCTGGGGGTGAGGGGATGGGCGCAGGGGTGAGGAAGGGGCAGGCGTGGAAGCCGGCCACGAAGGCTGGAGCTGGGCGCTGACTCGGGCGTTGCTTCAGGGGCGGGGTGCCCGGCCGGGCGTCTGTACCGGGAGTGCCAGCCCGGCGAGGGGTGCCCCTTCTCCTGCGCCCACGTCGCCGGGCAGGTGGCCTGCTTCTCCGCCGGCTGCCAGGAGGGCTGTCACTGCCCCGAAGGCACCTTCCAGCACCGCTTGGCCTGCGTCCAGGTCAGAACCCACCCAGCCGGGAGCCCAGGGGCCGCCCCTGCCCTCCCCAGCCCTCCCTTTTCCCCCTTCTCAGCTGTCATCACCTCTGCAGACCCCCTGGCCTCTGGGCAGCTCGCCCCTTCCGCACCCGAGCCGCCTGTGGTCTTTGCTGCCCGGGCCTGCTCACTGAGGGGCGTTCCAGGGAGTGGGGGCTTTGCCTGGGCCCTGCATCCCCCCCAGCTCCTGACTCCAGCTTGGAGCCGCCCCGGACTGGGGTGTGGCCAGGAGTCACCTTGGCTCCTGAGGTCCAGCTCCGGGCAGGGAAGGTGGTTTCCTGCCAGATCCCAGCGGTGGGCACGGCATTCAGGCCACATCAGGGAAGCGGGGTCCCCGCCGCCCCTGGTCCTGCGGGGAGAGCATCCCCTCACCTGCTCCCCGCCTGGCCCAGACGCCTCGCCTCCCACCGTGGGCCCTGGTGCTGGCTCTGCTCAGAGCTCGGGTCCCTTTCCCAGCACTGAGCCCGAGTCCTGCAGCCAGTGACTGGTGGCCTCCCTGCAGCCAGAGTTCCAGAATGCTGTGGCCTTCAGGGCCACCGGCAGAGCAGCCTCTGGTCCCACCTCCTGACTTAGAGGCGGTGACGCTGAGCCCCAGGAAGGGAAGGGACACGGCTGATCACACAGGCAGCGGCCGGCAGATCCGGACACCCGCGCCGGCTGAGGCTCTCCCACCTCCCACACTCCCTCCAGGCCCTGCCCCTGTCAGGGCCTCTCCAGGGCGTCCTGGCTGAGAGCTCCCTGCGGCTGAGCTGCCTGGCCCGCTCAGGTCAAGCCCACAGGTCACTTGCCTCTCACCTGACACGGGCAAACGGTCCCACTTGCGCCCAGAAATGCTCTCCTGGGGCCCGGAGCCTCACCTGCAGCCGTCTGAAGATGCGCACAGGTGCAGAGGGCCTGGCACCCGTCCGCTGGCTGCGCCTGTGACCTTGCACTTTCTCCTCTGCCCCCACCCCCAGGAGTGCCCCTGCGTGCTGACAGCCTCGCTCCTGCAGGGGCTGGGCGCTGCCAGCACAGACCCCGGGGCTCGCCCACCCATCCTGGGGGACCTGGCTCAGCCCCTCGGGCCCGGAGATGAGCTGGGCTCGGGCCAGACCTTCCACGTGGTCTGCAGCAACTGGTGAGGTGGCTGATGGGGGAGCGGGAGCACTGGGGTGCCCTGTCCCCACCTGGCCCGGCTAACCCTGGTTCCTGGCCCTTTGGGCTGGGACCTTTGCCCAAGCCCCTCCCTGCCGAGGTCCACCCGGCCCTGCCGCTCACCCCCTGCCCCGTCTCCAGCTCCTGTGTGCACGGGAAGCTGTCTTGCTCCGTGGGTGACTGCTCCGAGGGAGATGGCTTCGGTCCCTGGGATCCTTGGGGCCCGTGCTCTCACTCCTGCGGTGGGCTGGGCACCCGCACCCACCTGCCACTGTGCCCGCCCCTCGGCCGCCTCCTGGCAGCCAGGACTGCCGCGGGCCCCTGCAGGACCTTGAGTACTGCCCCAGCCCAGACTGCCCAGGTGAGGGACAGGGAAGGCGCTGGGCTGAGGCTGACAGGCCAGGTCGATGTCGGCTGGCCCTTTGTCCTTTCCCGTCTCTGCCTGTCCTGTCGCTGCCTCTGGTCTCTCTTCCTCTCGCCTTCCAGCTCTGTGCCCTTTCTGGTCAGGTTTGTTCAGCCAACATTTCTGGCGCTCTTGCCAGCGCACCATCCTGTGTGTGTGTGGGGGGGGGGTGCTGTGGTCCCTGACCTTGGAATCCAGGGGTTCTGATAACCCATATTAGCGTGTGGTGAGCTCTGTAGGAGGGTGCGTGTGCTATGGAAGATCGGGAGGTTGAGAATTCTCCGAGAGGGACAGTCTAGGAGGACTTCCTGGAGGAGGCAATCGAAGGGGGTTTGAGGAATGAGGAGGACTTTGGCAAGCATGAGAGGGGAAAGGATGCCAGGTAGCAGGACCAGCTTGAGCAAGGGCCCTGCTACCACGAGGAAGTGCTGTGCGTGGGGCCTGGAGCAGCCACAGGAGAGCAAGTCGAACCGGACGTCGACGGCTTGGAACTTGGCCTCCAGCCCCGGGCTTGCCGCTGGTGCGCTGCAGGCTGGGAAACGTTCCTGAGCAGAGTTTTCCTTTGGCACAGGGGCTGCAGGGTCCACGGTGGAGCCAGTGACAGGCCTTGCAGGTAGTCCAGACTCCTCGGGTCCCAGGTCCCCCACTCCCTGCACCCCTCCCTTTGGGAAAAGCAAACTCGGGGTCTCCTCCCTCTCCAACCCGGCCTCCTGGGAGGGGAGGACCCCGGGGCTGACTCATCAGGAGCCCCCTCTCCTTCCCCAGGTGGCTGGGGCCCGTGGTCCCCGTGGTCCCCCTGCTCCCAAAGCTGCACAGACCCCCGTCACCCTGCCTGGCGCAGCCGCCGCCGCCTCTGCCTGGCAAACTGCACTGGGGGGGACAGTTCGCAGGAGCGCCCTTGCAACCTGCCCTCCTGCACAGGTGCGCCCCCCAGCCTCGGCCTCCGACCCTGACCCTCCCCTCCGACTCCCACAGCTGCCCTCGCACAGCTTGCTCTAACGGCCAGCCGGTGTCCCACCGCGAACCCCAGCCCCTCATGCCCCCCAGGCAAACCGAGCTCTCAGCCTGACAGCTAGCGGGTCACAGACCGTGTCTGACTCAGGCCCCGGGCCTTTGCCAACCCAGCAGTGGGTGGGAGCCCTGCCGGCTTCCAGCAAACCCTCACGCACACATGTATGGGACACCCTCCCCCAGGTCCCATCCAAACCCCTTGGCCGCCCTGAAGTCTGGCACTGCTGTCCTTCATGAGGAAGGGGAAACTGAGGCCCAGCTGTCAAAGCCACACAACAGCCAGTGTCAGGACGGGAGGGCGGGCAGGGGAACCACAGGGCTGGAGGAGGTCACAGCTGGCCCTGGGGCGGGGCCCGCACTTGAGCTTCCTCCAGCTCGGCCCGTCCCATCCCATCCCACAGAGCTGCCCCTGTGCCCCGGCCCTGGCTGCGTGGCCGGGAACTGTTCCTGGACCGCCTGGGCCCCGTGGCAGCCGTGCTCCCGCAGCTGCGGGGTGGGCCAGCAGCGCCGCCTGCGGGCCTACCGCCCCCCGGGGCCCGGCGGGCACTGGTGCCCCGACATCCTCACGGCGTACCAGGAGCACCGCTTCCGCAACCTCCGCGCCTGCCCAGGTGAGGGCGCCCTTCCCTGGCGTCAGCGGCCCCTGGGGCCCTGCCATCTTAGCTCGGGACCCTGCTCCTGGCTCCTGGGACACAGCGGGGGGGGTCCCTGTCTGAGCCAGACCCTTCACGCGGCCCTCCTCTGTCCCACACAGTGCCGGGAGGCTGGTCTCGCTGGAGCCCCTGGTCCTGGTGCGACCGCAGCTGTGGGGGCGGCCGGTCCCTGAGGAGCCGCCGCTGCTCGAGCCCCCCACCCAAGAACGGGGGTGCCCCCTGTGCCGGGGAGAGGCACCATGCACGGCTCTGTAACCCTATGCCCTGTGGTATGGCGGCGGGCTCTCTCCACCCCCCCCCCCTCTGCTTTCAGCCCCATGACACTGAGATATAGTTGGGGACAGGCCAGCGCCTCTCTGTCCACTTAAGGCATCTCAGACCAGCGGGGCAGAGCCGGGATCTGGGTGCTGGGTGAGGACTCCCTGTGGCCCAGGAAGAGCTGCTGGAATCTGCCCTCCTGCCCCGCCCCCGCCCCCTGCCCCCTCCAGCTCCTGCAGGAGGGTTTCAGGGTGATGGTCCCTGGGATGTGGACCGACCGAGCCGGACAGGCTGTAACCCCTGCCCCCCGCCCCGAGCTTCAGCTCTGTCTGCCGTCGCTCCGCCCGAGCTCCCTGGCCTGGGGACCCTGGTTTCTCTGGGGCCCACCGTCTCCACCGGGACGCCCCCCCACCCCCGCCACCACACATGGACATCCCCGCTGTCCCCCGGAGGAACACAGATGTAGGGGCCACACACACAAGGGACGATGTAGATGGCTCCTTCGTGGTTGGTTTTTTAGATGCACGAATTCAGTTCAGCTCAACAAGCTTTTCTGGGAATCAGGCTAAGTGAGAGGGACTCTTGCCAGCTCAGAATGTCCCGGTCCCAGAGCCCCAGTGTCCTCTCGTGTCCACGGGCACCAGCACGGGGAGAAGGATGGGCACGCAGCCTTCACAGAGCTGAGGGCGCTCCCGGGGCTCAGGGCCCGCCTGACCCCAGCCCCTCCCCTTCTGCCCAGAGGCCGGCTGCCCGGCAGGCATGGAGGTGGTCAGCTGTGCCAACCACTGCCCCCGCCGCTGCTCGGACCTGCAGGAGGGGATCGTGTGCCAGGAGGACCAGGCCTGCCAGCCGGGCTGCCGCTGCCCTGAGGGTACGGCAGGGCGGCTCGGCGGGGCGGTGGCGGGGCCCCGGGTGCCGGTGCAGCTCTGGAGGGCCGCCTCCCGCAGGCTCGCTGGAGCAGGACGGCGCTGCGTGCCGGTCGGGCACTGCGAGTGCACGGACGCCCAGGGCCACAGCTGGGCCCATGGGAGCCGGCACCAGGACGCCTGCGGCAACTGCACGTGCCGGGCTGGACGGCTCTCCTGCGAGGCTCAGCCCCGCCCACCGCCCGCCCACTGCGCCTGGAGCCGCTGGTCCGCCTGGAGCCCCTGCAGCCGCTCCTGTGGGCCTGGGGGGCAGCAGAGCCGCTTCTGGTACGGGGCTGGGCTGGGCTGGCCGGTGTCCACCCTCCCCACCGCGGGTCCCTGGTTCCTCCTTTAGTATAGTGTTCCTGGACCCCCCTGCCATTGGTGGCTTTGCACCCATCTGGTGCCCTGGCCCCCAGCTTCTGTCCCTGGTCACCCTTGCCTGACCTTGGCCACCTTTATGCCCTGGCCCCACCCAGGTCCTCCACCTCCGGCTCGTGGGCGCCCGAGTGTCGGGAGGAGCAGTCCCAGAGCCAGCCCTGCTCTCAGCCCCCGTGCCCACCCCTGTGCCTGCACGGGAGCCACCCTCGCTCCCTGGGGGACAGCTGGGGGCAGGGCGAGTGCCAGCAGTGGTAAGCCCAGGGGCGGGGGCGGGGTGGGCTGTGCCGGCCTGCGGGACGGCAGGAGCGTCCCTGAGTCGGACCCCTCCTCCCGCAGCTCCTGCACCCCGGAGGGCGTGCTGTGTGACGACACCCACTGCGCAGGTCTGGGGTTTCGGGGGGTCCTGCCTCTCCCCACCCCACCTCTCCCCACCCCGCCAGCCTCCTGCCTGGCTGGTGGTTTTCTTGCTCCGTGTCCTGTGTCTCTCTCCCCATCTCAGCTTCCGCTGCCCTGAGCCACCAAGTCCCCGCCCGACCAGCCCCGGGGCCTTTGCTCACTGCCCCCCAGTCCCTCTGACCTCCCCTGTGTTCTCCCGCAGTGCCCGGGGCCTGGACACCGTGGTCCCCCTGGTCTGGCTGTCCCGTCTCCTGTGGAGGTGGGAACCAGGTTCGCACCCGGGTCTGCGAGGCTTCAGCCGCTCCCCACGGGGGGCCCTTGTGCCTGGGTCCCGACACCCAGACCCGGCGCTGCAGGTGGCAGCCTTGTGGGGGGCCGCTGGAGGCCTGCTCCTGGGGCCCGTGGGGGCCCTGCTCCCGAAGTTGTGGCCCCGGCCTGGCTTCCCGCTCCGGGGTCTGCCCCTGCCCGCTGGCCGAGGCCGACCCCGCCTGCAGTGGCACCCTCCTGCGCCCGGAGGGTGCTACCTGGGGCCCTGCGTGGGTGAGTGTGCCCGGGAGGGGAGCCCACCCTGTCTCCCCACCTGGGAAGGTTCAGGGAATAGCAGGTGTTTCCCCACACCCCAGAGCATCCCCCTAAAGTGCATCTGTACCTGCTCCTCCCCATTATATTGCTGAGTCCCTTCCCTCTTGCTACCAGTTCATCCTGCAAAGCCCTTTGAGGTGGGACCCTGGCAACTGAGTGGCAGGAACCCAGCCAGGACCTTTCTGAATTCTTGGCGTCCTTCCACCCTTCCCTGCGCAGGGTGTTGGCCGGGGCCTGGATGAGGTGGGGGTGGGTGGGAGAGAGGCCAGGGGGGCCCAGAGGGGACCCCACCTTGGCCCCCAGAGGACTGCGTGTGGGGCAGCTGGAGCCCCTGGACGCGGTGTTCGCGCCGGGTGCCGGTGCAGCAGCGCTACCGCCACCAGAGCCCGGCGCCCGGAGGGAAGGGGGCCGGCGCCCCCTGCACACAGCTGGACGGCCACTTCCGGCCGTGCCTCGTCGGCAACTGCTCTGGTGAGGCCCCCAGGAGCGAGAAGCCGGGGAGCCGAACCCCGAGGGGCCTCCCGGGGGCCCCACTGGGACTCCCAGCTCCCCGTGGGACACACCTTTGCGTCCCCAGGACCTCGGAGCACTTGCCCTGACCTCGGCACCCGCGCTGGCCCCTGCCTCTGGCAGCCCTGCTGCACCCACAGCTACTCTCCTGTCAGAGCTGCTCCTCCCCACCCCACCGCGGGGGCTTCCCTGGGACCTCACCTCGACCGGCCCAGCTGTGGCTTGGCCCACGTGCGGCGGGTCTTGCCGCCTCCCATCCCATCATAGCCGCCTCCATCTCTACCCCCCCCCAATCCTTTACCTGCCAGTCCCTGAGCACCCGCCAGGCCCCTGACGCCCCACAGCCCACCCTCCAGGCAGCTTCTGAGCTCTCCCCAGTGCCCGGCCCCCTCCCTGAGGGCACCCATAGGGCTGAGGGGCGGCTGGATGGGTGACGGTGTCTTACGTACACACGGCAGGGGACAGTGTTGCTCTCTTCCCCGGTGACTCCAAGGAGCTCGATGGGTTCGGGGGGTGGGGGGTGCCTCTGCGCTGCCCCCCAGCAGCAGCGTGTCTGCCTCCCCCTCCCCCGCCAGAGGACGGCTGCACGCCCCCCTTCCAGTTCCGGGCCTGCGGCTCCCCCTGCGCCGGGCTCTGTGCCACACACCTGAGCCGCACCCTCTGCCAGGACCTGCCGCCCTGCCAGCCTGGCTGCTACTGCCCCGAGGTGAGGGCGGGGGCCGGGGAGACGCCCCAGAAGGAGGCCCTCGGTCCACACCCCCAGACCTCCTCCCCTGCATGCCGCCCCCAGTGACCCCTCTGCTCCAGGCCTTCCGAACGTGTGCCTCGTCACAGCCGTCCAGCCGGCCGTGGCCCTCCGCCCATCCTCGCCCAGCGACGTGGGCCAGGCACGGTGCTGGCCACAGGATGCGTGGATGACCGTCCCACAGTCCTCGCGTCTCCTTTCACACAGGGACTGCTGGAGCAGGCGGGGGGCTGCGTCCCCCGGAGCAGTGCAGCTGCCAGCACATCTCAGGAGAAGGCGCCAGGGTGACCTTGGCCCCTGGGGACCGCCTACGGCTGGGCTGCAAAGAGTGGTGAGCGAAGGGGCGGGGGAGGCGGCGTCAGAAGGGAGAGGCTTAGGGAGGGGGCCAAGCTCGGCCTTGGGGGCTCAGCCCCGCTTCCTGTAGCTCCCAGTGCGCCCAGAGCTCAGGCCACCCCGACTGGAGCCCCCTGCCTCACCCGCTGCCTTGGGCTGGGCCCTGCCGCCCAGAGCCCCCACCTGACCGACCCCTCCCACAGCGAATGCCAGCGCGGGGAGCTGCAGTGCACCAGCGGGGGCTGCCAAGGTAACTCTGGGCCAGCGAGACCTGCTGTCCCCCTTCGCCTGGGACCGGGGGTGTTTCTGGGACCTGGAGCCTTCAGTGATGGGACTGGGACTGTCCCAAACAAGCCAGCGTGGTGGGCCACCCTACCCTGCCCTCCCACATCCCTCCCTCGGCCTTCCTGGTGGCAACCCGCGCTCCTCCCTCCCTCCCTCTGCACCGGGGTCGCTGGGTTTGGGGAAGGTCACTGTCAAGGTGCCCACTCGCTGCCCGTCCTAGGTCTTCTGCCTCTGAGTGGCTGGTCCGAGTGGTCGCCCTGCGGGCCCTGCCTGCCCCTCAGCGTCCTGGCCCCTGCCTCCAGGACGGCCCTAGAGGAGCGGTGGCCCCAGCACCCAGCCGGCCTTGCCCCAGCCTCGGCCCCCCTGCTGGCCTCGGAGCAGCACCGCCACCGCCTCTGTTTGGACCCTGAGACAGGCAGGCCGTGGGCTGGGGACCCGGGCCTCTGCACCGTGCCGCTCAGCCAGCAGCGCCTCTGCCCGGACCCCGGAGCCTGCCTTGGTAACGGGAGGGGCCGGGCCGGGCAAGGCTGGGCCACGTTCAATCTGGTGGCCGGACAGTGAGCTGACCTGCCACCCCCCCCCCCCGACCAGCTGGCTACCGGGTGGGAGCCCACGGCCTTCGGGTGGGAGCAGGAGGCAGAGCGGTGGGCCCTGGGCACTGACTTCCATTTTATCTCCCCAGACCCGTGCCAGTGGAGCCCATGGGGGCCCTGGAGCTCCTGCGAGGTGCCCTGCGGTGGGGGGTTCCGGCTGCGCTGGAGAGAGGCAGCAGACCCCCCCGGGGGAGGCTGCTGGGGACCCTGGGCTCAGACCGAGAGCTGCAACCCGGGGCCCTGCCCAGGTAACCCCTGGCGCCGCGGCCTCTGGAGCAGGGGACGGGGACCGCGGCACTCGGGTCAGCCCCTGAAAGGGACGCGCCTCAGCCCCTGGGAGGCGGGGCATGTCCTTGGGGTCCCAGGACGTCCTGCCTTCTGGTCCTCAGGGGAGAGCTGCGAGGCCCAGGACGCCGTGTCCACCCCCGACTGCGCCAACCAGTGTCCTCGGAGCTGTGCCGACCTCTGGGACCGCGTGCAGTGTCTGCAGGGGCCATGCCGCCCAGGTGGCCAGCCGACGCCCACAACCCGGCCTGGGGACTCTGGGGGAGCCCAGGCCTGCTTCCCTCCCTCCCGCCCCCCGAGAACACGTGACCCGGGGGCGGGGCGGACAGCTGCAGCAGAGGTCACTTGTGCAACCAGCGGGGGGTCCTGCCCAGAGTGACCTGGGTCAGGATGGGCTGAGGCTAGTGCGGCGACGGGAGGTAGTGTGGAGACCAGTCCATGCGGGCTGCAGGGGGAAGGGTGTTCCGTGCCAGCCCGAGGCTGTGGACTCCATCCGGCATCCAAAGGGATCGGCTGTGGGCGCCAGCCCGAGCACCGAGTCCTGCTTGTCCTCCCACCCCCCCCAGGCTGCCGTTGTCCCCCTGGCCAGCTAGTACAGGACGGGCGCTGCGTGCCCATCTCCTCCTGCCGCTGTGGCCTGCCCAGCCCCAATGCCTCCTGGGTGCTGGCCCCAGCCGAGGCGGTGCAGCTGGACTGCAAAACCTGGTATGCTGCCCGCCAGTGGCTGTGGGGGAGCGTGCGGGGGGTGGGAGGCTCCGGGCAGGCGCCTCAGGGCGGTGGGCGTTGCTGGGGACCGAAGGCTCTGTTCACCGAGACTCGGCCGCTGAGCCCTTTCTGCACACCCCTGTCCGCAGCACCTGTGTCAACGGGTCCCTGGAGTGCCCGCACCGTGAGTGTCCAGTCCTCGGGCCCTGGTCAGCCTGGAGCCGCTGCTCGGCTCCCTGTGGTGGGGGCACCCGGGAGCGCCATCAGGAGCTGCCAGGAGAGTCCTGGGGGGGCGCCCTGCCGGGCCCAGGACACAGAGCAGCGGCAGGAGTGCAACCTGCAGCCCTGCCCCGGTGAGTGCCCCGCCCACCATGGGGCCTGTCCTTCCCTCCAGGGCCGCTGCGCCCAGGCCCCGTCCCAGCTGGCGGGTGGCGGGTTGGTACGGGTAGCAGCCTCCCTGAGAGTCCACCTCACGATCTGTGCGCCCCCCCACCCCGCCAGAGTGCCCCCCGGCCAGGTGCCCAGCCCCTGTGCCACCTCGTGCCCACACCTCTGCTCGCATCTTTGGCCTGGCGCCCTCTGTGTGCAGGAGCCGTGCCGGCTTGGCTGTGGCTGCCCCGGAGGGCAGGTGGGTGTGGGTGCTGTGCCCTGACTCCCACGGGGAGGGTGGGGGGAGGCAGTGGTCCGAGTGTGACTGGAGCCCGTGCTGCCCCAGCTGCTGCACAACGGCACGTGCGTGCCCCCCGCTGAGTGCCCCTGCACCCGCTCTCTCTGCCCTGGGGCCTCACCTTGACCCTCGAAGAGCAGGCCCAGGAGCTGCCCCCAGGGACTGTGCTCACTCAGAACTGCACCTGCTGGTGAGGGCCGGGCTCGGGGGCTGGGCTGGGGCGGGCGTGGAGGGCTGGGTGCCGAGGGTGGGGAAGGGAGGAGGGCGTGGGAGGCTCTGACCTCCTGCTCCTGTTTTCCCAGTGTCTGCCAAGGGGGGACCTTCAACTGCTCCCTCGCCGGCTGTCAGGGTGAGGTGTGGGCTTTCCGGGTCCCATCTGGTCCCCCAAAGCCGTGGCTGGGCTGGCGCTGAGGAGGGGAGAGGGTCCTGCCCACCCCTAGGCGAAGCCGCTGCCTTAAGGAAGCACCTTCCCTCGTCTGCCCACACTGACCCCTCCCTGCCCGGTGTCCTCGGGATGCTGGGGGGGAAGGACGCCCGGGTGCCCTCCCAGGGCTGTGAGTGACACAGGACGTGGGGGGTCCTTTCCCCGCAGATGAGGTGCAGAGGGTGAGCTGAAACAGCTCAGCGGTCTCCAGGTGGAGGTGTCTGCCCTGGGCTGTGTCACCCCTGTGTGATCGGGGTCCACAGGCCTTTGCCCAGGGCCCACGTGTGCCCAGCTCTGCCTCACGGGGCTCCGTGTGGATTCAGGGACACAAGCATGGAGAGCCCCGGGTACCCCAAACCTGGTAGCTGAGGGCAGACTCCCCCCACCAGGACAGGTGGGGGCGAGGAGACAGCCTCTGGCTCCCTGACAAGCAAGCAGCACCCACAGGATGTGAACTTGGTGCTGCAGCAGGGGAGGTCGGGTAGACAGGACAGGTCAGGGGAGGCTTCCTGGAGGAGGTGACACCTGCGCTGGGCCTCACTAGTATTTGCGAGGGTGCATGTGGGGTGTTTGGAGGCCTAGAAGTTTGGAAGCTGCTGAAGCTCAGTAGACAGCGCTGGGGAGGGGAGAGGGGATGCCGGGGGCACCCTGTGTGGGACAGGGGAGAGCCGAAGCTTTGCCCAGGGCTGATGAGAGTGGTGGGGGGGGGGTGGTCTTCCCCAGCAGAGTGTCCCCCTGGAGAGGTGTGGCAGCAGGTGGCCCCTGGGGAGCTGGGGCCCTGCGAGCGGACAGTGCTGGAGTTGAACGCCTCGGAGACGCAGGGCCACTGCGCTGCGGGCCAGGCCCCGGGGTGCGTGTGCCGGCGGGGGCTCCTCCGGAGCCAGGCAGGCCCCTGCGTGACTACGTGCATCTCTGCGAGTGCTGGCACCGCGGGCGCCCCCACCCGGTGAGGCCCCTCGGCTCCTCTGTGCCACCTGCGCCTTCTCAACCCGGTTCCGCCCCTCCCCCCCCCCCCCCGTCCCCCTTCTAGGGCCTAGGGCCACACGTGGGTCAGTCTCTGGGCCGCCAAGGCCCACCTGCCCCCTGGAACACTCGGGCTGCCTCCGGTGCCGGCTCTGTGCCCTGGCTAGGCCCCCAGGCCGGGCTGAAGGGTGGGTGGTGTTGTAGAAAAGTCTACGAACTGAGAGATGGAGATTGAGGGAGCGTGTCCGCCCCTCTCCCCAGCCCGGAGCCGAATGGCAGGAGGTCTGTGAGAGCTGCCACTGCCTCCGTGGGAGGAGCGTCTGCACCCGGCGCTGCCCCCCCCCTCACCTGTGCCCAGGTACCTGCTTGTAACTGCAGCCTGCCCACCCTCTCAGAGTGGCCCTGCGGGCTCCTCCCTGGCTCTGTCCCCAGGGGCTGGTCTCAGGGCTCACACGGGCGTGGGGCCGAGCTCCTGAGTGGACTGGGGCCTCTGCTTCTGCAGGGCGAGGTGACCGTGCAGGAGCTAGGGAGCTGCTGCCCCACGTGCCGCCGGGCGACTCCGGGTACGGAGGGGACTGGGGCGTCACTTGCTGCTCCTCTCCCCGTTCTGGGCCCTTCTCCCAAACTTCTCCAGCGCCTGCCTCCGGAGGCCCACCTCCCCCGCCCTGGCCGCCTGGGGAATGAGCAGAGCAAGGGCCCCAGTGCGGCACCGTAGTGCCGGGCCCCCACCCCGACATGCCCCCCTCAGACCCACGCTCGCCGGGCACACAGAGTCCCAGCGGCCTTTCCCGTCTGCCCCGCCCCCCAGAGGAGCAGTCGCCTTCCTGCCGGCACCTGATGGAGCTCCGGAACCTCACCAAGGGCCCCTGCTACCTGGACCAGGTGGAAGTGAGCTACTGCTGTGGGCACTGCCCATCCAGCACCAACGTCCTGCCTGAGGTCAGCACGGGGGCCACTCTGCAGGCCCAGGGGAGTCCATTCGGCCCTGGCCCCCAAGCACAGGACCCAGCCAAGCCCAGGGGACTCAGGGGACCCAGGGGACATGGCCGATCTCCTGGGGAGACAGGGGATCAGAGCCGGGGCAAGTCTTCACCAAGGTCTGGCCCACACCTGCTGCTTGGCCTGGAGACCTGCGTCAGGGTGGGGCTCCGGAGCCCGGGGTGCACCTCTGCCTCTCCAGGGAGCCCCCTTGCCCTCTCCTGCTGCGGCCCCGTGCAGTTCCCAGCATGCCGTCTGCCCACTGGGCCCCTCGAGGCAAGCAAGCCAGGACCCCACTGAAGAAGGGCACAGAGGGGCTAAATAGGTCCTGACCTCAGAGCCCATTGTCCAGTGAGTGACAGCATGGAGGGGTGGTCTTTGTGCGTAGAGCCTCCTCCCGGACATTTATGAGCACGTCCGGGAAGATGGACGGAGCTCCGTGTTGTGGGGGCTCTCCGGGACCCAGAAGGCCCTGCCCCTGCTCCTGGCTCGGGCCTTCTCAGGGGCCCTGTGCCCACCCCGAATCCCCTGGCCCTCAGCCTGGAGACCTGTGTGTGGCTCCAGCTCTGTCCTGCCAGGACCCTGGCCTGAACGGAGCCCTGGCTCCGCCCTGCCTTGGTCCACCTGAGGCATCCATCCCCGGAGGGCAGAGGCATCCTTCCCGCCTGCTCCTCGGCCCTGGGCCTCTCCCCCGCCCCTCTGGCCGATTGCTGTGCCTCCTGGGAACCAGTCTTGGAATTTTTAAAACATGGGACTGAGGAAAGACAGTAGACATTTTTTAAAAGATTAATTTATTTATCTTTAGAGAGGGAAGGGAGGGGGAGAGAGAGAGAGAAACATCAATGTGCAGTTGCTGGGGGTCATGGCCTGCAACCCAGGCATGTGCCCTGACTGAGAATCGAACCTGCGACACTTTGGTTTGCAGCCCGCACTCAATCCACTGAGCTATGCCAGCCAGGGCTCAAGACATTTTTTTAATTAAAAAAATTTTTAAATGTTTACCCAGATGTTTCTTCCCAGTGAATTGACCATCACATTCCCTAAGTTCTGAAATGGCCAACAGACCACAGAAAGACAATGCTTTGGGCTCCTGCATGAAACCAGCAGCTTCAGCCAGCTGCTGGCCTTGACTCAGGGCCAAAAGACATTTTTTTCTGGGGAGGAAAGATGAGTGATGGGTAGAAGTCAAAGGGAGATTTTTGGAAAACTGAATCTTTTATAGGTTTTTTTTTTTTTAATCCTCATCTGAGGACATGCTCAAAAGGGAAGGGAGGGAGAGAGGGGGGAGGAACATCAATTTGTTGCCCCTCGCACACAGTTGCCCCACAAGAGCCCCAGCCAGGGACAGAACCTGCCACACAGGCATGTGCCCTGACCGGGAACTGAACCCACCACCTTTCGGTTTACAGGATGATGCTCCAACCAACGGAGCCACACCAGCCAGGGCTCTTTTATAGTTTTTAGAAAATCTTTGTGTAGTTTTTAAACTTGGTAAATTATGAATGCATTATCTAGTGTCAAAATTAAGTAGAATTATACATACAAGTAAATCAGTGGGACTTGTACAGAGTTACTATATCTCATAGAGACAGGCGGGGTCTGCGTAGGCAGTGAGAACTCACTTTGTACCCTGGATCAGAACTGCGGTTGGGGCTTCGTTGTCTGTGGTTTCACATATTATTGTCTGTCCGTCCAACTGGACTGTGAGCCCCTTTGTCGTAGAGGCTGTATGGTTCCCCCCTTCTGCCTGGATTTAGTGATGGGCACCTTGCAAGCATTCTTGTAATTGGTTGGATGCTCAGACAGGTGGGGGCTGGAGTGCAGGAGGGGGGCTTCTTGGAGGGGGTGGGCTTTGTGGTGATATGGCCCTCCTGCAGGCCCCCCATCGCCCTGCTTGGTGAGGGGTACCCAGCCTCTCTCCCGGGTGGAAAGGCCAAGGGAGGAAACCAAGGTGGTTGGGCAAACTCCGTTGGGCCCCGCTCCTGCTCAGCCACGCCCTCTCGCCAGGAGCCCTACCTGCAGAGCCAGTGCGAGTGCTGTAGCTACCGCCTGGACCCCGAGAACCCCGTGCGCGTCCTGAACCTGCGCTGTCCCGGCGGCCGCACGGAGCTGGTGCTGCTGCCCGTCATCCGCAGCTGCCAGTGCAGCGCCTGCCAGGGTGGGTCTGGCTGGGGCTCCTGGCCGGGGCGGAGCCTGGGCAGCTGGGCGGGGTCATCTGCGGTCTGGCCCTGACTGGTACTGCGCAAGGCGCAAGGCGGGCGGGGGTTGGGCGGGGGGTGCCGCATGCTGAGCCAGGTAAGGCTACCCCACACAGCCCCTCTCTGGATTTTTATTACTTGATTTCTTCCGATCCACTTATTCCCCTGTCAGCATCCTTGTCGATTTCTTCACCCGTCCTCTGTGAGCTTGGGTGCCAGGAGTCAGTGGTACCTGGTTCAAATCCCAGGTCTTCTCTTTCCCGCCTTGCTGAGCCTCCCTGACCTCATGGGCTGGGAGGACTCGGGGAGGCCAGCGTGTAAAGGGCCTGGCAGTGCCCGATTCGTGTTAGTACTGCTGCATGATAATCCAAGGCCACGCTGAGTGGCAGAGGGGAAGCAACGGAAGGCCGCTGACACTGGGCGCCACCTGGCTGGAGCGCAGGGCGAGAGCTCGCTTTGGCTCCGTGCTTTTCCCTGGCGGCTGGTGCTTCCTCCTCTGCCAGCGTATTCCGGCTGCCCTCTCCAGCCCCTTCCCCTCCCGGCCTGACCCCTCTGCTGCCTCTTCCGGTGACACAGCTCCCTCTCACTGTACATCCAGGAGGTGATTTCTCAGAGCGCTGATGGCTCCGCTGCATGAGGCTGCCCCGGCCCGCACGGGATCGCCAGGCTCAAGGACGGTGACCCCCCCCAACCGTTCCCCTGCCCACCCATCCACTCCTTGCCTGGTGCCAGAGTGGATGGGTGTTACTTTCCCAAATAAAGTAACACTGGCAGCCAGCTCGAGTCCGAGTCTGCATGGGCGGGGGCGGGGCAGGAAGGGCGGGTCTGCGCCCTGGGCTGTCTCCTGGGGACCGCTTTTCCTCCTCTGTGAGGGGTCGAATACGAATTCTGCAGGTCTCTGCTGCCAGACACCGCTAGTGCGGGCAGGGTTATGTAGTGGAAAATGGTTGCTCGGGGCCTACACAGGGGTGATACCCAAATATTTCACAATCAGTATGGCAATACATATTAGTACAATTTTTAAAAACTATGTTTTATTTTTACTCACAATTTCGAATTGTGATTTAAAACACACATGCCTACAATCACATAAAACGTAAACGTACAATTTAATGAATAATTATTTAAAAATCTGGGTAACCACCATGGAGGTCCAGCGATAGAACATGTTCTCGCCCCACCCTCTGGTACCCTCTGCCAACCACACCTGCTTCCTAACCACACCTGTATCCCCAACCACACCTGTATCCCCAACCACACCTGCTTCCTATAGTTAATTTTCTTGGGACCTTTACAATAATGGCTTCTTCACTTTCTGTAGTTTTGCCTCCAGGAACGCATGCTGAGAGGGCCACCACGGAGCTCTCTGGGGTCCTGGAAATGACGGGATCTGATCCGTGTGGGGGCCACATGGTACACGTGTCAAAATACATCGCGTTGCACACTTAAGGTTTCTGCATGACACTGCACATTACTTGTACTATTATTATCATTCACATTACATCCATATATAAACAGCTAAATGATGCATTGTTATAATTATTATTTTATAGAAGTTTAAAGAACAGGAGAGAAGAAAGCAGAGCAAGTATGTATGTATAGAGTTTGGTCTTCTCTCTTCTACTCTTCTCCTCTCTAAGTTCACCTCCCACTCTGCAACAGGACTGATCCAACTAAACTGCAAACTTGCCTACACCGTCCACCAGCTTGCAACTCACTTAAAACTCCTAACGTAGCCAGAATGCCTTCCACATCCAGCCCGGTGTATCCCTCTCCTCAGCGTCACTTCCCGTAACTCCCTGCCCTACACGCCGTCCACGCACGCGCCACGCACCCGCCTCTCCAGCTGTGCTCAGGCTGTTTCTGATGCTCAGTCGGCCTGCCTAGCCACAGCTTTCCTCCTCTCCTCTCTTCGCTGGCTCGGGCTCCCACGATGAGGTACCGAGGCCAGGTGGCTTTAAACAACAAAAATGAATCTTCTGACTTGGCTGGCATGGCTCAGTGGATTGAGTGCGGGCTGCGAACCAAAGTGTCGCAGGTTCGATTCCCAGCCAGGGCACATGCCTGGGTTGCAGGCCACGGCCCCCAGCAACCGCACATGGATGTTTCTCTCTCTCTCTCTCTCCTTCCCTTCCCTCTCTAAAAATAAATAAATAAAATCTGAAAAAAATTATTAAAAAAAGAAAACATCCTGTTGTTCCTTTACTGTTTGTGATCTGTGACTTATGTTGAGCGAGAGGCTGGAAGTATGAGCACACGTGTGACAGGACCCCTTTCCTCCGGAGCCCTCCTGCCGCGTTCACTTCAGTCGCTTGGACAAACCCGGAGGGTTCTCCCCACAAGCAAAAGAGAGAAAAAGGACAATGAGGTTATTCTGACGCTGTGGGTTTTCCCTGGAAAGACTGGGAAGGACATGGAGTTAGAGAAGTTATTCCTTGTGTAAGCTTCTCTTCCCCTCCACAAGCTACAGTGATGTATTTTTCAGACGAAAAAACCCTACGAAGTAAGCATGATCTGTGGTCCCACTGCTGGGAGGAAGGATGGGGGCAACGCTGGCTCCGAGGGACCCTGTGACCCCCAGGCCTGTGGGCCTCCACTCCCTGCCACCCTCCTCCTCTGGTGTTTGCACCGCTGGCCTGTGAGCTAGTTACTTTGCGAATCTCCGGCAGTAACCTGTTGGCTGGGCAGCACTTACTGCTCATACTTCCGTGCCTCCCTTCTTTGGGAGGCTCCCAAGCACCGGTGGAGGTTGAACCTCATTTCAGTGTGGTGCCTCAGAAGGGGATTAAAGCCGCTGCTTTATCCGATAGCAGCTACTGCCAAGGTGGTTACTGAGCTGAAGAGCAGCTGGTGTCCCATGACCCCAGGGCGCGTGGGGGTACAGAGGAGGAAGCTGGTTGAAGAACCCACAGGGATTAGCCAACAGCTCTTAGGGAGCCAGATGGACTTCCACATATAATACTGGGGAAGCCACTGATGATTACTGGAAGGGGGGGTCACGTTCATCACCTCCACTTCCCACCAGGGCTGCTTCTGGAATCAGGGTGTCTTAGCTGATAGGAGACTGCCAAGTTCTGGGCAGCGGGAACAAGACTTGCTCCCAAGGAGAAAAGAAGGTGGTGGGTGTGGGGGAGGCAGACTCGGGAGGCCTCGGCTGTGGGATCTGCGTTGCTTCCAGCTCCTGCTGGGGAGATGCAGCCTCGGAGTCCAGTCCTGCGGCACTGCTGTAGGGGTGGGGGCTCCCATGCACATGTCCTGATGTGGCTCCAGGTGCGGGGGTGGAGGCCAGGTGGGGGCACACACCTTGCTTCGCTACCTCTGTGCTCTGAGCAAGCCTCCGATAATAGCCTGTGAGAAAGCCGGGCCCCTGGGAAATGCTGTTTACCACGCACTGCACACATGTCTGCAGGGGTGCGGGCGTGCTCTGGCTCCCCTGCATTGGCTCACAGCCAAGAGGACAACCAGCATTTCATGCAGGACCCAGGGCTGAAATGCAGCGAGCGCCTGGGCCTGTCACCAGCACCCCCCCCACCTCGGGGTGCATACCTGGAGGGCCTGGCTGCCCCCTCATTGGAGGGGCTTCCTCTTTTTGCCTCACAAGAAAACAAGCTGAAGGGCATTAGGAACAGGAGCAAGCGCTCTGCCTTTGCCCAGAGGCCTGGCCAAGCCTCCACCCTCCTCCCCTACCTGTACTGCTAAGGGCACCTCCAAGTTCCCAGTCCTGGAATTCCCCCCACCCAGCACGCCCCATGACTGACCTTCGGAGCAGCCAGCATTGGGAGCAGCACGTTGGTGACAGCCATAGAGGCCAGGCAGGAGGAGTGAGGGATCTCAGCCCACCCCCAACACCGCCAGGCAAGCTAGAGAGCTACCATACTCCAGAGCTATTGCTTCTCTCTCAAGCCCAGGTTGACCTCCTGGCCTGCGTGTTTAGCAGGACAGTGTGAAGATTGTTCAGGTACCTCCAGGTGTCTGTCAGCCGAGGACACTCGGGAGTGGGGAGGGGTGGCCCAGATGTCCTCTCCACTTCTGGTTTCAAAGATGTGCAAATCCGGTTTATAAGACCACGATTGGCGCTCAGCATTTTGCTCTTTGAATAAAGCAGATTTTATTCGACACGTGCCTCTGTCCTGTAAATTATTTTAGCCAAAACTAGGAAACTGGAGAAGCTCACCAAAGCTAACTACGTCTGGCTCCCCCGGAAGCTCTCCTTATCCCTTGGCCCCTGCCCCTCGCCCCTGCCCCTCGCCCCTGCCCCTCGCCCCTGCCCCTCGCCCCTGCCCCTCGCCCCCTCCCCTGCCCCTCGCCCCTGAAGTAGCGCGCGCGCGCCTGCGCTGATCAGGCGGGCGGGCGGGCGGAGCGCGCTCCCATGGGCGGCCTCGTTCTGCTGCGCATGCTCGGCGCCCACAGCCCGGCCAGGACCCGCGCATCCCCGAGCACCTGCCTCTGGTCCTTCTCCCAGGTCTGGGCGTCCCGCGCCCCGCCATGACGGCGCACTCCTTTGCCCTCCCGGTCATCATCTTCACCACGTTCTGGGGCCTCATCGGCATTGCCGGGCCCTGGTTCGTGCCTAAAGGACCCAACCGCGGGTAAGGGACGCGCGCGCGCGGGCCCAGCCTCCCTGCGGACCCCTCCCGGGCGGAGCGCAGGAGATGCCCAGCGCCTGCTCCTCCTCCCGTTCGGCCGGAAACTGGCCGGCGGTAGAGGCCAAAGGCAGAGAGGCCTTCTTTAGAAAGACCGAGAGCTGACCGATGCGGGCGACGGTCGAGGGTCACCCCCTCCGGCCAATCACGGCTGTGGCTAGCCACTCGGTGCAATTGGTTCACACCGCACCAGCTGTGACCTAGAGCGAATGTGACCCCGTGCCAGCCTCCCTTTCTTCACAGATCAAATGGGGATGATGATGATGATGATGGCCGCCTTTCAGGCTGCTGTGAGGATTACTCGAAATAACGCATATAAAACTCTTAACGGCGCGGGGCTCGTGTTAGGTGTTGGGCCCTGTTCTAGGCGGTGTCACTGGCCTGTGGCAGTCCCCAAGCAGATTTCTGCGCCTGGTGCACCCTCAATCGGTTTGCGCCTCACATTATATCCGGTTGTCAAGCACTGTCTCCCCGTTTGCAAGTTCCTCCAGGCCCCAGAGGGGTTTGTTATAGACCCCAGTGCCTGGCATGAATGGACCCACTGTGCTTGGTAATGTTGAAAGAGTGGATCAGGTGCCAATTTCTCCGGCACAGTCTTCGAGTGTGGTGGGTCAGAAGTCCTGGGGCCTGGTTTGGGGTCAGTTTAGCTCTGGCTGCAGGCCTCTTGCACACGTGCGTATTGCCACTGGAGCCCTTTAAGATCTGCAGGGCCCAGGACCCCGGCTTCACCTTGTAAACCATGCTAGTGTCTCAGCTCTCCTGCAAACCTTGGTGAGTTCTTCCTTCTGTCTAACTGGAGTCTCCCCTGCTGCACTGTAAGCTTCTGTCTCCAGTCGCCTGAGTGGACACAGGGTGGCCAGTCCCTGTGCTCCTTCCAGCCACTCGCTCTGCCTGGGAAATGGCTCACTGTCTCCTGCTTCTTGCCCTGTCGTCTGGGCCTCCGTGTTCCTTCCCCTTGCCCAGTGACTTTTGGAGTGTCTTTTCCCCACATGGCCGCCTTAGATGGACACCCAGTGGGTGAGACAGGAAGGAGATGGAGGGAGTGGTTCGTAGTGTGACTTGGATGGGGTCCAGGTCGGCCTGCCCATGAGGTGACACTGAGCATTTTTATTTTCCACCCGAGGGCAACTCGGCTTCCTCTGCTCCGGTGGCGCTGGGAAGGCCGACGGGGAAGGGGCCGGCCCCGGGAGCTCCTTCTGTGGCCCTGGCCCGGCCTCCTGAGGGCGCCGGTTCCACGCGTGGCCCTGACCTGACACCCTCTATCGTTGCAGGGTGATCATCACCATGCTGGTAGCCACCGCTGTGTGCTGTTACCTCTTGTAAGTACCTCTCTCCCAGCGCAAAACCAGCCGGTGCCTGTCTTCTCCCTGCCTTTCTCCACCCCCTCGCCCTGCCCTCCCCCCTGTCCCTGAGGTGACAGTTCCTGAAAGGCCGAGTCTGTACAACACAGGAGAGGAGGCGGTTGGGAGTGGCAGAGAGAGTGGTGGGCTGGGAGTCAGCAGCTCCGGGTTCTGGCTCTAAAGGGATCCCCGGACGAGCCTCCGGACGTCCGCAGGCTGCCGCGTGCTCCTCGGTGAAAGGAGTGCGGCCGGCTCCGTGCTTCTCTCCCCCGACTGGGCATCAGAATCACCTGGAGGAACTGAGCCACCTCTCTGAGGGCTGCGCCCTCTGCTGGCTAAATCCCCATGGGCTGGGGAATCCGTATTCATAACGCACGCCAGTGAGAGCCACCAGATGTGTGGTCTTTAAACTTGAAAAGGGGCCCTGGGGACGTCGAAGAGTGTGCTGAGGGATTTAAGAACCTGGACGAGGCGAGGGAATCCATTTCCAGGTCCTCAGCGTCCAGATGGTCTCTTTTCTAAAACTTCCATTCAGGATAGCCCCTCCCCCTGGACAGAGGGAGGCAGCCCATCCGGGCCCTTCTGTGTTTCGTCACTGCACGTTGGAATCATCCTGCCTGCCAAACCGAGGAGCAGGTCCTCGTCCTGGGGTTAGGGAGGCCTCCCTCCTGATCGTCAGAGCCCATGCAAGGCCTGTCTGGCTTCGCATCTTCCTGGGTCTCCGGCACCATTTTTCTGGGTTAAGTTTGGTGTAGGTGGGCGTTCTGAATTCAGAACAATCATGGAATGCTGATTTTTTTTTTTAAAGAATATTGTATTTAGAGAGAGGGGAAGAGAGGGAGAAAGAAAGGAAGAGAAACACCAATGTGTGAGAGATACGTTGATCAGTTGCCTCTTGCATGCCTCCAACTGGTGACCTGGCTGGGAATTGAACCAGCGGCCTTTGGGTTGGCAGGCCGGTGCTCATTCCACTGAGCCACACCAGCCAGGGCAGAATGCTGGTATTTCAAAAAGTAACAGAATCTTTTGAAAGTAACTGGAGTAATTCTCAGGGCTGCCAAATTTTTCAAATACGTAGGCTAATAACCCACATTTTTTTTAAAAAAAGAGTCATGACTGATTTCAGATTTGGTGCCTGTTATGTAGTTAATGCCTGTTTTACCTAATTAGATCATGAGCTATTTACTCCTATTAGTCCATTCCAATTTTACTTTATATGATGTGCAATAGTTCTACCTCCTATTCACAAAAAAGATAAAACTTGTTTAAAAAAACAATGATGACTCTCAGAATTCTCCCTGGACAGAGCATCTTCAGAGCCCTTTGTCTGTGCTGCTTCTTGGGTTTTCAGGGGTCTCTCCCTGGACAGAGCATCTTCAGAGCCCTTTCTCTGTGCTGCTTCTTGGGCTTTCAGGGGTCGATGGATGTCCTTGTCTCTCCCAGGGAGGGGCTGGGAGGGGCTGTGGTTTGATGCGTGAGTCACCGGCCAGCAGTGATCACGGAACGCTGCGGATGGCTCGTCGAAACTCGAGAAAAACATACACAGAGACAACCAGGTCCTGTGGGGGAATAGGAACAGCAGGGCCACTCCTCACGTGGGGAGCGCCTTGGCCACCCTCTCTCCTGGGGGGTGCTGCTTGGCCACCCTCCCTGGTGGGGAGAGCACGGCGTTCCCCCTCCGGAGAGGTTTTTTATTGGTTTTGTTTGCATAAGAATTCAGGTAAAAGCTCACTACTCATTGCTAGGAAGTAAGGATCAAACAATAGATAACAAGGAACTCTGAGGGCCTATTTTGAGTCAGGGTGAAAGAACTGTAAGACTTTGAGGAACAAACTAACTTCCTCCTTGGATCCTTATCATTCAACTGAGAGCATTCTAAACAAAGAAGGTTTCACAGTGATTTACATAATCTTTCTTAGGCCTGATCACCTGGGGAACCCACCCTTTTCAGCACAGAGCTGCACCACCCTGTCATTGTTTCAGGCTTAGGTGGAGCAAGGGAACTAAGGCAACCAAGAGATAAGGAGATTTTCTCCCAGATGATGAGGACTCAGGCTATGTCAAAGCTGAGGAGCGAGGGTCCATCACGCCCTTTTGCTGTAGCCCCCAAAGTCCTTTCTTTTGGGGGCCTCCCACGTGATTGTGCCTGTCTTAGGTCGTTCCCCCCTTGGGGAATCTTACCCGTCATTGGCTAACCGACCAAGCCTTGGGGGCCAGGCAGGGTGAAGTAAAAGGAGCAGAAGCAGCATCCCTGCCAGGGAGATAAGCTTTTGTCTCCTTGCTGGCTTACAGTTCCAAGGGCATTCCCTTAGCCTAGGCAGGGGTCACAGCTTCTGATACCAGGCAGGGAGGTTCCCAACAGCGGTTTGAAGGCCCAGAGATGGGAGCAGAGTGTGGTGTCTGGGACGGGGTGGAGTGGGCGCACGTGGAGACAGACAGAGCAGGGTGCGGGTGATTATAGACACCTACTCAGCGTACGGAAGGGAACCTGGGCCGCAGGTCAGAGGCACACAGGCAGAAAGGCGGGCACAACTGAAGCAAACGCCGTGCCTAGAAGTTATAATTACAGAACCTAAGTGTGGGTTAAGGCCGGTGATCAGCAGGCAGCGGTGTAGGGCAGCGTCCCGGGAGTCAGGCCGGGGACTGGCTGCTGTGGGGATTCAGAGGCAGGAGAGCGGGATCCCGGCTGCCAGACCACGCCGGGCACCACTGGCACCGTCATCGGCGGCTTGCAGAGCCGTGCCCCTCCAGGGCACTGGGGGCCTGACACCCCCCACACATGTGCAGCCTGCTGGTAGTTCCCAGAGAGCCTGCTGGCCTGAGGGACAGCCCTGGCCTGTCCCCAGCAGGCGTGGGAGTGGGGCATTCTGGTCATCCGATCTTCCTGCTGGGGCAGTTCCTTCATCTTGCTCCTAAAAGGGGGTGATTCTGATGTGCCTGTCTCAGACCGGTTCTGTGCTGCTCCCAGGCACACCCTGGGGCGGCCCAGACCAGGGGTGTATTTGGGCCCAGCTGGGGGTCACTCCCAGTGGGCTGCTGGAGGCTGTCTTGCCTCTTCTCTCACCCCAGGGTCCAGCCTCTGTTCAGGGATCTTAACTAATCTACAGAACACCCAGTCAGACCTCACCTAAACCAGAACCCACACACCCCAGACTCAGCCCACCTGCCGGCCGGGGGATGGGTTGGTCGTGTGGCCACATGCCCTGCATGAGTCTCGCCTGGTAGGTTCCTGCTGTCCTCTGCTGGGCTAGCCCTCACTGTGCTGTCCTTGGCAGCTGGCTCATCGCCATCCTGGCCCAGCTGAACCCCCTGTTCGGGCCGCAGCTGAAGAACGAGACCATCTGGTACGTGCGCTTCCTCTGGGAGTGACCGCCGCTGCTTCAGCCCAGGTGCGGGGGCTGGGCCGGGGTTGGGACCAGGTGTGGGGCCAGGGCTTGGCAAGGAGGCAGGGAACAGGCAGGGCTGGGGTAAGAGTTTACATTTGAATTCAGGTATTCATTTATTCAGCCAAAAAAACAAAAACAAAAAACCAAAAAACAACCCCAAAAGTGCTGAGCACCCACTGCCTGCCTGGCGCTGTGCTGGGCACCAGGATGGACGGCAAACCAAGGCCTCAAGGTGCGTCCCCGGAGGGCGTGGCGGGTGCAGAGCCTGTCCTGAGGGAGGGAGGCCTGGGCCCGGGAGTGTGGAGGCAGTGGCTGGGCTGAGGAGCGGGGGAGGGGGACGGGGCAGAGGTTGGTGGGGGGCAGGGTACAAGGGGGTCTCCACAGCCAGGACATGATCCTTTGGTGTGATGTGCTTTTCAGGTGCCCCAGCTCTCTGGATGACCTCGGCTCGACTGTCCCTGAAGACCCCTGTGTCCCCACCCCCACAGCTGTGTCCTGGCCCCTCTGCACTCCCTCCCCAGGGCCTGCCTGGCTCCTGCAGGCACCCCTGTCCCCAGCCGTCCCAGTCTGAGCTGCTTGAGCTGCGCTGGGCTGGAGCCGAGAGATCCCTCCCTCACACTCCCACAGCCCCTCCCCAAGCGGGACCTGGCCAGGAGTTGACAAGGGGGCGTCTGCCCACGGAAGGCCCTGTGTCCTTCAGAGAAGGGGACCAGGACGAGCGGGAGCCCCGGGTGGGTGTCAGGGAGCAGCCGCCAGCTCTGCCCTTTTCTGCTGCGCAGCCCCAGGCACTAAGCCCCTCTGACTCCAGGGCCACCTCACCTGGGGGGTGCAGGCCAGAGCGCCTTCTGGGTGTGGCAAAGGCCTTTCCTGGAATTCTTTAATTTTCTGAAAATGTTGAAGTAATGGGAAAACACTCACACCAAAAAACATGCTAATGTGGGTGCAGATAGAAACCTGTATGTTTAGTATTCTTTATAGTTACACAGTCACTGGCCCCCTCAGACTACCTTGTTGCACTCTCCTCCCGTACCTGCTGCTGGGCCTCGCCCCCACCCACCCAAGACAGCTCCCACGCACCGTCTGGACTCCGCGAGGCCGCAGTGAGGGCAGGTTGCCAGGCCCCTCACAGCAGCATGTGGCAGCATGTAGGTCATCTGAGCTGGGGAGAGTGAAGAGAGACAGGTGTGGACAAGGTTTGGGCAGCTCCTGAGGCCAGCACCAGGCTGGCTGTGCCGGCAGCAGGCCAGAGGGGTCCCAGGACCCCCGGCCCATGCCCTCGCCTCTCAGGAGAGCCAGAGGCTGCAGTCTCAGATGCTTGTCCTTGGTCCCAGAGCTAATTGGCGTCCCCTCTGCCACTCGGCCTCCCTGGAGGAAGAAGCCAATCTTGCCTATTTATTGCCTATTTATTTGATAGGCCTTCCTCCCACTCAGTGGGCGCTGTTTTGGGCCTGGTGGTAGAGTGCGAGGCGTCTCACCTGGATTTCTTGGTCTGGGCTTGGCCCGTTGCTCAGAGCTCAGGCCGGGGCCTCCCCTGACACCCCGCCATCTCCCCTTTGGACTTCCCGCCTGTGCTGGCCTCCGTGGCCTTGCTGGAGTGGGGGTGTTGTGTGGGGGCTGTACCGAAAACCCGATCCATGTCTAGAGACTCTGGAGTGGCAGGAAATCACTGCTGGGTGGCAGACCCCTGGCTGAGGCCAAGTTTGCTGGCCGCCCCTCCCCCGCCCACCTGACTCCTGTGTCCTCAGTGCAGAGGCTGGGGGCACGAACGGGGGCTGGCAGCTGCTCAGAGCTGCAGCCCTGGGACATGGACATGGAAGCACATTTTCCCGAGGCCTGAAGGAAAGGGCAGCCATCTGGGATTCCACCAGAACCAGGAGGAAGAGGAAGGAGGCAGAAGGACTGGCGCAGGTGGAACCTCCACGCCCACTCACCTGTTCCCCTGATCACAGAGTGAGCAGCTCCTGGGCTGGTCAATAAAGCAGGTCCCCAACCTCTCTGTAGCATGGCCTGCCTCATTCCCAAACACCTGAGGGCCCGGGTCCGCCTGCTCTGCGCCTGGCCTCGCCGAGGGTCCATGGCCTGCCTGGGGCGGGGGACAGGCAGAAGGGACTGGCACTTCAAGGGACTGGCTCTGGAGGAGCCAGCCGCATGAAGTTTGGGGTGGGGAGGTGCACAGAGGAGGGACCAGACTGCTGAGGGCCTGACAAGGAGCTTGGGTCCACCCAAAGGGCCACGTGAAGCCACAGAAAGGTTCGTAAGCCTGAGAGGGACATGCCCCAGTTTGACTTCTAGGTGGACCTCTGTACGGTGCATGATGGACAGGAGCCTGGTGATAGGGCCCCAGGGGACAGATGGTGAGGATGAGTGTGCAGATTGAAGGTCTACTTAGGGGCTAAGGTGACCAGTATGTTGGCCGTGGGAGAGGAGGCCCAGAGCGATGGACCCTGGAGGAGACTGGCCACACGTGTAAGCTAAGCTGCACACACACATGGGGTGGCCAGCAGAGGGTAGCACTTGCATGCAGATGGAAACCTCCAGAGACCAGTTGTTGCCACCAGGGAAGCATATTACAGGTCCTGTGGCCTTAGTGACCTTAGAGCGTGGCTGTTCGTGGGGAGCAGGGCAGTTCCACAGCCTGGATGAAATGTCCTTCAGGGTATGTAGCAACAGAGCAACCGCTGCTGCTGCTGCTGCTTACTGGGCAGTTAGCAGGGAGGTGCCAGGCACCGGCTGCGGAAGCCGAAGGGCAGAGAGCCACGGCGCCTGGCCAGCTTGGTGCTCTGATGCCAGGCTTCCCAACAGCCTTCTCTGACCTTCCCCACCTCAGCGTCCTGATGGATCCGGCAAGTCCCCACCTGTAACAGGGACGCCCGCCAGCCCTGATTCTCAGTGGCGAGGGGAACGTACGTACAGGTTATGCCACAGCATCGCCCTCCTCGATGAAGCCCCTGACCAAGGCCCCCTGATGAAGTTCGGATCAGAAATAGGGTCCTTGATAACAGTGGGGCTGCGGAGGGGGGGTGAAATGGGTGGGGGTGGTTACTGTCGCTCCGATGATGACCTCTGTGTGCTGGGAGCGACCTTTGCTTATAAGCCTCGGGGTTTCCAGGAAGGAAGTCAGTGGACAACCCGCCCCCCCCCCCCCCCCCAGTTTTGCTTGACTTGTGACACCAGCAAAGTGAGGGCGGATGACCAAAGTCTACGCTCACAGCCCAGGCTGCGAGTTAACAAACCTGCATGAGAATCACTCAGAACAAAACAAAACAAGCCCATGGAATGCTGGGACCAGGTTGATTAGGACAGAATCTCCTCCGGGGCAGGGTGGGGGCAGGGTGGGGTGGGGGGTGGAGGAAGAATCTCAGGCTGTGCCTAAGCACCCTGGGGCGAGGGTGGGGGGGGTTGTTAGGAACACTCTGCCTAGGGACCAGCCTTCTGGGCTCAGGCAGTGGCGTTTCCCAGGGTGGAGCATGGCCCACCCGTACTAGAATTACCTGGGCTACCGGAAAATGCAGATTCCTGGCGCCCACTCCAGATCCTGTGGACTAGAATGTTACAGCCCGGGCTCGAGATTTTGCATTTAAGCACGTTTCCCAAGGGTTCCTGTGCTGTTTAAAACCCCCCAGCCAGGGTTTCCCAGCCTCGGCACTACTGACCGTCAGGGATGTATAATCCTTCGTGGGGAGCCAGGGGCGCTGTCTTGAGTGTTGCAGGAGCAGCGCCCTGAACTCTATACACCAGGTGCACGTGGAATCCTTCTCCCTGCTCCCAGCTGTGACAACTATTTAGGTCTCTGGCCGTTGAAAAATGTTCCCTGGTGGGCCAGGTCCCCCAAGTATGGGGAATCACAACTCTAGATTTGACCCCTTGGTTGCTAAAAACTTTTATCAGTTTATCATCCCAGAGGCCCTGCAACAGAGGTTGGGAAGCCCTGATGAAAGCTCGTATCCCGCGTGCCAGGTGCCCTCTGTGCCTTTCCCAGCAGGCCTGGAGCTTCTGACCCGGACCTCGCCCTGGGGAGATGGAAGCACCCCAGGTTTAGGGGATTGCTGGCTGTCTGAATGGTCTCTAATCCCAGCACCAGCTGGTCCGGCAAGCAGCTGGAGGCTCATTGGAGGCCGGGTGAGGGAGGGAGCGCTGGCGTCCCACTTAGCCGGGTAGAACCTTGAGCTTGCCCTATAAGTATCTTCCCTGAAAGGGGGTGGTGGATATGGTTGGGATGGATATTCTCAGAAATCCACAGAACCACCCCCAACCCCCTCAGCTCCCTGCCTACCCTCAGGATCAAGGGCCACAATGGCTGCAAACTTCTCCCTACTGAACAGGCCAGCCTTCTGCCCCCTGACTAAGACCCCCCTAAAAAGGCCCCTCATGGCAGGCATGAGGAGTGGGCACGAAGATGGTGGGTTTCTTTTCTCTTTTTAAAGATTTAATTTTTTATTTTAGAGAAGGGAAAGGAGTGAGCAAGAGAGGAAGAGAAACATTAATGTGTGGTTGCCTCTCGCTTGCCCCCTATTAGGGTCATTGCCTGCATCCTAGGCATGTGCCCCAACTGGGAATTGAACCAGCGCCCCTTTGGTTTGCAGGCCGGCACTCAATCCACTGAGCCACACCAGCCCGGGTAGGTGGTGGATTTCTCTACCTGCCTATTCTCTGCCTCAGGCAAGGGGGGGTGCTGGGCCCCAAAGGGCCACTGAAGAGGCTGCAACCTTCATGCATTGCGATACCAGGTGCAACAGCCGTGCTCTCGGTCCACAGCCATTGACTCGGCAAACATATTTCTCTTTTTTCTTTCTGCCCAGGTCACATTTGTCTTTTTTGTCTCTTTCCCCGATCACTCCCCTTGTCAGAGCAGCTCGGCTCAGCCTCGCGGTTGGGAGTGCAGACTTGAGAACTGGGCTGCCTGGGTTCAAGTTTCAGCGCCACTGATGAGCAGCTGAGTGAAAGTTACTTAATCTTTCTGAGCTTCAGTTTTACTGCGGAGTTGGTATAAAATAATAATAATAATAATAATAATAATAATAATAATGATGTGGGCCTTAGAGATGTTGGAATATGAGCTGAGAGAATGGACTCAATTGCCTGGCTTGCCAATAAATGCCTGCTATTGATCACATTCCTTTTACATAGTGACTCTTCAGCTGCGTGCCCCATTTTGTTCTGCCAGGATCTGGGCGTCCTTTACCTTTTCTCGTCCCCATCACGGACACCACGCCTGTCTGGCCTGCTAGAAAGGAAGACCACCACCCTGAGTGCTTTGATATTTGCAACAGGACCTGGGGACTAAGGGCCATGGAAAACGCCTGGGGCCTATTTATGTATCTGTACTCCCATCCTGTGTCAGATGTTCCTGACGTAATCTACAGTAAAAACACTAAGCTTTGGGGAGAGGGGCTGGGAGCAGGAAGGAGAGGGGATGGGTACTAGAGTAGGTCTGCTGGTCCTAAAGTTCTCAGGGTAAAGTAAACATGAAAAAATTTGGAAATTGCAGTTTCGGTAGAGTTGTACATTCCTGTGAAATAAAATCCAAAAGGTATAAATGAGTTGACAGTGAAAAGTCTCCTCTCGGACCCCTCAGCAGGCCCGCTGCTTCCCAGAGTCGCTGTTACCATCCTTGTCTGTTTTCCCAGGGAAGTTCTGGGTGCGTGGAAGCAAACGCACTACCGGCCATTTCTCCAAGAAGATGCCACCATCCTTACCATGTATGTGCCCAACCACAGCGCCGCAAAATATGTGAGGAAAAAACTGCAAAGAGAAATAATCGCCTGCATAGTTGGAGACTTTGACATTCCTCCATCAGAAACAGGAGCAAGCACATATATTCTCATACATGTATTCCAGTCAACAAATGCTAATTATTCTTACATATACTTATATAGAGGTGTGTTCTTTTTAAAACCACATAAAACCTGCACTGCTCTTTACCTTGTTTTTTTTTGTACCGAATGTTATATCTTGAAAAATCAGTTCATACCAGTACATTGAGTTTATTATTCATAATATTATTGTGCCCTGTGGATTACCATGATTTTTATTTATTTATTTATTTATTTTTAGAGAGGGAAGGGAAGGAGAGCAAGAGAGAAAGAGAGAGGGAGAGAGAGAGGAGAGAAACATCAATGTGCAGTTGCTGGGGGCCATGGCCTGCAACCTAGGCCTGTGCCCTGACTGGGAATCAAACCTGTGATGCCTGGTTCACAGCTCGAGTTCAATCCACTGAGCTACGCCAGCCAGGGCGGATTACCATGATTTTTAAAAAATACTCTGGGCTTGTTTTTATATTTCTTATTGCATTCCATTAATCCAGTCTTTAATACAGTGCTTCAAGTGCAGTAGCTTTACATACATTTTACATACATACAGGATCTGTTCCTGCCTACCTGTAACCATTACTACTCTATGTTCGAATTTTCTAAGTTATTCTTGCTTGTTTATTATTCCTTCTGAACTTCTACTCAGAAAAAGCTCATTAGAGTTGTTATTGGAATTTAGTTAAAGTTGTATATTATTTTAGAGATAACTAATATCTTTAAGATAGTAAGTCTTCCTAACCCTGAACATGATATGCCTTTTTATTTGTTCAGGTATTCTTTTTGTAGTCCTTAGTGATGTTTAAAGGTTTACATTTTTTTACATTGATATTGTACAATTCTTGTAAAGCTTTTCCCATGATGTTTAATCTTTTTTTTAAATTTTATTTTAATCATTGTTCAAGTACAGTTTTCTCCCACTTACTCCCATTCCAGCCCACCCACCCAGCCCTCCCCTCTTCCCCCCCATTACCCCCCACCCCTAGTTTTTGTCCATGTGTCCTCCAAATTTGTTCCCTTGAACCCTTCCCATTGTCCCCTGAAATTCCCTCTCTTCTCCCCTGTGGTCACTGTCAGCCTATCCTCTATTTCAGTGTCTTTGGTCATATTTTGCCTGTTTCTTTGTTTTGTTGTTTAGGTTCCTGTTAAAGGTGAGATCATATGGTATTTGTCTCTCACCACCTGGCTCATTTCACTAAGCATAATGCTTTCCAGCTCCATCCACGCTGTTGCAAAGGGTAGGAGCTCCTTCTTTCTTTCTGCTGCATAGAATTCCATTGTGTAAATGTACCATAGCTTTTGATCCATTCATTTACTGATGGGCATCTAGGTTGCTTCCAGCACCTAGCTATTGTAAATTGTGCTGCAATGAACATTGGGATGCACAGGTTCTTTTGGATTGGTGTTTTAGTATTCTTAGGATATAGTCCCAGCAGTGGAATCACAGGGTCAAAAGGCAGATCCATTTTTAGTTTTCTGAGGAAGTTCCAAACTGCTTTCCATAGTGGTTGTACCAGTGTGCAGTCTCACCAACAGTGCACTAGGGACCCCCTTTCTCCACAGCCTCTCCAACACTTGTTGTTTGTTGCTTTGTTTATGATGGCCATTCTGACTGGTGTGAAGTGGTATCTCATTGTGGTTTTAATCTGCATCTCTCTGATAGCTAGCGATATTGAGCATTGTTTCATGTGTCTTTGGATTTTCTGTATGTCCTCCTTGGAGAAGTGTCTGTTCAAGTCCTTTGCCCATTTTTTAATTGGGTTCCTTGTCTTCTTAGAGTGGAGTCGTGTAAGTTCTTTATATATTTTGGAGATTAAACCCTTGTCTGAGGTATCATTGGCAAATATGTTTTCCCATGCAGTTGTTTTCTTTTTATTTTGATACTGTTTTCTTTAGCTGTGCAAAAGCTTTTTATTTTGATGAGGTCCCATTTGTTTATTCTTTCCTTTATGTCCCTTGCTCTAGGAGACAAGTCAGTAAAAAAGTTTCTGTGTGAAATATCTGAGATTTTCCTACCTATGTTCTCCTCTGGGACTTTAATGGTGTCACAGTTTATATTTAAGTCTTTTATCCACCTTGAATCTATTTTTGTATATGGTGTAAGTTGGTGCTTGAGTTTCATTTTTTTGCACATAGCTGTGCAGTTCTCCCAACACCATTTCTTGAAGAGGCTATTTTTATTCCATTTTATGTTGCTGCTTCCTTTGTCAAATATTAATTGACCGTAGTAATCTTTTTTATTTCTAGGAAAACGTAAGCTTTCCTTTCTCCCTTTATATTTCTAAATGGTGGTTGTTTGCATATGTAGAGGATTTTGATTTCTATATATTAATACTAATCCCAGCTACTTTACTGAATTTTCTTCTTTTACAATGTTTTTTTTCTTCTGTTTATTACCTTGTGTCTCCTAGTTTTGCAGTGAAATCACCTCTGGATCTAGAATGTCTCTGGGTTAGCAGTAGGAAGAGACCCGCTCTGAGTCCACTATATGGGGACCCCTATGTATCAATCCGACTTGAAAATTGTCTGCGGCTACTCCTCTCATCTCCTTTAACACGCTGTGCAACTAAGTCTGTGTCCTCGTCTGTGTAATGGAGATTTAAAACAACGTTGACAAAGGATACATCTTTACGTATACTTTCACTGCAGGACTTGTAGTTTTAGCTCAAGCTGATGAATTGGACTCGGAGTCGATTTGCTTGAGGCAGGGGGGGCGCGCTGGAAGGAGACCGAAACAGCAGACCACGCCTGGAAATAGCAGGAAAATCAGTGTAGCCTGTGAGACGCGAGTCGGGCCCAGGTGGGACCAATGTGGGGGAGGGAGGCACTCCCCCGCTCAGCCCAGGGGGCGTGGCCCCTTTGGCACCGGGGCTATTTCAGTGCAGGGAGGTGCCGGAGCGCCCAGTAGACGCGGTCACAGACGTCTACGAACGTCCGATCCTTGGCGCGTCACCGAGCAGTGGAAACTCATCCCCGGAAACACCCTGAGTCAGTCTGCTGAAAAGCCAGGTGAGTCCTTCAGCCAGGAGACCCCCGACAAGTGGATTCATTTCTGCCTGCACACGCGCATGCGACCCGGGTCGCACTCGGGCAGCTCACAGTGCAAAGCCCGACTTGGAAGGAGCCTTGGGACCGGTTAGAGGAGGAAGACTAGACCACCGTCGGCCAGGAGCGCGCGTGCCTGCGTCCCTCAGGGCCACACCACTAACTAGCAGCAGTAAATTACACACATTACGTTAGAAACCCAGGTTAGGGTGAGGGCGGGGCGCCACTTCCGGCGAGGTCAGGCGACCCCTCTACTTCCGGCCGCAGCCGCCCGCACCCGCGCGGCCGTTGGCTAAGAAAAGAGCCCACCGCGGGCGAAGGTGCTGGGCGGGGGGGGTGGGGGGGGGTGGTCACTCCCGGAAGTAGCCCCCAGCGTGCCCCGGAAGCTGAAGCCCCTCGAACTCTGCCGGGCCATTCCGGTGGCTTCTACCGCGGTGTCCGGGTGGGTGGGTGCGCGCGGGCGGCAGCTCGGCACTGCGGGATCCGGCTGCGTCGGGACGTGCGCGCGGCTCCACGGCTTCACCAGCCCGGTCTGCGCGGGCGGCTGGCCACATCCCGAACTCTTGGCCTGAGGTAAGCCGGGGGCGGGGCGCCGTGGTCCCACTTCACCGAACGACGCTGATGGGGGGGGCGGGGGGGGGAAGGGGCGGAGGCAGCTTGCCCAGACCTGCCCGGCTCTCCTACCGGGCGGCCTAGGCAGCCCCTCCGAGGCTGGCCTCCCTTTTCCGGTGGCTGAAACACCGCGGGTGAGGCCAGAGAGTCCAGGACAGCGGCCCGTATCCCTCACTCAGGCTGTCACTATCAGTAACTCAGCCCTTAACGGGCCTGAGAGGTGGGTGCCGTTGCCCCTCTTGTGCCGTCGAGGAAACCAAAGCGCCCTAGCGCACGCGCGGTCACATTTGGTGGCCGTAGACCCACCCAGACGGGCTCTCCGCTTCCAGCTGGTGGCTGGTGTGTCGTTGAAAACGGATCCCGTTTTATGTCACTCTTGCCTGATGTGAAATCTGATGATGCGCGATTATTACTTAAAACAACTTTCTGAGGATTTGCACGGAGCCAAAGGTGCATGCGGGACAGACCCGCAAAATACACAGTGGCTTCTCTAGTCTGCCTTGCGCACGCACGTCCCATTCCTTTCCGCACCACCTGCCTCCACCTGGCTCGCAGGTGCGCGGCGAGGGGAATGAGAGGCCGAGGTCTCTGGGGCCCGGTACGCGCTTTGAAATCCCCTGGCGCCGGGGGATAGACACCCGCCTCTCCCCCGGTGCAGGAGCTGACGAGGGGGGGGGGGTGGCGGGGGGCGTGCCGTGGGACTGGGCCGAGTGAAAGCTCAGGGAAAGTTCCAGCGTATTTACCAGAGGCCCACGGTGGGCTGGGCTCTGCAGTGGGCGCTGGCGAGCAGCGGGAGGCACAGGAGAAAAGGAGAAGTGGCCCCTTTCCTTCTGGCCGCGGCGCATGTGGCAACAGGCCCCTGGGCGCCGTCAGGAGAGTCTCCGACCCGTGGAGCCTCCCGCTACACCCCGCCAGCGACCGCAGGCTGGCGCGCCGGTCGTTGCTTCTAGGGGACGTGGCTTCCCCTTGGGGACCTAGGCTCCTGAGCCCACCCACACTCAAGGATTTGCGGCCACGGCAGCCGGCCTTCGGTCCTCGCTCTGCCAGAAGAGGTAGGTTCTTCCCTCCGGGGAGAACCGCCCAGCACTGGTGCTCTGGGTCCCGGCCCTTGGGAAGCTCCTGCTGTCGTTCTCCCTGTCTCCTCTCTTCCAATGCACCGCTTCTCTGTTCCGAGACGCAGCGAGCCTTTTCCCTCCCGCCCTAAAGCCCCACCCTCCCTTCCCACCTTCCCCTGAGGTTGCAAGTTTACCTGCCTCCCCTGCTGTTCACGGCACAGCCCTGGGCCTCACCTTCTTCATCCGCTGTGGTGACCTTGGACCCTGCCTGTCCTTTCTGGGAAAACCTCTTGGCTTTCCTAACATCACTTCATGTTTTTCTGCCTCCCTCCTTTGCTCCTCAGTCGACTTTGAAGTCAGCTCACCCTCCACCCTCCCCACAGTGTTGGTGTTGCCTGGGCAGCCGCCCTCCACTCCTCTTCCCTGGGTATTTCCCCTCAGTTTCAAGGACACTTTTACATGGGGCCGTGCCTGTGGCTCGGACCTCTATCCCCCGACCCATGTGTCTGTCACGTCTGCAGATTTGTCACAGAAGAACCTTAAAATCAGCATCCCTTCCTCGTCCTCCACAACTCAACTCCAGCAGAACCCGCCTCCTGAAGAGCCCTTCGAACTGCCCCTCTGCTCCCGTCCCCGTGCAATTACCTGCTCCGGCCCTCCTCACCTCCTGCTTCTCGGGTCGTGCCTGCCAGCCGGGCCCCGCACAGCGCCCGTCTCACGGCTGCGCGGTGTAGCCTGCGAGTCTCCCCGTCTTGTAGTTGTCCTCAGATGGGCGTTTGTCATCTGTTTTGAGAAATACCACAGTAGCTTCTTGCTAATGAAGTTTGGGGATTTGTGGATGGTTTTCTCTTTTAAATTTTATATATATATATATATATATAAATCTTCCCCTGAGGATGTTTATTGACTTTTAAAAGAGGGAAAGGCGAGGAGAGATAAAGATCGATGTGAGGGAGGAACAATGGTAGGTTACCTCCTACAGGCACCCCGACCGTGGATCAAACCTGCACCCCAGGTGTGCGCCCTGACGGAGTCTCAAACCTGCAGCCTTTTGGTGCAAGGACGATGCCCCAACCAGCTGGGCTGCGCAGCCACGGCTCCGTTTTGTGTTTTATATCCATTGAAAGTCAACTCTGGCTCTCCACAGCGTCAGCCTCGTGGCCATCCTGATGTGCTTCACTGGGAGAGAAGGGTGATCGCAGCCAGAGCCCAAGACCGTACGAGGTGCCAGACCCGTCCGGGCGGTCTGTCGGGAGTCTTGGCCTCAGGTAAGTGATCCCATACAAGACAGAAACTGACCTCTACTGTCATAGACACGATTGACCTGGAGGTCAGCCTGAGCCCCAGCGTCCATGGCGCCTCCTGCTGCCTGCCTTGCTCCGGTGCCGTAAGCCCGTTGCCAGGGGTCTTCTCGTCCTGAGCCCTGAGTGCTGGCCAGGCAGTTACTCTCTGTGCGCATCCCGAGGGCACAACGCTGACTCGTGGCAGATGCTTGATGAGTTTTCCTTAACTGGTCAAATAGCTCAAGAGTATCTGCAGAGTACAGACATACTGAGGGGACACCGCTAATGCGGGGACAGAACAGGACTGGTGTGACCCAGGCCGCAGCCCTAACACCCAGTTTCTTCCCTTTTCTCCACCATCGCCAGTGAGGGCAGGCTGCTTTTCTGCCTGGTGCCGGCTCTGGTCTCCCGCTCCGCCACTGACTGTCACGTTGCCATTCTGGGTTTCTGTTTCTCGGTCATAAAGTGAGCACTGAGGTAAGTCCCTTCTAGTTCTGATACCGCAGAGCACTTCTTCTGGGATCCGGACAGCGTCTTGCATTTCGATTCCATCTTTATTCAGCCCCTCCACAGCGTGGTGGTGACTGGCTGAGTCCTTGCCAGATGGCTTTGGGGTCATTGCCTCTCGGGCCTGCCGAGGACCCCCCACTGGAAGGACCCCGTCAGTGTCGTGCTGCCCGCACTCCTCCCTGGGCAGAGTCTCCCGTGAGCCTCCTCAGAGGGCATTTCACCGCCGGGGCAGTCCTGCCGGCCCCGGTGGTCATCCTTGACATTTAATGCCGCTCGGTGTCAGAGAGCATACTGGTTTAAGTTTACCATCTTGTTTAGCCAACATCTGGTTCTGGTCTGAAGAGAGGAAGATGGCTCCCTTCCTGACGTCTAGGCGGGATTCCTAAGCCTTCTTCCTTGGAACCTTCTGTGTCCTAAGGAAACACATCCGGGGTCACTGGGCCCTTTCATTTTCTTCTCTCTGTGTACTTCTCTTACTTCTTTAAGTCTCTTTTCTTGTGAGACTCCTGAATTTGACCTCATCTCCAGGAAACTGAATGAATTAAGGGTTGTGCCTAGGTCAGGGATCTGAGCATCTGGTCGAACAGAGGTCCATTTGAGTAGGAAGAACAGGTGAGCCAGAGAGAGGCCAGGCAGTCGGCAGGGTGTAAGCACGGTCCCAGCTGGGGAGAAGGTGCAGCTGTCCTGGGAGATGGTGTAGAATGAGAGGAGAGATTACGAAGGAACCCCAGGGAATGCCATTAAGGGACAGGCAGAGGAGGAAGGACCAGGCAGATTGGAGAGGAGGCGCAAATGAAAGGAAAACCAAGAAAATGTGGTGTCCCGGGGCCACAGGGAAATAGCCTTCCAAACGGAGGCTGTGGGCAGGTGCTTTAGGTGCGACCCAAAGCTCCACTGGGGTGTCTGGGGCCTTGGCAAGAGCGGCGACTGGGAGGGTTGGGAGCCAGAGCTAGAGAGGAGAGGGTTTTGAGGGGCATGGGGGATGACAAAGTATAGCTGGCCCTCCAGGAGCGTCTGTGACAGAGAGGAGAATGAAGGGGTGCCGTGGGGCCGGAGTCACTGGCAGCAGGAGCTGCCCCACCCTGTACTCTCTGCTGCAGGCTGACTTCTGGAGAAGCAAAGTCTAAGGGTCTGAGCCAGGCCTCTGACCCAGGAAGCCTCAGGCTGCGTCACTTCTGCACACTGAGCTGTGTGACCTGTTCCTGGCACCCCGAGGTGTGCCAGGTACAGCCAGGTGCTCTGGATGCAGGCCGGCAGGCTCTGCCCCCTCCTGGCTTGTGCTTATAGTGTCTAGTGCCTGCGGGCCTTCCAGAGTAAACCTGCCTGACTCTTTGGTGAGGTCAGTCCCCTCCCTGGGGTCTCCTAGCCTTGTGCCTGCCCTTTCACACCTTCACCGCTGCTCTGGTGCTGCCTGTCTCAGTGACTCTTAGCTCACGTCTGTCCCTCCTGCCAGCCTGGAAGCCGCGTGTGTGCGTGGGCCTTGCCTGCTGTGTGCTCTGTCCACCACGCAGAAGAGTTGCCAAGTGTGCACTAGGCTCTCAGTAAACACTGAGAGGAAAAAGAGAAACACCTGTGAATTTGGCCAAGAAGGCGGACACAGAGGCGCTAACGTGTGCAGGGCTGTGGGGAAATCTGCTGAGGGCTGCTCCTTTGGTCTGGGGGTTGAATGGCAGCCCTCACCAAGGAGGTCTTGAGAGTTTTGTCTTGGGACAGTTTCACAGAGACTCTCTGCTCCTTTTGTCCTCTACTGTCTTCTTTCCCCTCTGGGCCTCTCCTCCCCCCTCAGCATACCCCAAAGTCAAGTAGGGCAGCTGAGAGCCATTCTTTTTATCTTGCTTTGCAGCCTGGGCCCATCTTCTTGTTGCCCCAAGTTCCCAAGCATGTCGGAAGTAGAAAAAATCAAAAAGCTCCCCGAGGGACATGCACCCTCAGAATCCGTCTCCCTCATGACCAGACCCCAGAGTCCACCTGCCACAGTGACTTCTCCTGCCTCCGGCTTCCATACCAGAGCTACCAGTACTTCTTGTGGACGTGGCGGGGGTGCCCAGGGAGACCAGCCAGACATTGAGGTCAAAGTTGAGTTTGTAAACGTAGAGGAGACGGCCAGCAGTGGCCACAGGATCACACCCTCTGGCTCCCAAAAGGGGAGTGAGAGGGATCTGCTCCCTCGGAGGAAGAGACCCCGCCTCCTCCCCAAGGGCTCTTCCATCCCCTCACCTGACCAAGTTTTCCTGGAGGAGAAGGAGCAAGGTGCCCTGGGCCTACGCATCTGTAGCAGGAAGAGGAGAGCCTGCTCCCAGTGGAGGCCTGGTTTTTACTCAGCTGCCTCCCGTGCAAAGAACCAGGCCAGCCCGGGGCAGAACAAGCCAAAGGGAGACTCTGAACCATGTGTCCTGAAGTCCGTGCTGGGTCAGGAGCCCTCTGTGCAGCCTAAGAAGAAGGTGTGCAAGCAGAAGGCCCGTGGACCGAGAGGGGTGAGGCTGCGAGCAGGAAAGAAGTCGAGAGACCCAGTGCTCAGCCCTGGCCTGGCCCCTCCCACCCCAGTGCCGGTGCAGGCCACCAGTCTGGACAGGTCAGCAGTGGGCCAGCCTAGTGAGAGTGAGGAGACAAGGCAGGCTGACGTCCTCATAGCCTCTCTGGACAGAGAGATGCGACGCCCCAAGAAGTGGAAGAAGAGGCATTCGCTTCCTCGTGGGGGAGAGAAGTCATCCCTGCTGAGCTCCCAGAAGCCACCGGGCCTGAAGAAGCGGGTCAGAACTGTAAAAGAGACCAAGGGCTGGGCTTCTCGAGGGTGTTGCCTGGGCCCTCAGGACACCACAGGTCAGATGCTCACACTGGACGTCAGACAGTTCTTTACCACCGACCGTGAGAACATGTGCCACGTCTTCTGCACTCTGTGCCACACCAGCATCAGGCACGGCCTGGGGAGGGAAGGGCCAGTTACAGCCGGCTCGGGAAGGGAAGGGGCAGGGGCAGTGGGGACGCATAGGCGTCTGTCTGCAGGTGCCCCCAGCCTTGTCCAGGAGGGCATCTCGCCTTCAGGACACTGCCCGAGTGACTCGCTGTCAGAAGATAATGACAGGCAGTTGGCCCCGGCTAGAGTTGAGTGGCTCTTCCTGGCTCCACCACCTCTGCCTACTCCCATCAGATACAGACCCACTGCTCCCCCAGTGGCTGTCGTGGGGGATCAAGAGGGCCCGTGTGCTCCCAGCCAGCCCCGCTCCCAGGCCTGGAACCGGAGCATTGCGGAGTTACTGTGCAGCTTGGCGTTGCCACTCTCCTTCCTTTCGTCCCCGCCCTTCAGAAGGTTTATGGCCCAGGTTGACCCTGACTACTGTCTGCCGCCTCCAGCCGCTTTCTCCGACGAAGCCTTGCCTCTGCTCCACGAGGTGGTGGGCGAGCAGGTACGCCAGGAAATGCAGCAGGCTGCGGGCAGCCGCGTCCACCTCACCATGTCCACGGCAACCCAGGACGTAGTCATGCAGGACTACGTGGCCCTTACTGCCCACTGGGGGGTGATGCAGCGCGGTAGCTGGCAGGTGGTATCAGGGAGCTCGAGGAAGCAAGCCGTGCTCTGGGTCCGAGGCCTGCCCCCGGAGAGCACTGCGGAGGACAGGCAGCGGGAGCTGCAGGAGCAGGTCAGACTGTGGCTAGGCCATGGCTCTCTGCAACCCGGCTTCCTGGTATCGAGCGGCTGCCCCGGCCTAGAGCCCACAGTGACGATGGAGGGCTACACCCACATCCCTTGCTTTGCCCACTGCCTCAACTCTGTAGTGGGGAACTTTCTGTGTCACCATCACAGTGTCCAGATCATCCTGAGCACAGCCAGGGCCATCTGCAGCCATTTCCAAGGCTCTGCGGAGGCCCGGCGGCTCCTCATGCAGCTGCAGCGGCGGTGCGGCCTCCCGACCCATCAGCCCTCCTGGGCGCTCTCAGACCACTGGGCCTCTGCCTACCGCCTGATGGAGTGGCTGGTGGAGCAGCAGCAGCCGCTGCGGGAGTACGAAGCGAAGCACCACCTGGGGAGTGCTGGCATGGGCCTCTCAGCCACGTTTTGGAGCCTGACAAACAGCCTGGTCATGCTCCTGCGACCCTTCCAGATGGTGGTCCAGGAGGCGAGCGCACCGCAGGCCTCTTTAAGCCAGGTGCTGCCGCAGCTGCGCTACCTGCACATCTTCTTGGAGCAGGTTCCCGCACACTTTGAGGAGCAGGGCAGCGGGGAGGCGGGTGCAGCCATCCGGCTGGCCAGGGGCTTGGCCCTGCAGCTCTCCACAGACTGCCAGCTCAGCGAGCTTTTCTACCATGAGGAGTTCGTGCTTGCAACTCTGTTGGACCCCCGCTTCAAGGGCCAGCTCGAGGCCATCCTGCCCGTGGGGGCCGACATTGACCACTGGATGCAAGTTCTCGTTTACAAGGTGAAGGAGATTATGGTGTCCGAATACTCTTTTCCTCCCTCACCCTTCCTGCAGAGCCCCAAGGCTGTGAGTGGGGACACCACCCAGAGTGGCAGAATAGCCAGGGGCCCCAGGGCTAAGAGGAAGGGCCACAAAGACCCCGTGCAGAGAGGCAGCAGCCCTGGGTGTTCGCTGCTAGGCCAGGGGGAGAAGAGCTTGCTGGAGCAGCTGGAGAGTGTAGGGCTGGTGGCGTCCCAGAGGAGCGGAGCCTCGCTCTCCACTGAGAACCACCTGGCCACAGTCATCGTCAGGAAGTACCTACGTGAGAACAAGCCAGTTGGTGCCCAGGAGGACCCCCTGGCGTACTGGGAGAAGAGGCGGGCAGTCTGGCCAGCCCTGGCAAGACTGGCCACCATGTATCTGTCCTGTCCCGCTACCAGTGCCTCTTCTGGGAGTGTCTTGGCCTCCCTGGATAGCCCCACCATCGTGGAGAACAGCTCCCCTCTCCCAGTGGAAACAGTTGAGCATCTCCTCTTCTTGAAGACCAACCTGGACAATTTCCCCAACTACACCTCCTCCCCTCCCACACGCCCCGGCGGAGGCATGGCCGAGGTGGGGCAGACCAGGGAGCCGGGCCCTAGGGTCTGATGCCCTCACAGTCTTCCTGGAGGAACTTTGCCGTAGGTGACGGGAGAGAGCAGAGTGTCGCACCTGGGGTATCAGACAGGCGGCAGCCAGAATCTTAGACCTTTTTGGGAAGAATGGGGACAGTTTCTCAACTCTTACAGATTGTCTTACTTTTTTTCAGGGAGGTGGCATTTTCCATCTACCCATTGCTTTATTTTTAAAAAATGTTTTTGAATGTTTTTTTAATTGGTTTTAAAGAGAGAAACATTGATTTGTTCTACTTATTCATGCATTCATTGGTTGCTTCTTGCATGTGTACTAACTGGGCACTGAACCTGTCACCTTGGCGTCATGGGACAATGCTCTTAAAAACTGAGCTGCCTGGCCTTAATTTATCTCCAGCACTGCGTGCATAGAAAAGGTGTATTTTGCCCCTAAGTGAGCGTGAGTTGTACCATAGAGTTTTATAAGCAGTAACACTCTTCTGAAATGTTGGTGGGCATTAAGGGCCCTGCATGCAGCTTGTCCATCTGCGTCAAGGTACCCTTAGAGGTCTGCTTTCTCCTGGGACAGGGACAAGAGGAAGCATGGCTGCCGGCACGTATACTCAGTGGGGTGTATACTCAGCCACCTAGAACCTGGGTGAGCTGTGAGAGCCCTTTCGGAAATTGTTTTCACTGTGGAAAGAGAAACCCCCGGCTAGAGGAGCCATTTCAAGAGGATGTGTGTGCACGTGCACACGGGAACACATCCGTCCTCTTAGGGCCTGTGGTTCTCGGTGGGTCCCGGTCCCGGAGTGGCCGGGGAACTCCTGATTGATAGGACTGCCCGGCTAGCGAGGGACAGTGACGCTGAGGTACGCGGTCTCCGGACCGTTCTTACCTCCAGTTTGTCCCCAGACTGCCGGAGGCCCGGGCTCCTTCCTTCCCACGGCAGTAGCAGTCTTGGGAAGAGCTCCCACACTCCCCCAGGCGCTCGGTGGCTGAGTGTGCGGCCCACCTGCAGCGCCCACACCTCCCCTCCTCCCCGGCTGCTTTCAAAGGGCAAACCCCCTACCTGGAAGCGAGAAAGGCTGTGTCTCAGACTGGTTCCTGTGGCGCAGAGCGCACAGGGTCCAGGGCTGGTGACTCCAGGTGGGAGAAGGCCTTTGCCCCCACAGGACCCGAATCTGGCTCTCCCGAGGGGCTGGGTCACCATGACAGGCGGCTCTGGGGGGGCGGGAAGGTAGGTGGAGGCTGGGTGAGCCCCTCAAGGCCTGACTTGCACTTTGGCTGTTGGGGTGAACCTGGAGGCCTGTCCCCACCACGTCTCCTGGAGGGGTTGTCAGTCATGTGTCACTAAGACTGATTCACTGCAGGACATTTGGAAGTTAATGAGAACGTCAGGAAGCAGGAATAACCATAATCCTTTCATTCAGTCTCTGTGAATACATTGACATACTTCCTTTATCTTGAGATTATACCTGCTGGACTAGTTAGTGTGCTGAATTTTCTTCTTTTTTTAATTGTCACCTTAGGATATGTTTTTACTGCTTTTAGAGAGAGGAGGGGAGGGGGAGGGGAGAGAGAGAAACATGGATATTAGAGAGAAACCTCGATCAGCTGCCTCCTTTACATGCTCCGGCTTGGGATAGAACCCGAAGCCTAGGTATGTGCTCTGACTGGGAATTGAACCCACAGCCTTCTGGTGTGTGGCACAGGGCCCCAAACAACTGAGCCACCTGACCAGGGCTGTGTTCTCATTTAACAGTGTAGTAACTTCTTAAGTAAAGCTTTGTAAAGATCATGTGGACTGGTTGCAGCAACATGACTCGAATTAGAGTCTGGCCCCAAAATGCTCAGGCCCTGTGTCCTCCCTGCCAGCTGTTTTTTTGGGGGGGGTGTGCTCACAGGCTCCCCTGTGATCAGAGGTGAGCTCTGTCTGGGTGAGCAGCTGGGACTGTGCCTGTACTCCTCACAATCCTGAGTCAGTCAAGGGCGTTTGGGTAATAAGGTCAGGGCATGGCCTCGGACCCAGCCTTCCTTCCTTAAATTTACGTGTGGCTCAGCCTGTAATGAGAACCACCTGAGAGTGTCGTAAGACCCTGGGTCCTCCCAAGTTGTGATTCTGGGTCAGGTGGCGGGCAGGAGTGTGATGTGCGTTAGTTACCTGAGGCTGTTCTCCAGAGACGTGCTGTCCTGTGCTGTTTGGCATCAGTGACCTGGCTGTGGTGGTCTCGGGGACGGGGAGGCTGGAATGGAGGGGCAGTGGGGTGGGAGCGGGGCGGGGGGGTGAAAGAGGCTGAGACAGAAGCATAGCAGGCGGAAGTGTGGGGACAGCAATGGTTCTCAGTGGGGGGGGGGGGGGCACTTTTGTCCCCAGGGGACATAAGCAATGTCTGGAGACTTGCTGGTCGTCACAGCTTGTGGGCAGAAATGGATGCCGCTCAACCCCCTGCAGCGCACAACAGCCCCCGCAGCAAAGGCTTACCCGGCCCCGAGTGTCAGTGGCCCAGGACTGAAGAGCCCTACTCTAGGCTGGGACCTGGAGGGCATGGGGCGGAAGAAAGGCCCCCAGTCCACTGGCGCGGCCAGGTGACTGTCCACTGCGGCTGTTGGGGGCCGAACCGTTTCTGCCCTGCACTGAGCCCAGTCCTGGCTGGCTCCTGGGCATCGTTTCCTGGCCCATTTCCCACGTAGATGGACCCACACAGCAAATGCTGACTGCACAGGGCAGGTGGGCCCTGCCCAGCCCCGAGTGTCGAGGGTGTCTGAGCCGTTGTCTCATCTGTGTGACCAGGCCCTTGGGGCAGACGTGTGCCTTGGGCCTAGAGCCTCGGCTCATTCGCACAGCAGGACGAAGATGGCTCCCGTTGCTCAGAGAAGCGCTGGCCTGCGGGTGAGAACGGGCCATCGCCCTCTCGTGGAGCCCGCTGCCGGCCTGTGCCTTACAGCAGGTGGGCTTGCATGGCAGGTGGTCCCGGGCACCCTCAGCCCCGCCCAAACCTGCCTGGGCGAGGGGTGCCGGTCTGCGGTGAGATGGGCCTGGGACGGCAGAGGTCATCATTCGTGTAGCTGTCGGCGGAGGGCACAGGGCCTGGGAGCTCGGAAGGCCGGTGTCCGGCCTCAGCGTGGTCTTTCCGCTCCGCTGCTCCCCCCGCAGACAGCACTCATTCCTCCCAGCTCTCCGGTCGGGAGCGCGCAGTTCTCCCCACCTCTCCGCCTTGCTCTGCCTGCGCCGTCAATCTTTCCCGCCCTCCGTAGCCAGCACGTCCATCTAAGCAGCCACCTAGTTCCTTGGGACATTGTGCCCTCACCCTCGTGGGCTCCTGCGGCCTTCGCCCCCCCGAGGTTACCCCTGAGCCCGGCGGGGCGTTGGAACGCAGTCTCGGTCTTGAAAGTCACGGTCTCCCTCCCTCTGGCTGCTCCGCCATGTCCTAGTTCTGCCTCACGAGGCTGCTTTTCTCTTGACTTCTACCCTTGATCTCCCCACTGTGCGCCACTCAGATACGCGCGTCTGGGAGGATATGCATGTTCCGCAGGGAGGCCTCCAAGTAATGAAGGGGGCCTTTGTCCCCCGAAAGGCTGGCCTGCTGGGCCACACACTTGCACCAGGCACCTCCGCAGGTCATGCCTGGGTCCCTTCAGCCTAGAGCATCAGCCGTCTCCTGTGTCTGATGCCCCATGGCCACCTTAAACCGGAGGTCTCTGTGCCCCCCAGGCTGTCCCACCTGTGTCCCAAGTGTTTGAGATGGGAGCCCCTGCTTCCGGTCACGTGCACAGGTCCCCACATGTGCTAGGTCCCCCCCTTCGCGTTGCTCCATGCTTGCAGGGGGTCCTTGTCTTGCTGGTGCCTTTTTGGCAGGTGTCTAGTGCCCCGAGGTGCCCACCCTCTGGGCCAGGGCAGTTTTTACCAGATGCACGGGCGGTGGCCTCACGCCCTGCTGACCAACCCCAGCAGGCCCCGTTTGCAGTGGGTGAACGAGACTTCTTAGCAGATGCCTCCAGTCCCTTTTGGAAAGAAATGAGGTCAAACTGAGAACTTGCTGGAGCGTTGCAGGCCAGAGGGGGGCTAGAGAGAAATGAGGGACCCAGTTCTTAGAGATGGGGGTGTCAGCCTGGTCTCCTTGGAGAGGGAGGAATACAAAGTGGCCTTGGTCGCAGAGATGCAGACTCGGGGCCGCGGACCCTCTGGAGTCCCAGGTTTTGTCCACAGGAGTGAACGGTCCCATAGTTCTTTGCAGCGTCACCCCGCCTGGCCTGGGCCCGGCCAGAGCCTGCAGAGTTGGGAAGCTGCCACTGGGAGCAGAGTCCCTTCTGGTTTTCCTCTCCGCTGGATCCTTGACCCCTCTGTGGTGGCAGCGTCCCTCCCCTGGGCCGCCCCCCCCCCCCACGCCCCCGCTTGTCTGCACCGACTCCTGCAGCCCCACAGCCGCTGGGGACTTGAAAGGCCCTCCCCTGCCTTTCTGGAGCCCCTCCCTGAGGGCGGCCCCCACCTCTCCAGCCCCTGTGCTTTCTCTGGAAATGAGGTCATGTTTGCAGCTGGAGCAGTGGTGGGTGCCGTTGTGTTGACAGCAGGGGAGAGACCTAGTTGGGAGGGGGGGCTGTGGAGGGCAGTGGGCTGGGGATGGGGAGTCGGCTGGCCGGAGGTGCTGCCTCTGAACCCCAGGCTTCCCTGTCCTCTCCTGCCTCCGGCCTCAGGTTCCTCGTCTGGGGCCGAAGGCCGGTCCTCTGAAGGACCAGAGGTTGCAAATTGGCCCGCATGATCAGGGAACCATTTTGAATTTTACTGGAACATTTTTTAAATCGTGTCAACATTTTTGAGGGAGTGAAGCCAGGCCCAGGGGTCCCTGTTTGTGGCAGCTACGTATGCGAGGCTCTTGGTGGGGGTGAGGGTGTGGGGACCTGTTACCTACCCAGAAATATATTTAAATGGGTAAAAAAATTCTCAAAACTAATAAGGAGAGATCATGAGTGGTTATGGAAAAAATAAGAGTGTGGGTTTTTGCCCCAGGGCGGAGTTGGAAAATGGGAGGATTGGGAACACGGGGCCAGAACGCTGACCGGCAGGGCGCGGAGCTGAGCGAGGTGGGTCCTCGGGCGGGGGCTGGGCCCTGCGCACCTCCCTCAGGGGGTCTGTCATGCTCCCGCAGCTGGGCCTGGGGTCCTCAGGTCTCGCTGGGCCACGGGGGTTTCTGGCCCTGGTGGTGGGGGCTGGGTGGCACTTCGCGCCGTCACCTGCTTGAGGGTCGCAGAGGTGTGTAGGAGAGGCCTGCTTACTGTTCAACCGTCTCTCCTAGGGAGCTGCTGGCCCCTGCGCAGGGGCGGCGGACACGGGCACTGGCACTGGTGCGAGGTCAGGGCTGCTAGTGCCTTTTCTGGGTTGGACGGCCAGCTGACCCCAGTGGCGCCCGTGTCCCTGTGACAGACTGTCGAGGCCCGGGCCACCTGGACCGCCTTTGTCTCATGGAGCCTCAGGGTGAGAAGCCCGGAGAGGCCGCCGGGCCACCGCGCGTCACGCCCCAGCTGCTCAAGTCCTGCTCAGGGGAGTTCGCCCTGGAGTCCATCCTGCTGCTGAGGCTGCGCGGCTTGGGGCTGGCGGACCTGGGCTGCCTGGGCGAGTGCCTGGGCCTCGAGTGGCTGGACCTGTCGGGCAATGCGCTCACCCAGCTGGGCCCCCTGGCCTCCTTGAGCCAGCTGGCCGTCCTCAACGTCGCCGACAACCAGCTGACGGGGCTGGAGCCGCTGGCTGCCTGCGAGAACCTGCAGAGCCTCAATGCCTCTGGCAACCTGCTGGCCACGCCGAGCCAGCTGCAGTGTCTGGCCGGGCTGCGGGGCCTCGAGTGCCTTCGGCTCCGGGACCCTCTGGCCCGGCTCAGCAACCCGCTCTGTGCCAGCCCCTCCTACCCGGCCGTGGTCCGAGAGCTGCTGCCGGGCCTGAAGGTCATCGACGGCGAGCGTGTGACCGGGCGCGGCAGTGAGTTCTACCAGCTGTGCCGGGACCTGGACAGCTCCCTGCCGCCCAGCCCCGGTCCGGGCCCCGGCCCCGCCGAGGCCCAGCCCTGGGTGCGGCCGGGGTACTGGGAGTCCCGGCCGCCCCGCAGCAGCTCCATCCTGGAGGAGGCCTGCCGGCAGTTCCAGGACACCCTGCGGGAGTGCCGCGACCTGGACCGCCAGGCCGAGGACAGCCTGGCTCAGGCCGAGCAGGCGCTCGGCTCTGCGGGCACGGCCTCGTCCTTTGTCTTCTGAACGTGCCCCGTGGCCTGGGACGGCCTGGCGCGTGGCCGTGGGGCCAGCTCAGTGCGGCCTCGCTGCCCGCATCTCCCCTCCTGCCTCTGCGCTTGCCTTCACGGCTGCGTCACGCTGGTCACTGTCCCTGCGCACTGGGCCAGCCATTTACCCCTTTCCCTAAGGGCGACGCCCTCCCTCCCACTCCTACTTCAAGACAGGTCTGCTGTTCTTCAGGGACACGCCTCCCCGGTGCCTCCCCGGGCAGGCGCGGGGCCTCCTCGAGCAGTGGCGCCGTGTGCGGCTGCCCTGCCACCTGCGCCGTGGGTCTGGGCACGGGGCCCCAGGCCTTCGCCTGCCACTCCTGGCGCTCGGGCCTGAGACTTAGTGGGAGAAAGCTGCTTCTTCCTCAGGGTAAAGGTGGCAGAAGCAGGGGCGGCCTGCTTCCCGTCCCAGTGGTCCCAGAAGAGGACGTGAGCGGTGGTGCATGGAGCGTGGGAGCTGGTTCCCCCCCTTACCCTCCAGCTTGCCTGCCCAAACAACCGGCTGCCCCGGCCCCCAGGCCTGTATCTCCCTGGAGCCTTCCTTGCCCACCTTCACCCATGCTAATGCCTATTAAAGGTTTCTGCCTTAATTTGCATCATCGTCTGTCATTTCATGTGGGCATGAGCTCTGAGAGCAAGACGGGGTCCCCACCATCTCTGGTCCCTCCTGCAGGAAGGAGGAGCACACACAAAGCCCCCTGTCCCCATCCTGGGTGTCCTGCTGCCCCGGAGCTTTGCCATCTTCTGCAGGAGTTCCCCAGCCTTCCCTCCCTTGTGGCCCCACCAGTCAGCCAAGGGGAGGCGAGAGCATGGTTCTGAGAGCAGTTTATTAGCTCAGGGGTCAGGGGATCGCCCTCCCAGGGCGCAGGGAGGGAGGGCTGGCTTTCACTGGCTACCTCCCACCGCTGTGCAGAAAGCAGGATGAAGCGCTGGAGGAGAGGACAAAGACAAGGTTTGGGTGTGAGGGGGGCTGTTCTGGTTCTGGTCCCAGCTTTCTCCCGGGCTCCCAGGTCCCTGCCCTCACTCCGGCAGTCCAGCGCCGGCCGTGTCTTCCTCCCAGACCCCACCCAGGGCTGCCCCAGTGCCACTGTCCTCCCGTGCCCCTAGCCACCTACCGGTCAGGGCCTCAGCTGGGGGGGGAGGCCTTGAGGAAGGCAAACTGCCCCGGGAAGTAGAAGCTGTGGGGGTCCTCGCCGATGTGCTCCACCCTGCTGCACTGGGCCTCCTGGTGCTCCTTGGACTCCTGCCAGCGCCAGGCCGCTCAGCCCCGAGTGGGCCCAGTCTGCCCACGGTCCCAGCACCTTCCCCCCTTCCCCCTCCTCACCTTTCTCACCCCCTCTTCCCCGCCCTTCCCCCCTCTTCACCCTCCGCTCCTTGTCCTTCCCCCTCCTCTGCCTAGGCTTCTGCCCCTCGGCCTCCCCCACTGGCCCAGCTTCTAGTCATCCCCCCGGCCACTTCCCAGCCTCTCCGCTGTGTCCTCTGCCCGCTCTCACCCGCTGAACCTGCATCTCCATGGGGCAGTGGACCATCCGGCCCAGGACTTTAAACTCATGGTCCAGCTTGACGCAGGCCAGGCATGTCCGCTTCCTCTGGGGGGAGGGGCACGGGGCCAGGAGAAGAAGGGGTGAGGGGAGGCCTGTGGCCTCAGGAGGGTGGAGGCCGGGGACCGCAGGCTGCCTGCAGCGGGGTCTTGTCCCCTGCAGGCCCTGGAGCAAAGGGGCGAGGGTCCTGCCGGCCAGCTGGCGTCCGGCGCAGCCCACCCTCGGGCTGGGGAGTTAGTGAAATCGCGCTGCAGTTTTCAGAACTTCAGCGAGTGAGAGAGTGTGCATGCGAGTGTGCAGGCAGGAAGCCTCCTCAGATGGGGGTCCCCTCGACTTCCCCCAGACCCGCCCTGCTGTCTGCTAGTGCATTTATTTGCATTTTCTTTCAAGGCTGGCTTTGAGCACAAGGATTGGGTGCAGAAGCCTGGAAGACCACGGGTGTAGCCCATGCCCCCTTGAACAGCTGCTGGATCTGAGGCCTTCGGAGAGCCTGAGAAGCCACAGCGCTGGAGCTGTGCAGAGTCGGGGCTGGAACCCCGAGGCCTGCCCCCCAGCCCGGCATCTCCCCCCTGGGGCTGGGGTCGCCCCCAAGGTGTCGGACTACAGTCAAACCCTGTTAGGGATCGGCCCAGGTTGGGCCGTCTCCACTTGGAGACTCACAGAAAGTGGAATTCAGCAGGCCTGGGGCCAGCCCCACCCACACCAGGGCCTCCGCCAGTGCCCTGACGCCCTGGGGAGGAACCTGGACGAAGGTGAACTCCGTCCCAGTGGCCCACCTCTTCCTCCCGCCCCGCCAGGCTCAGGCCACCCACACTGTCACCCCCGTGGGCTCCACAGGGGCGTCTCCAGCAAAACCCGGTTACACATCACTGCACCCCAGCAAGCGCCCCATCACACGCACGCCCAGCCGTGCCTCTCCACTCACCCCGATGGGCTTGACCTTGCACCCGGGCTTCTTCCAGTCCTTCTTCCAGCAGCTCGTCTGCTGGAGCTTAAATTCCAGCCTCACAAAGGTCCCCGCCGGGTAGGGCTACAAGACAGAAAGACAGAGGAAGGGCAGCAGCCAGTTGGGCGGGCAGAGCCATTCCTGGGTGTGACCTGTCCCTCCGCCCCACGGTGAAACAGCACGGACTGTGTTGGTGGCCCGGGGGGGGGGGCGGGGGGGCCCTTCTCCCGAGGGCTGCGTGCGCACAGAGCCCAGGCACTCTTGCACCCGCTCCCCGGGAATGCGCTGGCCTCTTGGGGTGCGGCCCTGACCCCCTCCCTTGCACGGGTCTCGCTGCTCACCGTGTCGGTGGCGCTGTCCACACTGGTCTTCTGGAAGGCCCACTGCACGCGCGGGTGCTTGTGGAATTCCTCCAGGGCCACCTGCAGGCCCTGCTGCTGGGCGGCCGAGAGCTCCGCCCTGCCCAAGCCCACGGCGCCCAGCCCCACGGCCAGCAGGGTCAGCAGCCGCCACATGACTTCACCTCCGTCACTCGGTCCTGCAAAGCCTGCGTGTGACCCTCAGCTCCTCATACCAGCTGCCAATCCCCTGGCCCTGCACTTGGGGGCCATGCCCAGCAGAGCCCTGGACAGAGGTCGAGGGACAGGATGTGGCCCTTCGTGGAAATCCCCCTGGCATTCCCCGTCCTTCACCCCCCACACTCCCCGCTCTGCCTCCCTACAGTTCCTGGGGGCCAGCTCAGCCCGGGGTCGGGTCGGCCCTGTCCTGGGCAGGTGCTGAGTCGGCTTTTGTCCCTGGCGGGCAGCCAGGGAAGCACTCCTGTGGCCCCCTCCCTCCTGCCCTCCCCACCTTGGCTGGCCGTTGTCCCACCCCACTGCCCTGCTGCCCCTGGAGACCCTCTCGGCTTCGCTCCCTTCCCAGGGTCTGCTGGCTCCCAGGTCCACTCTAGCCACCCCCCGCCTGCCCCTCACCCCGTAACTGCAGGGGAGAGAGCCTGGGGTGTAGAAGGAGGCTGAATATTTCTGGAAGGATGTAAACACTCGGAGGGGCCAGAGCAGGGTGGGGACCGAGGAGGATGCTTAACCCTCCCTGTGCTGGGGCCGCCTGTTGCCATGGGCCCTACCCCTGCACCAGAGAAAAGGGGATCTCGCCTGGGCCTCGCACCCTTGGCTAGCCTCTTCGGGCAGACCCTCCTTCCCTTGACGTTCTTTCTGGGCCTCCCACACGGCCCCTCGAGTGCGGCATGAGGCCAGGGCTCCTGGATAAGCCGGCCAGTTTGGCCCTTGGGCTGGCTCCCTCTGCCTGCCCCTCTCCTCTCCACACCGCCCCCACCCCCCCATGCCGCCCTTTGTCCAGCTGCCCGGAGCCCGCTGTCTCTCCTCACCTCTCTGGTGCCTCGGGGTCTCTCCTGCCTTCCCGCAGCAACTTCTCCTGGGCTGTCAGCCTCTTCCCGGTCCCCGGCCCCCCTCGCCGCCCTCCCTCCTTTGGTTGGCCCCATCTCCTCCCACCCCCACCTCCTGGGCTCCCTCCGGCGCCCAGAGCCGCCCCAGGCTCCTCCCCACCCTGTTAGGACCCGCCTCCGGGGCAGCAGCCCCCCCTCCTTCCCTTCCCGTCCTAGTCCTACTCTCCCTGCCAACGCCTGACCCTGACCCTGACCCTGGCTGCTCAGTCCAGGCAGGGTGGGGGAGCAGGGTGTCCAGGGGCCGTGGGAAGAAGTGAGGCGAGGCTGAGGAGCCCGAGCTCTGGGAGGTCTGGGCCAGGCCTCTTGTCTCTCTCTTCTCCTTGGGATATGGGACAGCCCTGCCCCCACCCTGCCTCCAGGTAGGGCCTCCCCTATCTTAGGCCCCTTGTGGTGACTCATCTCCAAGGCACTCAGTTCTGGACATTCTTCCCAGAAACTCAGACATCCTCAAACAGATGAGACCCAGAGGATTCATTCCTTCGCTCTTCCGCCTCCTGGGTCCTGAAGCCACACTCAGACAGAGGCATCATCTTCTTTTGAGACGACTCTGGTGTCCCGCAGCCTCTCTCACCAGCACGCAAGGCCAGCGCCGAGCCTGCGTGTCCCACCCTCAGTGGCCACCAAGTCAGCGGCCTCTCACGGGGTGCTGGGAGCCTGGCGGGACTGGTGTGGTGGAATTCCCAGGGCCCGCGGGGAGTCCGGGGAAGTGCCCGGATGTCGGTTCAGCCCCTGCGCATCTGAGCGCGTCCGAAGCAGCTCTCGGACTCTGCGTGCCAGTGACCAGGGTGACCGCCTCTCTGCTCCCAGGCCCTGTCCTAGTGACCAGGCACGGAGGATCTCCTTTGACGTCCCCCCGCAAACCCCCGCTTCCTTGTCTGCAGTGTGGGGCCCGAATCCCTACCTGTGGGCTTGTCGTGAGGAGGAAATGAGGAAAATACGTGGAAAGTGGCCGCCTGTGGTCTGGGTGCCAAGTGGGGTCAGAGGCTGGGAGCCATATGAGCTTGGGGACCATGACCATCCCCTCCTGCCTTCATTTGGGTTATCGCCCTTCCACCAGGCAGAGCCCCTCTGGTCTCCAGCATGGCGGAGGGCCGGGAGGGTCCCCCGATGCCCCAGCCTCATCCCTGTCTCCAGGGAGGATGGTGCCTTCCGGTCCAGGGCCTCCTCATGTTCAGAGGGTGGGCCTCTTGCTCCCGCAGCGCAGCCCGTCCCTGGGAGGAGCCCTTTGCCGTTACCACAGCGCCTTTCCCACGGTCTTGTAAAACACGCTGTGTGTGTCTCATCCTCTGTTGGTTGTCTTCTCTCCCATCTTCTTTCTCCTGGTGGGTCTGAAGCCTCTCATTCTGTTCACCGTCATTTTAATGGAGTTTTGGAAGGAGGTGGGGATAACCACATTGTAACCGGACGCAGGTCCGGCTGCCCGCCCCTTCCAAAGCCAGTACCCGAGAGGCAGGTGGTGATGCGAAGGGAAGTGGCTTACGCAGGTGCCGGGCCCCTGGGAGGTGGCGCACTCTCGCCTCAGAGCCCCTCTCCGCCTCTCCATCCTGGCTAGTCTGTGTAGGGAACTGCGGGAAGGGGGAGCCAGGGAATTTCTGTGTGGACATGCAGTTTCTCGGCCCGCTCCCCGTGGTTTCCGTGCCATCTCCTGCGCGTGTCACCGAGTAGCTCCACGGCTCCCTCGCAGTTTCACTGGTGGCATCCGGGAGCGGGACGTGCGGGCCGCGCCTCTGCTGCTCGGACACCAGTCGGCGACGCCTGTCCGACTTCCTGCTGCGGTCGGGGCCGTTCGCTGGTGGAGCAGCAGCAGCTGCAACCGCTGACGTCGGGAAAGCGCTCGTAAGGAGACTTGTACAACACGGGAGTCTCCGACGAGTCCGTTGGCGCAGCCTGGCCCGCAGCTGCCGCCTGATGAGCACTGGACGCTCACCTCAGCCACTGTCACAATGTGGCGAACACATGTGGGCGCTCACCTGTGTTTAGCCAGAATCCGTGAGCTACTGAGAAAGAAGGCTTCGTATGTTGAAGCCGAACCCCCAGTGCCTCCAAATGCGACTGGTTTGGGAGCTATGGACTCAGAAGAGGCGATTCGGGGAAAATGAGGTCCCAGGGAGGGGTCCCAACCCAGTATGACTGGTGGCCTTGTAAGGAGGGATCTGGACACAGAGCGGTCACAGGGAGAACTCCACCCACGGCGAGCCAAGGAGAGCGGCCTCAGAGAGCCAACCCCACTGACACCTTTGTCTCGAATTCAGGTTTCCGGAACTGGCAGAGAATAAATGCTTGTTGTTGGAGCCACCCCGTGTGTGCTTCTTTGCAACGGCAGCCCTGGCAACGTACGCACGCACACGAAATCTTTCCCAACACCTGGAGCGCTGCCCTCAACCCGATTGTTTAAAAAGCCAGGTCTTTGTCCGCGTGACACAATAATCAGGTGCTTTGCGGGCAGAAGAACAAGGTTGAATTAAAGTGACGAACACTAAGCCCCAACCACCTGGCCTTACTGAGAGAGTGAACATATAAATTGTATCATTTGTCTTCAAAAAAAGCAAAGAGATCTGGATGGCATTTTTAATGTTTTAGTGTGGCAGGAACTGACCCTTGGATAGCAGATGCACCTTAACGATAGCATACCATTAACGTTTTAAAACTTGTAATTAGCTGTTGCTCAGTGGGTTGAGCGCTGGCGGGTGAACCAGAGTCGTAGGTTTGATTTCCAGTCAAGGCACATGCCTGGTTTTGGGCCAGGTCCCCACTAGGGGGCGCATGAGAGGCAACCACACATTGATGTTTCTCCCTTTCCCTCCCTTACCCTCTAAAAATAAATAAATAAAATCTTAAAAAAACAACAACCTGTCATTACTCTTTCAAGGAAATTCAGCAAATCAAAGAAACATGCACACTTATTAAGTACATTTACAAACTTACTTCTGTGAGTGAAAAAATATTTTCCTAAATCAAAGTGACCAGGAGGCAAATACCCAAGTTGAAAGTCACTGGTAGGCCTCATTAAATCTCCCTCAAGGACCTACCACTAGATGGAGACAGTGAAGCAGGAGTAAGGTCCTTGAAACTTAAAGAGTTCCCTTTTTTTTTTACCCCCCCAAATTACAAGGCTGTGGAATTATTTTTCTTACATAGTTGTGGTTGCCTGTTATGACTTTTTGATTCCTGTTTTAACCCTAAGAACTTCCTTTAATTCCATCTGACCCGTGAATCATGTTAATTTGTTGCCAGGGTTTTATATCCCAGATGCACATTTGGTGGAGCTGAAAACCAGCACAGGCTCGGATAACGAGGATATCTCAGCCAGGGGCAGAAGACACTGAGGGCAGTTTATTGTTTTTATGTTTTTAATTCTCACATGAGGACACACCTACTGATTTTAGACAGGGGGAGGGGAGGGAGCATAGCATCGATATGAGAGAAACACATCAATTGGTTGCCTTTTGCACACTCCATGACAAGGATTGAACCCACAGCCGCGGCATGTACCCTGACTGGGAATTGAACCCACGACCTTTTGGTTTACAGGACAATGCTCTAACCAACTGAGCCACACTGGCCAGGGCAGCACTGAGGGCACTTTAGATGCTATGAAATGAAATACTTTTCAAGTTTTTTAAAAAATTAATTTTATTTAGTATTAAGATATTATTCATTGAATGTAGTAATTTAATAGCCTGTTACTATGTAGTCAACATGCTATCTTGTTGGAATTTCTAATAACACCCCCAAAATGAACCTTTAATCCTGGTTGGAGGGGATTCCTGTTTTAAGACGGTGAAGGCAAACCAGTTCTGAGAACACAGACCTCACTGGCCAACTCCGAAGGTGCCAAATTTAACCGTGGCCCCGGTTTGTTCTTAGAACCTGCCAGAGAGACAGACTTGGAGATGGGGAACAGATGACAGCTAGTTGGGGCGGGGTGGGGGGAGGCTGGGGGTGGGGAGATTGAACAAAAAAGACAAAGGACTCACGGACATAGATAACAGGGTGGTGATCGCTGGGGGGGCGGGGAGTACAAGGGGACTAAATGGTAATGGGAAAAAATATAATAAAGATTATATTTAAAAAAAAAAGAAAAGAACCTGTTGGAAGGCATTGAGTTGAAGGCAGCTGTACATTCCGATTCCTCCAAGTCACCAAGCGGGTTGTATTGGCGAGGAGGAGCCGGGGTAGGACCCAGCCAAGGGGACAGGCAGCGTTGTGGCTGGTGGCGAGCAAGCACAGATGGCTTTCGCAAACAATAACGCACGCGCTCACGGGAAACAGAACACTCGGCAGCCCGCCTGCTCCTGTGGGGCTGCAAAGACCGCGGAGGTCCTGTCCCGAGCGTCCCGGTGTTCCCAAATCACGCTCCGCTTTTCGGAGGACGCACACCGGCATCCAGATTCGTCTTCTGAATTACGCTGAAGAAGACAGCGTCTGATCCCAGCCTGGAGTAGAAAAGACCCTGCATGGTGACACTAGATGGGATTTAACCCCAAAAGGGTAGAAATGTAGGTTTCTAGGTAAAGTCAAGTTCTTTGTTTCCTGGCTGAGACACTAAGATGATTTATTCCAGCGTTTTCTGGCAATGTCTGGTCCTCCCATCAAATCACCACGGGGTGGTAAACGCGGTGGCCAGGGAGAGGAGCACCCCCTGTCCCCCCAGGGGCCACGGGTTCCCGAAAGGGTCCTGCCTCCCAGGTGTTGGGGAATCACATTCCGGGTGAGTGAAGACGAGCAGGGCGCTGACGCCAACGGGGAGGGAGCCCTCCGGTGGGAGTGCTCCAGGCGTGAGTGTTGAGTTGCTTGTTCTTTACCTCACTCACCTACTGATTTGAATTTCTCTGTAAGAAAAAGTGGTCTTTTCTTTCACTAGAAGTTCTGCTGGGCTCCCAGCACCTGCTCAAGAGGCAGTGGCCAAGGCGAGAGTTTGAAGTTAGGCGGCTCAGCGTGGTCTAATCGGATTCGCTTAACCAAGGGGTGGAGCTCTTCATGTTTCCTCTTTCGTTTGGTTCACAAACACTTACGGAATACCTACCATGGGCCCAGCGCTGTTCTAGGGGCTGGCTATGTGGTGATTAAAAAGACAGGACAGCCCTGGCTGGTGTGGCTCAGGGGATTGAGCACTGGCCTGCGAACCAAAGGGTCCACTGGTTTGATTCCCAGTCAGGGCACATGCCTGGGCTGTGGCCAGGTTCCCAGTGTGGGGTATGTGAGAGGCAACCACACATTGATGGTTCTCTCCCTCTCTTTCTCCCTCCCTCTCCTCTCTAAAAATAAATAAATCAAATCTTAAAAAAAAAACACCCCAGGACAAATCCCTGCCTTCGTGTGACTTATGTCATGGTAGGTAACTAGACAAAAACCATCTAAGTGAATAAATACCTAAAAGACTTTAAGGAGGTGGAAAGTGCTATGAAGAACCTGTGAGTGTTGCCTTATATGGCAAAGGGGACCGCAGATGTGATTCAGCTAAGAATTTTGGGGTGGAGAGATTACACTGGGGAGATAGAGTTAAGAAAACAAAATCTCCTGCCAGCCCGGGAAAGCCGCCCACAAAGGTAGGAGGGAAAGGGGACAGTGTCGTTACTGAGTGAGCCGCACACCAGGAGGAGACACGCCCGACAGGCAGTCCGCCCAGAGCGGCAAAGGCAGAGAGGAAGTTCACCTGTTACACGGCCCTGCAGGTGCCACCGTCCCACACGTGTGCTCGAGATAGACTGTCCCTAGTGCTGGGGCCGGAGGCCCGGACCACGTGTCACACAGAGTTCGTCCTGAGTCCACCTGGCAGCCGGGGAGCCACCTGTGCTCGTGAATTGCCTTTATCCCGAGGAAAAACACACGCGTCATAAAACGGCAGGAGGCAGTTTTGCGGCTGGGAGCCAGGTGTGCCCCCAGGGGAGGCTCCACCTCCCGTGGGGGCTGGGGGCCAGGGCCTGCCTCCCTTGCTGTTTCCATCCAAAGAGACGGCTCCCAGGCCGTCCTGGGCCATGAAGCTGGCAGGAGGTTTCTGTATACAACCATCTCACAGGGACGGAGAAAAATTCACAGTGCCGGGTTTCCTGAGGGAAGGGTGGTGGCTGTGGGGAAGGTGCCCCCCCTTTGGCACCGGGGAGAGTGAAGACTCGTCTTTCTTAGGTTTCCTTTGTATGTGCCCCTACAAGTGTCCTGGGTTCCCCAGGTGTAATCACAGACACCCTGGTAAGAGGGAGGCAGTGGGAGATCTGACCACAGCAGAGACAGAAGGCAGTGTGACCAGGGACAAAGAAAACACTACACTGCTGGCTTTGAAGGGGGAGGTGGGGGGGGTGCCAAGTCGCCCATGAACTCAGCTCTAGGGGCTGGGGCTGGCAAAGGTGGGCACACCGTCTCCAGTAGAGCCTCCAGAGTGAGCGGTCCCTGTGACACTGATTCTGGAGGCTTGACCTCTGAACTGCGAGAACACATGTGTGTTGTCTTCAGTGACCAAGCGTGTGGACATTTGTCACAGCAGCCACGGGAATGAGTAGCCGAGTGTACAGGCAGGGGGGTACAGAGAGGTCCGTCGGGAAGCGGGCTCTGAGGAGAGGACGCCTGGGCTCCAATCTGAACAGAGGGAAAGAGCGACCTGACCCTGAAAAGGTCTGGAGGAGGAGCAGCCTAGGCAGACGAACAGCAGGAGGCGCTGTGGCTGGGGCTGAGAGAGTCCGGCTGGACCCCGGTGGCGTGGAGCTAGAGAGGCAGGCGAGGTCAGTCTGGCTCCGGAGCCCGCCCGGGCTCCATGAGCCAGGGGAGTGTGGGCTCCAGGGCAGCTGTGCGGCCCAGGGAGCGGTGGCTGTCGGGAGAGGCAAGAAGTGCTGAGCAGGACTTCACAGCCCTGGTGCTCCCGAGCCCGGACGCCTGCCCCTCGCAGGAAATCCGAGATCTCTCCCTGGTTTCCTTCTGACCCGTTCTGTTCTTTTTCTTTTAGAAAAACCAACTCCCGGGACTAGATGTGCAGCAAGCAGCCAAGTGTCCGGGGCTGCAGAGTTAGGGGTGACACCTGATCCCCGGCTGGGGCTGCCGTTGCAGCATCTGTCCTTGCCAGGCGCCGTGCGTGTGTTGCGCCTTTAAGGGTATTTTTAGAACTGCAGCAGTAGGAGCAGCTGATCTTTTCCTGAAGAGTTTCCACATGACCTAGCAAGACTGCTCTCACCTGAGATGCCAGCCTCGGGCAGTCGGGGCCTTGCTCGGGCTGGACCTTGGCCGCTGTCTCCCCAGGTCCCGGTGCCGAGAGGGCCCCCTGGGATGGAAGTGGCTGTGCCATTGTGAGGCCCCTTCCAGCAGACGTGGCCTCCATCGCTGCGAGCGTGGCCTGTCCTTTCTGCCTCCTTCCCGCACGGCCCGCAAGCGCTTGGAAGGAGCTCGGTGAGCTCCCAGCCCCGTCTTCAGGATGCTGTCTGCAGCAGGCATTCACCACCGAGTAAGTTCCGTGAGGGTGAAGTTTTCTGGTCTCTGCCCCCTAGTCTCCCCCTGCTTTTCCACAGCCGTCCACTCGGAAATTGCCAACGAGCATCTGGTTTAATTTCACACTAAATACCAGCTTTGAAGGGATATTGCTGTTGTGAAAACCAGGGGGATAAAGCATCCTGGAAGAACAGCGGGGACCGTTTCTGCCTGGCTCGTCGTCAGCCAGCACCTGGCACAGCGGCAGATGGCGGACACCAATTAAATATTTGCTGGGTGGATGCGTGGGGCCTGGGACCGTCTATCTGTAAGAGGTGGATGGAGTTCTCCCTCTTGCAGGTAACGGCGCGGGGGGGGGGGGGAGCTGCTAGACAATACGTGGGCGTCTTCATAGAGGGTTTCTGGAGACAGGAAAGGTGGCGTTATAATGATACAGAAAAAGAGAGACATGTGAGTAATTTATTTGTACATGTATGCTGCCGTTAAGAATCACGTTATAAAAGAATATCTAAAAAGTGGGGGAAAGTTCACAGCAGTGGTAAGTGAAGGGGGCAGAACACGCTTTCGTGAGGTATTGCATCCCGTGTACGTCCACCACGCACCGATACGCATGGAAGAAACATCAGAGGACACTAGCCCAAATGTTAAAGGTTATTCACCTTAGGAGGGGAGAGTATGAGAGATTTTATATTCTATTTCCTACTGGTGGAATAGATTTTGAAAGTGTTTCTAAAGTTTTTGTGTAATTAAAAAATGGCCTTTGCTGGAAAGCATAAGAGCACACGAAACGGGGCTCGCCTGGAAGCCCAGGAAGTGTTCCGTTCGGAGAACCAAGGGCCACCTGCTACCGGGTGAGTCACCTGCGCAGGCTCGCACCTGCCTCCGCACTGGCCGACCCGCTGCGGGGCGTTTTCCAGTGAAACGGCCCCGAGCAAGGACGGCCCCCCACCCCGCGGCCACGGATGCCGGAACGCCACTCTTGGCTAATTTCTGGAATGGAGGGCATTCCCTTTTCAAAGTTCACGCAATGGGGCCTTTCTGTCTCCACTTTTGAACACACCAGAAGCCGGACTCGAGGCAGGCGCGCCTCCCCCGGACGACGAAAGTCAGCACGGCTTTGAACCCCAGGCACTGAGATTCCCTGGCCCGGCCAAGGTCAGGGTGGCCGGGGAGTGGGAGGCGCGGCCCCGGGTGGTCTGGGGGCAGGAGCGTCCTCTCTGAAGGCTCGGGCGAGCCTGGAGCCTTTAGAGAAGCCAAGAGGCTCGGTCTGGCCGAGTGACAAGCCTGGCCACGCGGTCGCCCAGGGACGCGCGTCCTCCAAAGGGACAAAGGGTCGGGAAACTTGAGCCGGGCCTGTCCCGGAAGAGCCGGCTGTGGTCGCCATGGCAACGGAGTCGGGCTCTCGGCGGTTTCCCCTCGCCCGGCCTGCGAGGGGGCTTTAGGGGTGGTGAGCGACCCGCTCCACCGGCTCCACAGCCCGGCCCACCCCGCCCTCCGGCCGTGGCTGCCGGCCGGAGCCCACGACTGACCCTCTGCAGCTCCTGTAGTCACGTGGCGCTGGGAACCGGCGGGGGGGCTGGGCACGGGCCTGGCAGTGGTGAACTCGAACCTGCTGCTGTCGCCACGGTGGGGTGGGGAGCGCGGCTGCCGGCACCGGCTTTGCGGCCTCATGGACGCGCGAAGCGCCTCCGCGCACCCCGCCGGAGAGGTTCGTCCCGGGAGGGCGCGGGGTTCCACGCAGGCCCGTGGCAGGGGCGGCCTTACCTGCCGGGCGCGTGACCGTGTGCTCACTGTGTGGGGGGTACATGCCGACCGAAGTGGGGGGCGAGCCCGCGCACCTGCGCACAGGCTCCGCGAGGTGCGCGCTGCACCGGGACCTGAAGGGGCCCACTCTGGGAGCGCGGAGCAGTGCGTCTGCGAACGGGGCCGGGGGTACGGGCGCGAATACAAAAGGGTGTTGTGGGGGGGTCTCCACAGCCCTTCACCATCCAGGACGCGAGGGGCTTCAGATCCAGTCCCGGTCTCACTTGCTCGCCTGCCCAGCCCCCTGGGAAACGGGCCTGGAATTCCCGTTGGGAGGAGGGTGGGGGGAGGGGAGTCAGCAGGGATTCCAGAGTTGCTGCCATAGTCCGGCTTTTGGCCATCAGCGTGGAGAATTTGTGCTGCGACCTTACCAGTGGAGGAAGTGACCCCCAAACGCAGATGGGTGCTTTCTTGGCGCCGGGGACGCATTTATTTATTAACGTTCTATCCATTAAGGTCACTCTGCCGGCCGGGTGTGGGGCCGGGTTGGGGGAGGGGGTTACGGCGGGCGAGGACACAAAGATGACTGCCCTGGAGGAGCGCACAGCCTCACGCGTGTTTTTTCTCCCCTCCCCGCAGGTAAGGCTGGCCTCTCTGCCGCCGGAGGCCTGAGCTCTGCCATGGGGGTAGGGGTGTCTTTACTCCTGCAGTTTTCTCTGACATCTGGGGGCTACCACAGTTTGGGCCGGAGCAGGCGCTGCAGCCGCAGAAGTATCCCCAGGAGCGTCCCCAGCAGGAGCTGGAAAAAGCCTCGTCTCCAGCTCCACAGCCTCCAGGGTAGAGTGTGACCTTCTTTGTTGGGTTCCCGCAGCCTCGGTGCTCAGGCCTCCCTCCAGGGGAAGGCAGGCCGGCGCCTGTGGGGGGAAGGATCCCATTCTCAAATCCTGGAGCCTTCCCGGCGCCCAGTCTGGCTGTCGGGAATGAGTCATGTCTGTGCGCCTCGGAGGAGTGCAGGCTCTAGGGAACTTAGGAAGATGTGTCTGGAGCTTTCGAGAAGGGAGTGGGGGTCCCTTAGGAGTCTAACCGCCCTGCCCCCTGCTCCTTTAGTGGGTTTAGGAGGCTCCCCTGCAGGAATCTGGGCCCCCCAGGGCTTTGGAGTTGCAGAATGTGGGGCAGCCCCCTGCGGGGTTGGGGCAGGACTAGGCAGGGGACAGAGACGTAATCTCTTCCTTCCTCCCCCTCTCTTGCCCCAGTAATCTCTTTCACCCCGAGGGAGGCAGCCCCGGAGCCCTGGGCCCCGAGGGCAGCAGCTGTGCACACTCCTTGGATTCAGGAGAACTTTCCTTCCTGCGATGTCCTCATCGTGTGTGGGTGGTTGGGTGAGTGGGTGGAGGGGGGCAGGCAGGCAGAATGTGGGCACAGTCTGGACAGGCAGTGGCCTGGCCTTGTTCTGGGAGGAGCAGCCAGCCCTGCTCCTGTTCCCAGCGGGGCTGTTCTCACTGGCTCTCCCGGCTTCCACCTGGAGAGACAGAACGGGCCAGGGAGGCCGAGAGAGCCTCCCGTGCTGCAGCTAGTGCCAGAGCGAAGATAACAGGGATGGAAGGCTGCAGAAGTTTCTGTGAGGGCCTGACAAACCTGGGCGTTTCAGAGGGAGGAACCCTGGCCCGAGAGTGGAGAAGAACAGTCCGCCCCCTAGTCCTGGTTCTGCTGTTGGTTTCCTGTGTCTCCCCCTCCCCCCACCCCCGAGAGTCCTGTCACCTCTTATGTCTCCTGGTGGCTGCCTCTGTCCGTCAGGGCAGTGTCTGCTCACCCAGCCTCACAGGTTGCCCCGAAACTCAGGCGTGGCGGCAGGAAGCAGCAGGGGCAGGGGAGGGCAGCAGGGCCGCCCTTGGGAAACGCAGGAAGCTCCGTGGGGAGACGCGGTGCGTTTTCTGGCGAGGCGGGAATGTTTGTGCCGTCAGCACCGGAGTGCTCGCCCCACTCCAGACGTATGGCGGCCGTGGGTGGGGGGACTCCAAGAAGCGTCACGGTCAGTAAGACTCATGGCAAACGCACTTGAAGTGCATGTCTAGGAGCCCAAGGTTGAGCTAGTGTTAGAAGAGCAGCCTAGACCCCAGGGCTCTGGGAGTCCAGAGGGGCGAGTGCCCTTGGGCAGGGGGTGGCGGGCAGGCCGGGGTGAGTGGGCCGGGGCGAGTGGGCCTTCCCGTGACTGTGCTTTTCCACCCGCAGCAGAGGAAGGACTGATGCTGGAACGTCGCTGCCGGGGCCCTCTGGCCGTGGGCCCTGCCCGGCCCCAGCTCCTTTCCGGGCCTTCCCAGGGGTCGCCCCAGACCCTGGAGAAGGAGCCCGGCGGGCTGAGGTTACAAGGCACCTCGGTGGCCCAGCCAGGCAGCCAAGCTCCAGGTCGGGTCCGTCGCTGTGCCCACTGTCAGAGGCACTTCCCGGGCTGGGTGGCCCTGTGGCTTCACGCCCGGCACTGCCAGGCCCGGCTGCCCCTGGCCTGCCCAGAATGCAGCCGTCGCTTCCGACACGCCCCCTTCCTGGCCCTGCACTGCCAGGTGCATGCCGCTGCCACCCCGGACCGGGGCTTCGCCTGCCACCTCTGCGGGCAGAGCTTCCGCGGCTGGGTGGCCCTGGTCCTGCATCTGCGGGCCCACTCGGCTGCCAAGCGGCCCCTTGCTTGCCCCGACTGTGACAGACGCTTCTGGCGGCGCAAGCAGCTTCGAGTGCATGCGCGGAGGTGCCACCCCCGGCCCCCGAGGCCCGGCCCTTCATATGCGGCAACTGCGGAAGGAGCTTTGCCCAGTGGGACCAGCTGGTTTCGCACAAGCGGGTTCACGTGGCCGAGGCCCTGGAGGAGGCAGCGGCCAAGGCGCTCGGGCCTCGGCCCCGGGGCCGCCCCGCGGTGACCGCGCCCCGGCCGGGTGGCGATGCCGTGGACCGGCCCTTCCAGTGCGCCTGCTGCGGCAAGCGCTTCCGGCACAAACCCAACCTGATCGCCCACCGCCGCGTGCACACGGGCGAGCGGCCCCACCAGTGCCCCGAGTGCGGGAAGCGCTTCACCAACAAGCCCTACCTGACCTCCCACCGGCGCATCCACACGGGCGAGAAGCCCTACCCGTGCACCGAGTGCGGGCGCCGCTTCCGCCACAAACCCAACCTCCTGTCTCACAGCAAGATCCACAAGCGATCCGAAGGGTCCGCCCAGGGGGCCCCTGGCTCGGGGAGCCCCCAGCTTTCAGCGGGGCCCCCGGAGCCCTTGGCAGAGCCTACCCCAGAGGCCCCACCGAGACCTGCGCAGGATCCTTCCGCTGAGCCTCTGCCAGGGGCCCCCCGGAACCAGGGGGATGTCCCCCCATCTCTCTACAGCTGCGAGGACTGTGGCAGGAGCTTCCGGCTGGAGCGCTTCCTGCGCGCCCACCAGCGGCAGCACACGGGGGAGCGGCCCTTCGCCTGCCCCGAGTGTGGGAAGAACTTCGCCAAGAAGACCCACCTGGTGGCCCACTCGCGGGTCCACTCAGGGGAGCGGCCCTTCGCCTGCGAGGAGTGCGGGCGCCGCTTCTCCCAGGGCAGCCACCTGGCGGCCCACCGGCGCGACCACGCGCCGGAGCGGCCCTTCGTCTGCCCGGACTGTGGCAAGGCTTTCCGCCACAAGCCCTACCTGGCCGCCCACCGGCGCATCCACACCGGCGAGAAGCCCTACGTCTGCCCCGACTGCGGCAAAGCTTTCAGCCAGAAGTCCAACCTGGTGTCCCACCGGCGCATCCACACCGGCGAGCGCCCCTACGCCTGCCCCGACTGCGACAGGAGCTTCAGCCAGAAGTCCAACCTCATCACCCACCGCAAGAGCCACATCCGGGACGGCGCCTTCTGCTGCGCCATCTGCGGCCAGACCTTTGACGATGAGGAGAAGCTCCTGGCCCATCAGAAGAAGCATGATGTCTGAGAGCAGGGGCGTAGGTCCGCGCGAGCTGGGAGGTAGGGCCCCGGGGCCTCCCTGCTGCTGGCTGCTGGCGAAGTGGGGGCTGGGGAGGCGGGAGTGAGCACTCCCCGTGAGAAACACGGGGAGCCGCTGTGGAGTGCGCGGACCCAGCCTCCAGCTGGTGGTGGCTGAGGTTCCGACCTCCCTGTCCCCTGCCCTGGAGAAGTAGCAATAGCACCTGCACCCACCCCTTAGTGTCTGTCCTCCGCAGGAGGGGTCACCAGTGGACAGATGACCCCTCTCTGCTGGTAACGCCTTAATGTCCCTGTCCGTCATGAGCTAGCTCCTTCAGCTCGGTTTTGGAAGTAGGTGTGGTACAGTCCTTAGTGAAGAGCGCTGGGGAGGTGAATCAGACCGGTGGGGACACCCGGGGGAACCTGCCGGCCGAGTTCAGCAGCCCTGGGGGTGAGGCCGAGCGGCTCCGAGCTGTCCCAGCCCGGCCCCTGCGCTGGCACCCAGACCGCGAGATACCTGTCTGCTGTGTGGCTTCCCCTTCCTCCCTGAAGATCAGCCCCGGGGAGCGGGGTTCCCGCCCGTCATACTTGCTTCATCCGCCCCCTGCCTGCACCTAGAGCATCGCCTGGCTGCCAGCAGTCCCGTCTGGGCCTTTGTCTGAACACCCCAACCCTCCTTCACACCTCTCAGGCCCCTCGTGTTGGCAGGGGCTGCCCGCTGACGCCGGGGGGGGGTCAGGGGCCGGAAGGGAGGGGTGCGTTTCCCTTTCCACATGTCTGGTGTCTGGACGCCCAGCCTCCGCCCGAACACGTAGGTGACAGGGTGGCCCCGCCTCCTGAGGCCCTGGTTCTACCGTAGGACAATTCTAATCGTTAGAGGTTCTTCCTTATAATGAGTGAAATCTGCTTTCCTAGAATTTCTACCTGTCGGGCCTTGTTCTGTTTTCTGGGACTAAACAGAACCACCACTTACCCTTCTTTTCAAACTAGAGAATAAAGATTTGGTTTTAGAGCTGGTGGCTGAGACGCGTTCCTTTCTCCCGGGGAGCTGCGGCGCTGGAGGGAGGAGCAGCAGGGTCCTCTCCGAGGAGTGGGGGGGGGGGGGGCGCTGTGCGGGGCGGGGGACTTGGTAGCAGGCCCTGTGCCCCGACTGGAGCCCCTCTGTCCCTGCTTCCAGCCCTTCCCCAGGGAAGGCCAGGCAGGACCTGCCCCAGGCGGGGTCATCTAGGGTTACCCAGCCAGTGGGGCAGGTTCTCCAGGGGTTCAGCCTTCTGTGCTGTCAAGTCGGGGGGGAAAGTTCTGATTTGATTCTGTCTCTTGGTGCCCTCCTGGCTGGGCTGCTGTGCAGCCCCCACGCCTCCGCCTGGACACCTCCAGCACTGTGGTCTCCTACTAATGGGGGCCTAATTTTGACAGGTGTCCACAGGCCCTTTTCCCTGCCAGTCTGAGTGGTTTCTGAAGAGGTCACCCACAGCTCTCATGGTCTGGTGCCCAGAAATAAGCCACAAATTGTTTGAGTGGCGCCTTGCAAAGAAACTTTCCTGAACCCTCGTGCACAACCCTCGCGCGGCAGGCACTCTTCTTCTCCAGGTGAACGCACTGGCTCCCGGTCTCGTGACTGGTCGTTGCCCGAGGTCTGTCTGACTCCTGGAACCTGTGCTTTTTGACCACGGCCGTGGAGAGCCCCGCTGTTTTCCGTGAAGATAAGTATTCAGTGCCTCCTGGGTTTTATGCTGGGGTGGAAACTGGGGGATTGCGAAGATAAGCTGCAGTCCTTCCCCTTGGGAGGCCTAAGCCTGGGGTGGACATGTGTGAGAGCATAAATAATGAGTCGAGAGAGGGATGGGGGCGCATGGGGGCTCCAAGAGTGCAGGAAGGGAGCAGGTAGCTTTAAAGCTTCACATTGGCTCATGGGGTCATGGGCCACGTAAGAAGAGCCTGTGCCGCTGGCGGCACATTCGCTTTCAGAGCCCGGGGGCTTGTGTCAAGAAAGCTTCGGTTAAATGTGTCTAAGGGAGCCAGCTGGGGGCTTCAGGGGAAGGGGACAGTGCTTTATTGGGGCTGGGGGGCATCAGGAAAGTGGGTAGATGTTGGGGTGATGGTCAGGGAGCAGGGGACAGGTCCTCAGGCATCTAGGGTTACTATTGGGGGTGGGCGCTGGAGAACAAGGTGAGGGAGGCGGAACCTGACCCGGGTCCTATTTGAAAAACCACCTTTGAGGGATGCGCCAGGTGTGTGGGGAAGGCAGGTGTGGAGTGTCCTGTGGTGCTATGCTGCCCGCTGCTTTTGGGTGGAGATGGTGGGGAGAGGGCCGAGGGTCGGAGAAAGCCGCAGAAGAGCGAAGTAGCTCATGGTTTCTGAGTCCTGCAGGGGACCTAGGGGGGCCCAGCCCTCGCTCAGCACGGCTCCTGCTGCCAGCAGACTGGAAGGAGGAACTGCTGGGGTCGGATGGGTCAGCGCCCTGCTCACAGGAGCTGCCCCTCTGTTCTGCAGAGCCCTGGGCTTTGTTTTATTTTTATTTTTCTGCAATTACAGAAGTATTAAATAATGTTGTTGAAATTAAACCACTGCAGGCCACCCTGGCCGGGTGGATCAGTTGGTTGGAGCGTCATCCTATATGCCAGAAGGTTGCAGGTTCTATCTCTGGTCAGGGAACGCACCTAAGTTACGGGTTCGATACCCAGTTGGAGTGTGTGCAGGATGCAGCCGATCAATATTTCTCTCTCACGTTGATGTTTTCCTCTCTCTCCCTTCCTCTCTGTCTGAAAATCAGTAAAAACCCTATCCTTGGGTGAGGATAAAAAAAGCAGATAAACTTTTTTTGAGAGGGGGGAAGAGAGGGAGAAAGAGAGAGAACCATTGATGTGAGAGAGAAACATTGATTGGTTGCCTCTCGTAAGCTCCCTGACTGGGGACCAAACCCACAACCCAGGCGTGTGCCCCGACCAGCGACCCTCCGCCTTGTTGAATGATGCCCAACCGAGCCACGCCGGTCAGGGCTTGGAGGTATTTGTTAATGTGGAAATGTCCTTCATTTCTCCCTCTCCCCCCTGCATATGTTTCTCTTTACTCCATGTAGGGAATCAGAGGGTGGTGTTGTTTCAGAAATGTTTTCTGTGCATTTGCAGGTATATATACATAGCCTCCTTTTTTACTTTATGGAAATAGGATCCCAGCAAGGCTTCATTCTTCCTGCCCTTGAGATAACCTTGGCCGTGAAATGGCAATCCGGAGGAAGCCTTTCACTCTGTAGAGGAAGGGACAGATCCAGAGAGTGACAGCGACTTTTCCACTTGAAGCCAGTGGCAGATCTGGGGCTGGAACAGGAACCCACCAACTTTTTTGCTAGGTGCTCTAGAAAAATAACAAGATGAGGGAGACGTTAAAGAGCGGATGGCTCAGGGGGTGCCTGGCTTCTGTGTAGGGGTGCTTTTTTTACAAAAGCTTCCTAGACAAGAGAACCAATTAGCGTCCCGCTGAAACCCAGTAAGCTGTGTATGTAACTCGTGCAGATGAACAAGTCAAAGCCCAGAGCCAGCAAGGAACTTTTGTCAGAAGTGCACACCGTGTGTGTGGTCAAACTGCTGGAATCTCAGTCACTGGTTTCTATCGTGTGAAGAGGCTAAACAGCAGCTGGGCCCGTGGCAAATGCTTCCTAGGCAGCTGCAGACATTAATTAGGATGCGCTCCACCGGCCGAACAGTAAGGTTTGTTGTACACAGACTCTCGGAGAGCTCAGCTCCTCCTATCCCAAGGGCGGTTTCTAGGCAGCTGCAGAGAGCCTCCTGCCAGCGGGAGCTGACGTAGCTGGCTCCCTTTGCGGTGGTAGTGTGAGGAATTTTGTTGACACAAAGGAACTCTTCCCTCCAATCAAGGTCAGTTAGAAGAGAAAATTCTTCCTGAAGGTTTCTGGGAAGAGAAGACCCTCCTTGGCCATCTGGACCGTGTCTGTAAATCAGCAGGGACACGCGATATAGGAACGCAACCTCCATCCAGGTCGCTGTTTCCCCCATGAGAAGGCATGGGTTGGTTTAAATGATGTCTAAATCTCAGGGAGCTCCTGGGATCACTTGCCACCCGCGCCCACGGCGTGCAGGGCCGCGCAGGGGACACAGGGCGATTTGTCTCCTGTCACACGTAACACGCACATCTCGAACACCTGGTGTGCCCTAGTGCCGAACACCACCATCACATCACATGCACACTCGAGTGAGCATCATAGCGGGATTCCGGCTTCTACCCTCGGATCCTGGCACCAACATGCGTGGGACGGCTGGAAGGGTTGCAGAGCGCGGGTTTGCCGGTCCAGAGAGCCTGGTGGAGGTGTGCCTGGGCTCGTTCCCTCCCCTCCTACCCTCGAAGCCCAGGACCGGGGTCCGGCACCCAGCGGCCAACGCACTCACAGCACTCACAGCACGCTGAGCCTCGCGAGGCCCCGCGGGAGGCGAGGTCAGCCCGCCTACCCCGGCGATTGGCTCTGGAGAACAAAGGGGCCGCCCCGAGGGCTTCTTCGGTAGGGCCCTGCTGGTCATCTGAGCGGCGCAGCCAATCAGACGGCGGGGCGGCCCTGGGGATGGCCAGGCCCTCCAGCCAATCACAAGCGTGCGCCTGTCCCTCCTGCCCCGTGTCTGGCGGGGCCCGGGAGCCCAGTGCCCAAGTCTCCCCGGGTGGCAGATCCCGTTAACCTTAACCTCAAAGTCAAAGGTATTTATCCTGTCCCCTCCCTCCAAGTCCCTCTGAATCCGGGCGGGGAGGGGCGTGCGGAGGGACAGACCGTGCTGTGGGGCCGGGTGCCGGCCCGCTCCTCCTGCGCCGCCTCCACCTAGTCCCGGGCTGGAGGTGGCCTCGGGGTCCCCTGAGTCCCCCATGCTCCGGCCCGAACTTTCTCCACCCCCACACAGCCCAGGGGGATGAGGGCCGGGCCATGCGTGGGAGGGGCTGCAGGCCGGGGCTGAGAGCAGGAGGGTGCTGGTGAGAGCGGGAGGAACCGGGTGGTGAGCCGGGGCACTGTCCCGACAGTCTCCCAGGAAGATCTCTCTAGCTTCTGGAGGGCAGGAATCCCAGTGCTCGCAGCAGAGTGACACATGGGCGCCTAATAAATCAGCAAATGAGTGCGGATAAGGATGGGGGTGAGAACAATGAGAGGGACGTACCACAGAAATTGGAAGCCTGTGTGTAGGGGTCTCCTTGAAACCTCCATTCCAGGAAAATGGGCACAGGAGCCAAGATCGCCATTGGGGTGGGGTAGGAGCTGGGGGGCTTCTTCCCGTAAAGGCGGAGGACACAGAGATGAAGCCTGCTGCAGCCCTTGGGTGGCCAGAGCCTGCAGTCTGCCTGGAGTTGGGTCTTGGTCAGCCAGAGCCCATGTTGGGTGTGGCCAAAGCCCCAGAGGCTGGGGTTGGGGGACAGAGGGACAGGACACGTCCAGGCTGTTCCTTCTGGGTCCCTGCGTTCATCTGCAAATGAAGACATTAGAGGGTATCGGTCTTCTTTCAACTCTTAAGGTTCCACGATTCTGTAATCTGTTTTAGAGTTACATTCCTTTTATTTAAATGTTCCTTTATTAAAATGGTCAGCCGTGGTTTACAGCACGCGGAGCCTTGGGCTGGGTGTTGGGGGAGAGAGAAACACTTCCTGTGTTAAGATGTTGACAGTCTAATTGTGGAGACAAATGATCACTATACCATGTGGGTGGTGCCAGTTGGTGGGTGCACAGGTTAACCAGAGAGGGGCCCCTCACTGAGCCTGACCCATCCAAAGAGCTTCCTGTCACAGTGATCCCTGATCTGGGTTGGACAAGACTGTTGCAGAGCTGGTCACAGGCGTGTCGCCGGGTCATGGCAAGGTCAGAAGGCTGCAGCGTGGGACAGTGGGGCAGACTGGGGTACAGTGAGGAGAGGGGAGCAGAGGCCAGAGTTTAAATGGTCTTGAGAAGGAAGTTTTAGCCAGTGTTGAAAGTGTTGAGGACCCACTGAAGTATTCTGAGCGAAGTAGAAACATGTCCAAGTTGGAGTTTTAGGAAAATCACTGTGAGTTTTGGGGGGTGGATGGGTTGCAGGGGAAGATAAGCTTCATAAGGGGCAGAGTGTGCAGGAGAGAAGTGCAGAGGCCTGAACTGAGGCAGGGGCGGCAGGAGGTATTAACAATAGCACTGGTGTGTCCTAGTGACCTCTGCATTGTGGGGTTTGCACTCTAGGGTAGAGAAGGAGAAGGGGCTGATGAAGACCCATCATCCCCTCTGGGGAGGCAAGGGAGGCCCGGGGCCAAGTGCAGGGCATGGTGGAGGTGGTCTGGCCCCTGTACCTGTGCTGGAAAGGGTTAAGCCGAGGAATCCAAGGTTTCCTGGGGCGGAGGGGCCTGGGGGGAAGAGCAGGCTCAGGGCCTGCGGAAGGAGGAGACCTGATGTCTGACTCTGAGGCAGAGAATGTCACCTCCTGGCGCTTTCCTCATCTGATAAGGAGGGAGCACGTCCTCCTTTCCCCAAGCTCCTTTAAATGCAGCAAAGACTCGGAAAGTATTTGTAGATCAGACTGTGACGCCAGCTCAGTGCTGGGAGCAGCTGGTTTTGTCCCTGGCCTTTGGATCAGGTAATAGGGGTCCTAGGCCCTAGCAGGCTCCTGAGGCCTGGACTCGGGTGCAGGAATGTGGGTGCTGCTGTCCTCTCTAAAGGGAGATGGGTGGATAAAGAGTGGGGTGTGGGGCCGACGCGGAGGCAGGGAGGTGGGGGTGGGTTGGTGCCAGCAAAGGTCTGCATGCAAAGCAGATGGAGGCAGAAGTCCTGGAAGGAGGTGCCACGGCGATGGGCCTCCTGCAGTCCAATCAGGGACCTCCAGGAGGAGGTCAGGCACGATGACCTGGCTGCCCGTGGACCCGGTTCCCTGGGCAGGCGGGTGGATGCAAACCAAGGTCACTAAAGGGAGCCCTTCCTACTGGGGAGACCCTGCGGTACAGTTCCTACAAGGCGGGGAGTGGGGAGGGAGGTGGCAACAGCTGAAAAAAATTCATCTCGCATCTTGCAACCGTTTTTCAGTCTTTTCAGGCTGTTCCTCCCGTTTGACACAGCGGTTCTGTACACAGGAACAAGCATTCTCTGCATTTGCAGATGGGGAAACTGAGGCCCAGGGAAGGAAAGCAGCTGGCCTGGGTCACATGGCTAGCCGGAAGCAAACCTCATCCGGAGCTCTCAGCGCCGCCACCCCATCCTGGGCCCTTTTTGAGAGGGTGGAAGGTGGACAGGAGGGAGTTGACCTTGACCTTGAGGAGCAGAGAGGAAGGTTGGGTGGGGCCCCGGGGCGGGGGAGCCCTGTGGGAGTTGTGGACCGATGCTGGGTGTGGGATGGAGGCCGGCCTTTAGGTGTGGAGGGGACGGTCACCTGTCCTGGCAGGACCTCGGGGCCTACTCGTGTGTCCATGAGCGTGGCCCAGGCAGCAGTTGCCCTGAGCTTCCCAGAACCTTTTAAAGGCACTTGGCAGCTGACTTGCTGGGAGGGGGGGGCTCTGCCCGCAGGCCCCCACCCCTTCCTCACCCGGCCAGCATGGATGAGAATAAGTTTTCCAAGACACGATCTGCTTGGGGAGGAGAGGTAGCCAATCTCTCAAAGGAGAAGAGCAGGAGCCTGTTCCTCAATGGGCTTTTATTGGGTTCATTTGCACAGGAACACAGGTAAAGCTCATTAATCATTGTCAGGCAGTAAGGGTCAAACAATGGATAGCATACAAAGAACTCTGATGGCCTATTTTGAGTCAGGGTCGGATAGCTAAAGAGCTGTGAAACTTTGAGGAACAAACTTACTTCTTGCTTGGACCCTTATCATTTCATTGAGAGCATTCTAAACAAAGCAGGTTTCACAGGATTTTACACATTCTTTCTTAGGCCTGATCACCTGGGAACTGCCCTTTCCAGCACAGGGCTGCACCGCCCTCTCTCATTGTTTCAGGCTTAAGTCAGGCAGGGGAAGTAAGGCAGCCAGGAGATTAGGAGATTTCTCGAAGACAGAATGAAGACTCAGGCTTTGTGAAAGCTGAGGGGCGAGGGTCCATCACTCCCTTTTGCTGTAGCCCCCAAGTCCTTCCTTGGGGACCTCTCACGTGGTGGTGCCTGTCTTAGGTCGTTACCCCCTTGGGGAATCTTACCTGTCATTGGCTAACCGACCAAGCATTGGGGGTCAGTTATGGATGAAGTAAAAAGAGCAGAAGCGGTGCTCCTGCCAGGGAGATAAGCTTTTGTCTCCTTAGTGGCTTACTAAGACCCGGTCCCAGGTTGCTCCTTCAGCCTTAGCCTTGGCAGGGGTCACAGCTTCTGAAACCAGGCAGGGCAGTTCCCAACAACTTGCACAGCCTTCTTGGTCATAAACTCTGGGTGGCAGGAAGGTGTGAGGTGTGTGGGGCCAGGGACAGAAGACTGATGGCTGGAGAGGGAACTGATTGTCCAGAGGTGGGACAGGGGACAGGGGACAGGCCCCATGCTGGTGGGCCTGTGTAGGACTGGCCTATGGCGGGGGTGGGGTGGGCTGAGGGCTGTGGAATGGGCCTGGGAGACCAGGCTGCACGGGTCCCCTCCCCCCGCCAAAGTCTGTGGTGACTCACCTGAGCTGAGCCTTTGAGCCTCAGGCCATCAGAAGCTTCTAAGGCTTCTAGTCCAGCCACCCTGCCTGGCACTCCGGTCCCTCGCCCCATTCTCCTTGCCACAGCGTCTCCAGCCCCCACTTGGTTGGGCACCCCCACGGGCCCAGAGGAGCCCCTCCTCCTCACCACATCAGCAGGGGGCTGGGGGTGATGAGCTGCCGGGCTTGAAGAATTGTGGTTTAGGGAGAGTGAGTGGCAGTGGGGACGTTTGGAGACCTAGGAGATGTGGGTGTGGCCTGCTCTCAGGCCTCGAAGATGGGCGGGAGGAGACACAGCCAGTTTATGGGGTTCAGAAAGGGCAGCGTTTGCACAGGCTGCCCTCGCTCTGTGCCCACGACCCACCTGTGGAGCAGGTGTTGTCAGTCAGCCTCAGCATCCGGGCTGAGGCCTGGGGGTGGAGTGACGTGCCTAGGACTGGTGGGCTGGAACGCTGGGACTCCAAGGGGAGACTGGGCTGAGGAGCTGGCCCTGGGGCGGGGGGCTCAGGTTCACGGCAGGGTTCAGGGGAGGGCCTGTTGCTGCCCCCGAGGGTGGACCGCTGTGGGCTTGGCCTGGGGAGGGGCTCACACTGCCCTGGGCTTGTACGGCTTTCTGTCCCCTGCCCCCCACCGGCTTCCCCCCAGCACTGGCCTCATGCTGCCTGTGGCCCAGCTCAGGTGAGCCGGCAGGTGACTGTCCCCATCACACTGCCCGTGACCACTGCTGGCAGCTTCCTGGCTCACTGTGGGTGCTGTGCGGCCACCAGGGCGCTGTGGGGCGCCTCCCTGGCTCTCGTGGGCACGCTGTCCCCGAGGCTCTGTGGCCTGGCCGCCTTCTCATCCTGCACGCACACCTGTGGTGTGGTGCTCTCCCGTGGGGTCTCCATGCTGGTGCGTCTCTGGCGCCAGCTCACTCTGCTGCGGTGGCTGTTGGATGGGCTTGCCCGTGGGCGTGTTCGTGTGGGGGGCAGTGTCTCCAGCGGTTCTCCCCGTGTGCCTGCGGTTGTCTGTGTTAGAGGCAGCGTCCGCTGGTGGGAGCCGAGGTCGGTCTCCCAGGTGGAGCTCCGTCAGCATGGGCTCCTCCCCAGGTGTTGGTTGTTAGTGAGGAAGCCCCTGTCCGGGTCTTCAGTTGTTCCTTTCCTTCCTTCCTTCCTTCCTTCCTTCATTCCTTCACTCACTCAGGTCTAAACCAAGCACTTGCGGCCTGTCAGGGACCGGGCAGGGCAAGGCCTGCCTCTGTGGAGCTTGCAGGCTGTGCGCGAGGCCGCGGTCAGAACTTGGTGATCATGGACGTGTAGCTGTAGCCCCGTGTGGTCGTTGAGCACCTGAAATGTGACCGGTGTGATCGAGAGTCTGAATTTTTAATTTCACCTGTGTCAGTTCAAATCACCACTCGTGGGTGTAGGAACCGGACTCCTGAAAGTGCGTGTCCGGGAGTCCAGTCTGGTCCCGCTCCCTGAGCACGCAGCGGGCTGTTCACCGAGAGGCTGTGAGGGGCGAGGTGGGCGGTGCTCGCTGAGTGTGGGCGGGGCGCACAGCCGGTGCTCCGCCCCGTCGGCCCCGCCCATCCCGTCCCTGCTGGGGTCTGGGCAGGCCGACATCGAGGTGTCAGGGGAGCGCCCCTCTCCCCTCAGTGAATGAGGTAGGAGAGCAGAACCCCCACAGCTGGGGAGCATCTGAGACTCCCCTCAGGTCGCCCGTGCGGGTCTGGGCCGCAGTTCACCTGGTGGATCAGGACCGAGAGGGGAAGTGGGCCTGCGGGCAGGGAGGGCCGGCACCGCCGGGGAGACCCGGCGGAGGGCGGGCCGGCTGGATTCGAGCACATGGCAGAGGATAGGCTGTGGGAGGGTGGGTGAGGCGCCGTGGCCAGGTGGCGCACACCGCTCAGTGGTTGGGAGAGCTGTGGCCGAGAGAAAGGCAGTGAAGCGTGGCAGCCCCGGTGGGGCGGGGGACCGAGGGGCAGAGGGGGTCAGGGAGATGGGGAGGGGTACCTGGGGAAGGCCATCTCCTGCTCATGGTTTCCTGGGGGGCGGGGCAGCGATGTCGGTATAAGTGGCCAGTGGTAGACGGTGAGCCCCTGGGGCAGCCCTGCGGGGGGTGGGGCTTCTCATGGCCGAGCGGGGCCTCGGAGCTGGGCCTTCGGCTGGGGTGCAGGGAGATGCCACCCCTCAAAGCCTCAGCTCCTGGTGGAGGGCATGTGGCCAGTCCCTGCCACACAGGTGACAGAGGACGGACGTGTGAGGAGCCATCCACTTCTTCCCCAGCTGGGGCCTGAGTCCGGGAAGAGGGCTGTGCGAGGCTGGTGGAGGAGGTCCAGGGGCCGAGCTTGGGAGGGACGCAGGGAGGCCTGGACACGGCCCCGCACTGTGGCCTTTCTCCGCAGCCCAGCGGCCGTCCGCCCCTTCCTGCCCCCGAGTTCCTGCTGAGATCAAAGCCCCTTTGTCTCTTTCCCCTGCCCCAGACCTCCCCACCGGCCGCGGGCCACAGTCCCTGCTTTGTGTGGTCTGGCGGTCGTGGGCACAGCTGCCCCCTCGGGGGCCTTCCGGGCGAGGGGGCTCACGTCCCCAGGGCACTCGGACCCCAGGTGGGGAGGGTAGGCCTGGAGCTGGGGCTGTGAGGGGGTCGGCGACCAGGGCCCTGTCCTGAGACCTGCTCTCTGTGGAGCTCGTCGGGTGGGCAGGGAAAGGTCATCGGCGAGTGGGGTCAGGGCCAGGCGGCCTTCAGGGACTGAGTCTGGGCAGCGGTGGGGGTGGCGGGTCGGCCCCTGTGGCCCCCCATCCCCTGGCTGTGGCACCGTGCTGGGCGGCCTGCCGGGTGGGTCCCTGGGCATCTCAGGCCAGCCGAGTGGTGTGCCAGGTGGGGCGAGGCTGGCGGGTGGCAGAGGAGGGGTGAAAGGTGGGAAAGGCACAGCTCCGGGCGGGTGTGGCTGGTGGCCCGGCTCACCTGGAAAGGTGCGGCTGCGAGGAGGGGCTTCCCCAGGCTTGGCCATCTCTGGGTTTGTGTGCGGGACACTGGCTGGCCTGCTTTCCGGACGTCCCACCTGAGCACACAGGGGGAGGGGTCCCCAGGATGTGGTCTGTCTGCCCCCCATTCCTGTCCACCGACCCCTGCCCTCGCACCCTTATTTCTTCCCCTGGGGCCCCTTCCTTCCGTGTCCACTTCTGTCTTAGACCACAAGCCTTTGCGAGCCCAGGTGTGTGACTCGGGGACACCAGGTGTGACGTGGGAGGGGCTGCCCTGGTAGTTCCTTGTGAATGCTCGCCAAGAATTGAAGCCTTTCTGCCACTCAAGGCGATTTTTAGGTCCCAACACCTTTTGGAAGACAGAGTGGGTCAAGGGGGACCGACTTGATTAGGTGCAAGGGCCCCTTCACTAGGTCCCCTGCAGAGATCTGGGGCGGGACACCCCGGGCAGAGGGGCGGCCAGCGCAGAGTCCGAGGCACCCCAGCTGCACGCCTGTCCCCGGTCCTGCTCCCGGCAGGCAGTGAGCCCGTCAGGGGATGTGCGGCAGCGTGGGCGCCGGCAAACAAGGTGAGCCCCGGTGGGTGGCCTCGCAGCTCACTGGGCTTGTGTGGAGAGCTCCCTGGGGAGGGGGGAGGTTGGCGCCTGGACACAGACAGGGACTGGGGGGGCGTGGCTTTTCAGGGACAGTCCTGCCTCCTGGGTGGGTGTCCGCAGGCCTCTGAGGCCACCAACTGCTTGGACTTTCCCCAGTGCAGCGTCCCCCACATCCTGGCCCACAGACGCTGGGAGCCTGGGCCGGGCTCTGGGAGCCAGAGGCCTGGGACCTGGCCCCGCCTCCCCACTGAGCTTCCGGCTGGACGTGGGGCAGGTCCGTGGCCCTGTCTGACCTCAGGCTCCTCTTCAGAAAGTGGGGATCAGGCCCTTGGGACCTGCCGAGCAGGTGTGTGTGCGGTGTGAAAATTCCCGCACCTTTCAGTGGAGGTCGCAGGTGTGGAACCCTTGACAAAGGATGAACATGCTCTGGGAGGCCCTGGAGGACCTGGAGGACCTGGAGGCCCTTCCATCCTCGCCCCACCGGTGAACTCTGTTTCCTTTGTCCCCATCTCACCTGCAGACGGAGCCGGGGCGCCGCGCTGATGCCAAGGGGCCTCTGGGATGGAGAGCAGCCTGGCCAGCGCCAGCGCAGGTGAGAGCAGCCGGAGGGCATGAGCCCCCCCAGCGACCCCTCCCCCCAAGGCCCGCCTTCCGTGTCCCTCCAAAGCCGAGCGTGAGTCGCTGCCCTCACTGGTAGCAGAGAGAGCGTTGAGTGGCAGGACCCCGAAGGTCATGTCAAAGAATGGGACAAAGACAGGCGGTGGGAGCTGGGAAAAAGGCAGAGGGCAGCAAGGGAACACACACGTTCACACGCACACACATCCACATGCACGCATGTGCACACACACACCCTGAGGTGGAAAGCACGGTGTTTGGTAAGTCGCTCATGGTGTCGTGCCAGCCAAACACTGACCCAGCACTCTGGGCTGGACGAGGGGTCAGAACAGGCCAGCGGCCCAGGGACTACTCAGGGGTCACCTAGAGCCCGTTGCGAGGATGCTCAGCTGTCTCAGGTCTGGCTCTCCCAGGCGGGCGCTGCTGTGAGTGGGAGGTGCCCCCGGGGGTGGGGGAGCCAGCTGCAGAGCAGCGCTGGCCTGGGAGAGGGCGCAGGGTCCTTCCCTGGGATCCCTGCCTCCCAGCACTCGGCACAGCGCCTTTACCAGGTCCCTTTACGCCCCCTCTCCTCCCAGGGAGTTGTCGCCCACGTACCCCGGAGCCCCTCCCCTCCCACGGTCATCGCTGCCGTGGGCCTGAGACGGAGACAAACGTGGGGGCGACAGTGAAGAAGCAGCGAGGCAGCCGGCTCAAAGGGGCGGCGTGCTGTGTGGGCTTCCAGTCTGTCTGCCCCTCACCCGCGCCCCGCAGGCTGTCACTGTGACTGCTGAGAGCACTAGTGTGTGTGTGTGTGTGTGTGTGTGTGTGTGTGAGAGAGAGAGAGAGACAGAGAGACAGAGAGAGAGGGATGCTGATGTTGCCATAATTACAGTAGAACCTAGGACAGCCAGTTCCAGCCATTGTAGCAGAAGGAGCCTTTGTCCCAGGCAAACTCAAGAGCGAAACCCTAATTCATAGGCGAGGGACGAGTCTGCCAGAGCCCCTTTCCCCTCTGCCTCACTTCCGTGGTGCCTGCTGGTCTTAGGGGAGAGTGGGACATACCAGCCCGGACCCTGGAGGCACTGAGGGAGGCTCCTTGCCAGCCCTGGGCCCCCCCACAGGCTCCTGCTGCCCGCCGGCCGGGCCCGGAGGGTGGCTCTTTCTAGATGGCCACAGTGCTGAGGTCTCTGAGAGCTTACCTCTGTTAAGCACCTTTCCCCTCTTTTGTTAATGTTACGTTTTTTACAAATTGTTGGTGAAACACACATGGCATGAAATGTACCATTTTAACCACTTTTTTAAAATACTTTTTAAAAATTTTATTTATTTATTTTTAGAGAGGGAAGGGAGGGAGAAAGAGAGAGCGAAACATGAATGTACGGTTGCTGGGGGTCATGGCCTGCAACCCAGGCATGTGCCCTGACTGGGAATCGAACCTGTGACGCTTTGGTTTGCAGCCCCTGCCCAATCCACTGAGCTATGCCAGCCAGGGCCATTTTAACCACTTTTAAGTGTACAGTTCAGCGGCATTAGGTTCGTTCACACCGTTGTTGTACGACCATCACCACTGCCTGTTGGCAGAACTTTTTTTTTTTATCCCCCTAGACACTGTGGACTCGGTGAGCAATGGCTCCCTAGGTAAAATGTTGCCGTTCACCCCTTGCCAGTCTCTTCCGCGTCCTCCCGCGTCTTCTTTTCCTCTGCGCCCTGCCCTCCAGCGGGCCGTTCCCCCCAGCGCCGTGAGCAGTGACTGACTCCCTCCCTGTCCTCTCTCCCTTTGTCTGGCAGCAGGAGGGCTGGCGGCAAAGATCAAGCAAGAGAAGCCGGAGTGGCTGCTGCAGACCCTGGCGCCGTCGGCCGTGCCTTCCAAGGATAAGGAGAACATTTTCCAGCAGCCCCTGGGCCTCCGGCCATGCCAGGCCGCCGGGAAGACCCGATCCTTCGCAGGGCAGGAGGAGACTGGGGGTCCCAGGTGGACCCCTCCTGCTGAGCAGGACGTGGGGATGGCTGCCCGCGTTCCAGGGGCAGCCCCCGGGCCCCTGAGCCCCGCTCTTCCTGCTGGCGAGGGTCACTTCGTGTGTCTGGACTGCGGGAAGCGGTTCAGCTGGTGGTCGTCCCTGAAGATCCACCAGCGCACCCACACCGGGGAGAAGCCGTACCTGTGCGGCAAGTGCGGCAAGAGCTTCAGCCAGAAGCCCAACCTGGCGCGCCACCAGCAGCAACACTTGGGCGCGCGGCCCTTCTGCTGCCCCGAGTGCGCCAGGCGCTTCAGCCAGAAGCAGCACCTGCTCAAGCACCAGAAGACCCACTCCCGGCCCGCCGCCACCTACTCGTGCCCCGAGTGCGAGCGCTGCTTCCGCCACCAGGTGGGCCTCCGCATCCACCAGCGCGCTCATGCCCGGGACCGCCAGGGCGCCCGCGCCAGGCTGTCCGAGCTGCTCCGGGACGCTGCGGCCCGCCGGGGCTGTCGCCTGCGCCCCGGGACACCGCGGGGGCGCCCGGAGTGGGCGTGGCTGGGGCTCTGCCAGGGCTGGTGGCGCCAGGCGGGGTCCCAGACCAACGTCCCCCCCGCCGCCGCCCCCGCTGCGGGTCCGGGTGAGCAGCGCCAGTTCATTTGCAGCGAATGCGGTAAGAGCTTCACATGGTGGTCGTCACTAAACATCCACCGGCGCATCCACACGGGCGAGCGGCCCTACCCGTGCCCTGAGTGTGGCCGCCGCTTCAGCCAGAAGCCCAACCTGACGCGGCACCTTCGCAACCACACGGGCGAGCGGCCGCACCCCTGCCCGCACTGCGGCCGCAGCTTCCGCCAGAAGCAACACCTGCTCAAGCACCAGCGCACGCACCTGCCGGGCGCCCAGGCAGCTCGCTGCCCCACCTGTGGCCAGAGCTGTCCCAGCCGCGCAGCGCTGCGGGCCCACCAGCGTGCGCACGATGGCACCACCACTGCCCAGCTGCTGTCCCCTGGGTCCACTGTGCCGGGCAAGGAGCCGCGGGCCCAAGTCACCGCGGGCCGGTCGACGCCACCGTGCAGCTCTCCAGCGGCCCGGGGATCCAGGGACGTGCGGTGGGGCGGTGCGCGGGTGGACCTGTCGGGGTCCGGCGAGCAGCGCCCGTTCATCTGCAGCGAGTGTGGCAAGAGCTTTTCATGGTGGTCGGCGCTCACCATCCACCAGCGCATCCACACAGGCGAGCGGCCCTACCCGTGCCCCGAGTGCGGCCGCCGCTTCAGCCAGAAGCCCAACCTGACGCGGCACCGGCGCAATCACACCGGCGAGCGGCCGTACCTGTGCGCTGCCTGCGGCCGCGGCTTCAGCCAGAAGCAGCACCTGCTCAAGCACCAGCGCGTGCACCGAGGGACCCTGGCGCCCACTCCCAGCGTCAAGGAGGAGGAGCTTTAGTGCACCTGGGCCCAAGGGGACCCATGAGGGGTGTTCGCAGGGGTGCCTGTGGGGAATGGCCAGAATGGTGGCTTTTATAGCCCCAGGGAGTGCGACCCTATCAAAGGCTCTGAGGGCCTGATAACAATTTCAGCAGCACCCAAAGGGGGACCACAAAAGGTCCCGTAGGCCGAGGGGGTGGTGAGATCAGACATCCCTCACCCTGGAGCCAGATATGTCCCTGGTGTGGGTGGAGGGCCAGCCTGATACTTCCTGGGTGGGACCCCAGCCCCCAGGCCCTGGGTGAGGGCCTGCTGGGGGCTCTGGGAGAGGCTCCCTGGTGTGACACGGCCCGCATCTGAACTGTCAGCGCGAACACCAGCCTGGCACACTCAGCACGGCCAGGGGCTGTCCCGGTGCTAGAGCCTCCACAGGCTCAGTGATACCAGGGGTCGGAGCTGGCAGCTCTGGCCGGGTAGGGGCAGGCGTGCCCCCAGGGCCATGGGCAGTGCCGGCCATTCTACACGGAGCTTTGGCAGGAGTGAGTGGCTCTCCGGTTCTCATCCCCCAGTGCCCCGCTGCACAGGGCGCTGCTGTGGCCGCAACCCTTGGACTGGTGTGCATGATGGTCAGGGCCTGGGGCGCAAGGCGGGTGGCCTCAGCTGAGGTCTGGTGGCCTGGGGAGGGACCTGCAGCCGGGAACAGCTGGTGTGCTGCTCCGCTCGGTGGGCTGGGGCACGCCCCATGGCTGGCGGGCGTCAGCAGCGGTGTTGCAGAGGGATAAATGAAGGATGGACGGTCTCACGTGGTCTCATTGTCTTTTTTCACGCTTCCCTTCCTGAACTCCGGGTCTGCGGGGGCTCTGAGGGATCCGTGTGCCCAGGACCGGAACAGGGAGCGTTGGCCATGTGCTCAGCCACTCCCGTGCCCAGTGCTCTTCCCCCACTTCCTGCACAGGAGCGCTCTCTCTCCACATCCCCTCCGCCTGTCGCTCCTCAGGCTTTTCCAGAGCAGGGGCAGCGGGAGCCCTGGTGCTGACAGAGGAATCCAGGGCTCCAGCGTCTTCCCTCAGGAGGGGAGGGAACTGTAGAGAAGGGTAGGAGTTGGGGTGCCCGGGTTGGATGGGTGGGAGGAAAAGGGGGGACCTCGCAGATTCTGTAGGAGGATGAACTGTGTCTGCCTGCCTCTTGGGCTTGTGGGGCGGTGGGTGGGAGGGGGCCTGTGACCCCAGAGACGTGCCTCCTCCTCCAGGAGCCTGGCTCTGCTCGCCCCTGTCCGGGTTCTGTGCAGTCCCTTCCTGGCCGGCAGGAGCTCCACCTGCAGTGTCACAGAAAGACGCGTGGAGGCGATGGCCCAGTGGGCCTGGGTCGCACGGCACTGGTAGAGGTTGGCGTTCAGCCAGGGCTCTGACTGTGGTCATGTCTGGGGTCACGCATCATGCATGTGACACCTTATGTGCAGATGCACAGGGCGTGCCCATCAGAGAGTTCAGCTCTCAGGACCAGCCGGAAGCTCAGTCAGAAGGGTTTTCCTGCACTTCCAGTCAAGATAGAGGCGTAGTTAGACACACTGTGCCTCCTCGCACAACCAAAATTAAGGACAACAAAAATTTAGAAACAAAAAAAACCCAGATCTGACAGAAAACTGAACTGTATGGAAGTCTGACAACCATTCTTCCAGACCAGTAAGAGGGGTGGAGTCGGGGGCCAGAAAGGGGTTGCGGCAGGGAAAAGCGGTGGTTGGCAGTCCCCAGGTGCCCAGGCGGTGGCTGGCAGACCCCAGGTGCGGGGTGGCAATGGGCAGACCCAGTGAGGTGTGCAAGGCTGCTGGCTGACCACGGTCACACTTTGGCGGACAGATAAACCAGGCGAAAATGGGGAATGAGACAGACTGAGCAACCCAGGGCCCCAGCACCAGGAAATAAAGCCTAAAAGCACCGATTGAAAACACCTGTGGGGGTTGAGGTGCTAGGAGAGACTCCCAGCCTCACAGGAGAGTTTGTTGGAGAGGCCCACGGGGTCCTAGAACGTACTAGCCCACCCGCATGGGAATCAGCACCAGAAGGGCCCAATTTGCTTGTGGGAAGTGGGGAAAGAGTGGAGCAAGCGCCATTGTTCTCTCTGATCCCGCCCCCACATACAACATCACAATGCAGCGACTGGGTTGCCCCGCCCAGGTGAACACCTAAGGTTCTGCCCCTCATACGTAACAGGTGCGACCAGACCCCCCCCCCCAAATAAAAACCCCAAAAAACCCAAGCAGAAGAACAGATCAAAGCTCCAGAGCCAATATATCTAAGTGACTAAGAGATAGCCAACCTATCAGATGCACAGTTCAAAGCACTGGTGATCAGGATGCTCGCAGAATTGGTTGATTTAGGTCACAAATTAGAAGAAAAAATGAGGGCCATGCTAAGTGAAATGAAGGAAAATGCACAGGGGACCAGTAGTGATGGGAAGAAAAGTGGGACTCAAATCAATGGAGTGGACCAGAAGGAAGAAGGAAACAACCAAACAGAAAAGAATGAAGAAACAAGAATTCAAAAAAATGAGGAGAGGCTTAGGAACCTCCAGGACATCTTTAAATGTTCCAACATCCAAATTATAGGGTTACCAGAAGAAAAAGAGGAAGAGCAACAAGTGGAAAATTTATTTGAACAAATAATAAAGGAGAACTTCTCCAATCTGGCAAAGGAAATAGACTTCCAGAAAGTCCAGGAAGCTCAGAGAGTCCCAAAGAAGTTGGATCCAAGGAGGAACACACCAAGGCACATCATAATTACATTAGCCAAGGTAAAAATGAAGGAGAGAATTCTAGAAGCAGCAAGAGATAAGGGAACAGTCACCTACAAAGGAGTTCCCATCAGACTGTCAGCTGATTTCTCAAAAGAGACCTTGCAGGTAAGAAGGGACTGGAAAGAAGTATTCCAAGTCACGAAAGGCAAGGACCTACCTCCAAGATTGCTCTATCCAGCTGAGCTATCATTTAGAATGGAAGGGCAGATAAAGTGCTTCTCAGATAAGGTCAAGTTAAAGGAGTTCCTCATTACCAAGCCCTTGTTATATGAAATGTTAAAGGGACTTATCTAAGAAAAAGATAAAAAATATGAACAGTAAAAAGACAGCAAACTCACAGTTATTAACAACCACACCTAAAACAAAAACAAACTAAGCAAACAACTAGAACAGGAACAGAACCACAGAAATGGAGGGCACATGGAGGGTTAGCAACAGGGGGGTGGGAGGAGGAGGGAGGGGGAAAAGGTACAGAGAATAAGCAGCATAGATGGTAGGTAGAACATAGACAGGGGAAGGGCAGGAATGGTGTGGGAAACGTGGAAGCTAAAGAACTTATGACACGTGGACATGAACTAAAGTGGGGGATGTGGATGGGAGAGGGTGTGCAGGGTCGAGGGGAATGAAGGGGGGAAAGGGGACAACTGTAATAGCATAATCAATAAAATATATTAAAGAAAAGAGGGGTTTTCCTAGGCCCCCTCTCTGACCCTCACCGGGCCTGGATGCTCCTCTCTCTGCCATGCCTGCTTGGCCCCTCCCCCCACCACCTGCGCTGCTCAGAGAGGCCTAGGGCCTCATCAAGACCTGCTTTAACCGTGGCGAAGGCTCAAGAGTCATTTGCTGCTGCTTTGCCGACTTGAACAAGTCCACCTCCTCCAGGAAGGCATCCTGGAGTACCATGCCTCTGGAGGGCTGCAGTCTGCAAGAAAGGACCTGCAGAAACAGTGGGGCCCGTGGAATCCAGTGCCTGAAGGGCTGGGCGGGCAGACCCCGCAGAGACAGGCTGGGGAGTCTCTGTGGTGTGGCTTGTGTCATCTTCCGAGAGTGGCCTGCATTCAGCCATCGTGTCATGATGTCAAACAGCCCTGCTGGTAGGACGCAGGGTTAATGAGGCCTAACTGCAGCTTTCCCCTCCGAGCAGAGTCAAGACAATGGCCGTCCCCTGACCCGGGTGACCGTCCCTCTCGCAAATGGTGCTTCGGGTCACAGCGAGGACACGGCCACGTGTCCATCAGGGTGAAGCATTACCGAGGTGCGTGTCCCGCTGACCAGGCCAGGGGATGGCGCGGCACTGAATCCACGAACCGAGCCTGGTGTGTGACAGGCTCCGTGTCGGGCTTCTGGGACTGCGGTGACGGGTGAGCCCCTGGGTTAGTCGGCCGGGGCTGCTGACTCACGCCGCACGGTCTGGAGGCTGGGGAGTCCGAGACCGAGGCGCTGGCAGGTTTGGTTCCTGGTGGGGGCTTGCTCCCGCCTTGCAGACCACCGACCACCTTTTCTGTGTCCTTGCGTGGGGGCAGGGGTGCGGGAGAGAGCTCCAGACAGGGCTCTGGTCCTTCCTCTCCTTACAGAGATGCTGATCTCATCAGGAGCAGCCCACACTCTCTCGGTCCTCATGCACACCTAACTGCCTCGCAAAGGCCCCATCGCCACACGGCCATCGCATTAGGGGGCGGGGCTTCAAAATATGGATTTTTTTGGGGGTGGGGGTGCAATTCAGTCAGTAGCAATCACAGTCTCTGCCCTGGAGGAGCTCATGGACCCTCACCAAGAATGGCTTCAATACACACACAGCTTGGAGTAACCTATACGGTCCACTCCCGAACAAGGGAGCCCGCCCTGGCTCCCTCCGCGAGGCTGGCAAGTTCCTCTCCTTTAGCCGCCCCGCAGGGCAGCAAGCTCGGTCACAGTTGTACGGGGGAGGGGGATGGGGACGGCGGCGCTTGTGCACCAGGCCATGTTGCCGGTGGCCGGCGGGTCCCAGCCTCCCGTTGGCCTTCCCCTCGTCCACTGTCACGATCACAGGCTCCTCCGAGGGAGTCCCTGGCCTCACCGACGTCCGTTTCCATTGCCTTTCACTTTAACATAGTGAAACTAGGTCAGAGAATGTTCAGGAAGAGGCACGCTGTAAAATCAAAGACAAGAAGGTCAGACCTCTCCTAGTGGTTCATAATTCAAAATGTTTAGGAGCGCGCTGAGATGAGGGGTGGCCGAAGGGAACAGAAAGCCGCCATGAGTAAAGAAATCAAATCTTAAGGACCTATACCCTGTCCACAGCTGGGTAGGTGTGGGTCAGCGGTGCAGCCCGTGGCCACGCTGCCAGCTGGCCCGTGAGCCTGGTGCGCTGGGGCCCTGGGGCCCTGGGCCGCCGTATCCTCCTTGTGTTCAGCGTTAGGGGCAGGCTGGGGGCCGGACGAATGACTTAGGTCCTCAGGATGGCTGTGCTCCAGCAAACACTGTGGACTTCAAGTCAGCCTCCTTGGGAGGGATTGGTTCGCCGATGCCCAGCCCCAGGGAGCTGCCCCAGGGAGAGGGCTTGGAGGCCCAGGCGGGGGGGGAGGGGGGGCCCGCTGCCCAGCACCGTCACAGGGAGCCCTGAACCCGGAGAGAGTGGGCCCAGTGGGGACCTGGCCAGTGAGTGCCTGTGCCTGAGTGAGGGATGCCGCCGAGACTTTTTCTTTCTTAAGTAGTCGGATTGGTGAAGAAACATCCTTGACCCTCTGCCATGAGGAGCGGCACTGGGGCTGAGAATAGTATGCTGTCACACACCGCTGCTCTGACATGTCACGGACCACCGAGCAGAAGAGAGGGGAATGGATGGTGTTTGGTAGCCTGTGCCCTGGGGTGCGAGAGAAAGGCGTCTCCTAGGTAACTCAGGTCTGCAGGGGGCGGTGCCAGACCTGCGGGTCCAGCAGAACTTTCTGCGGCGACGGAAGTGTCCTCTGTTTGCCGTCCAATACCAGCGGCCTCTGGTCACGCGTGGGGCTTGATCTCCGGTCAGGGCACATGCAAGAACCAACCAATGAATAAGTAAATAAGTGGAACAGCAAATCAATGTTTCTCCCTCTCTCTCTCAAATCAATAATTTTTTTAAAAAAAGTGGGTAATGAGGCCGAAGAGCTGAATTTTAAATTTTATTTGCTTTTAATTGATAGCCTCATGTGGCTATTAGACCATATATAAGCCTAGGAATTATGCTCCTACTGAGAAGTAGCAGAAATGCTGTCTCTCCCTGCCCCCTCCCCCTCCCCTCACCCAAATGTAGAAAGAGCTTTCTTCTGTCAGTGGGGATGGCGGATGGAGTCAGGTGGTTCTGGGGCTGAATTCTGGCCTTGCCATTGAAGCTGTGACACTCGGGCAGGTAACCTACTTAAAGCGTGTCCTACAGTGCCCGGCACACAGCAGGAACTCAGTAAGTGGTGGCTATTGTCATTATGGCGATGACATTATTGTCACCATTGCTGCCTGCACGGCATTGGCAGAAGCGGGAGTTGTACTGTGGACAGAGAAGGAAAGGGGTTCCCCAAACAGAGCTCAGTCCCCGAAAGGAATGAACCATCTCCCATCCTAGGCATCAGTAGGCCTGCTGCAAGCTGAAGGGCTTGGCAGAACTGATGCCGTAGGTCACGTCTGGGGTTTTAGTTGAGAGGAAAGAGAACTTTGGAGCAGATGTGACTTCACGCTCGGGGCCCCACACCTGCCCCCAGGTCTCCGCAGGTTTCCCAGCCCGAAGGTGCTGCACCTGGGGTGCAGTTCTGCCTGCTGCTCCTCACTCCTTCCGTGCATCAGCGCCCTGGCTGGCCGCCGCAGCTCTCGGGGTTGATTGCAGACATGCGTGCGTGCATTCACTCAGCAGACACGGACTGGAGGGCCTGGTGCAGGCTGGGCACTTGGGATCCAGGGATGCTGAAAACAGAGTCCATGCCCTTTGAAGCTCACGGCCTGGTGGGAAGACAAAAGTTGCTGGGTCCCAGTCTCACGTCAGCACAAGGAGAGGGATGTTAGTGATCAGGTCCAATCCGGGCAAGCTGGGAGTGGCTGGTTGCGGGAGGCGGTTGCCTGGCCACGCAAAGCCCTGGGGACGCAGGCGGAGCAGGAGCTGTCCGGGGGAGCACATGGGGTGATTGATGGCTGTCCCTCTGGTGTGCCCCCATAGGTGGTGCGGGGGATACGGTGCAGGGTCCCTCTACCCACCAGGGGGCCCCAGGCCATCTGCTCTCTGGGCCCTGTGGTAGTGAGCAGCCCAGGCCTTTGTTGGGGACCCCAGTCCGGCTGGTCCACGAAACTTGTGGAGCCGTGGTGACCGCCACGCTGGCCGCTGGCTCTGCCTGTAGGAAGAAGCACGGCTGCGTTTGCACCGTGTTCCCGCATGGCCATTCTATTGTGCTCAGCAGCGCACGTGAGCAGGGCGGAGGGGAGATGCGGGAGGGGGTGTGTGTGTGTGACCCACAGAAACGAAGTGGAACCACCAGGGCAGAGCAGAGAAGGGGGGCCTCCTGGAGCCCATGGCCGTGGCCGGCTGCCCCACTGGGGCGGGGATGAGTTTCAGGTGGGCGTGTCAGCCTGCCCCGCCCCCGCCCTGTTGCGTGCCTGTCCTTTCTATTTCGGCCCAGCTTATCTAGAAAATACTCCTAAGAATATGGGCGACATCCTCAGGCATATTACTGATTTTGCTTTTGAAACCTGGTCATTTAGAAGTGTCCCCAGTTTAGCGTGCAGCAGAGATGACTGCTGGCCACTCTGGCAGATGACAACTCTTCCGACAGGACCTGGAGCTGGGAGGGTGGCTGTCCCATGAGCAGAGTTCCAGCACCCGGGCAGAGGGTGGCTGTGGGGTGTCTCCCGTGGTTAGGGGTCACGTTGTCGATGTCATGGAAACTCTGCCCTTGGCCCTGGGCTGCCATCTCTCCTGCTGGACTCAGTTCTTGGGCTGCCAGAATTCCCTCTATTAGAAATTCCAGTCTACCTTGGGGCATCTGACTCATAAAATCCCACATGCCTTGGTCAAGGGGCCTCTGGAACAGCGTGGACAACAGGCCCCAGTCCTTGAGAGGCTGAGAGTGACCAGGGTGGACCTTCTGGGAGAGGCAGTCCATGGGGCAAGCTGTGAATGCTGACCTTCCGGTCTGGGGTTGGGAGCAGGGTGTGGTTTTCTGCCCGGTTGACCCTAACCTGGAGCCCTTCAGCTCCCAGGCTCTCAGGGGCAGGGGTGGGGGGACCTTGTGAGGCCGGGAGAATGTCGCCTGGACAGCCACATCCCCACCTGCTGTTGGGAGCCCTGCCCTGCGGAATCCCAACTGCCTGAGGCTTGCGGAACCCCAACTGCTCCCGGACCTGGCAGCTACGGAGGGGCCACGGAGCACAAGGCTAGTCCATGTCCCTCTGGCGCTTTTAACTCTAAACGGTCTCTTCCCCTTCGGGGCTCGGTTTCCTTACACGACACACAGATTCTGAGGCGTTTCCTCACTCTGGATGAGATCACCACTTCCGATCGTGGGCGTCACACCAGGTTTCTCTCGTTTCGGGGTCTCGGTGCCAGCGTGGCCGGGGACAGTTTGCTGGGGCGGGGGGTGGGCCTGACTTCCCGGTTGGGCTCTGCCACTCAGGGCGGTGGGTCCCAGCCGTGGGGAAGCCACTCGGTGCCTCCATTTGGCCTTATTTCCCCATCTATGAAATGGGAAAATAACACCTGTCCAACCTAGACAGGCACACCATGTTGGAAAGGTCCCACGGGAGAACAGCTGGGAAAGGCTTTGTAAAAAGACAAGGGGTGTGTAGGTGAGGCGCCACACTCCTTAACGACAGTTGGGAACTGGAATTCAGCCCCGCCCTGTCCACACCAGCTGCCACCCCTGGGTGTTAGGCCCGGTCTTGCATGAGCTATCTCTGGGCCCACTTCTGAGGGGGAGGGACAATAGGGGTGTGATTTCTTCTGACCTGGCACAGCGGAGGTAGGCTTTGGCAAAGCTGCCGGCTGCCCCTCCCACTGCTGGCTCCCACCCAGGACGCCCCCCCCGCACCCCCCCCCCCCCCCCGTCCCCGCCACGCGCCCCAAAGGCTGCCTTCGCCCCCTTCACTCTCCTGCAAGGGAAGGCTTCACATCTCCAGCCCCAAGCCCGTTTCTTAGGCGCTGGGGCAGTTGGTGGGCCGCTAGGGGAGCCCCGCCTCCGGACGAGGCGCTGCCTGCTGAACTGGGGTCTCAGGAATCCTGAAATGGGAATGGCTGGGGCAGGGGGGCTGGGGAACTTGGGGTGACATTCCCGGAACCAGCCCCCACCTGGCTCCCTCTCCTGGGCGGCGGGCGCAGCCCTCCTTTCTCTGCCAGCCGGGCTGTGGGCGAGTTAGACCTCCCAGCCTCACGGGGCTGCTGTGCGGCTGCAGCGACTGGGGCGACCGCGGCGCGGCGGCGGAGAGGAGGGCTCGGGAGGCGGCGCCACGTGAGTCCCGGGCCGGCGGGGCTGGGGCCGCGGCGGGAGGTTACCGTATTTATCTAGGCCAGTGCCGGACCCTTGGGGGCGGGTCACTGCGGGCGCGCTACCGTATTTGCTGCGAGCTGCGCAGGCCCTTTCCGGGAGTGGGGAGCGCTGCGACTTTATTACGTATTTTTCCAGGGTTGCGTGATTCCCCCGGAGCGCTGCGGGAGTGGGAGGTGCGGGGGGTGGGGGCGGGTTGCATTCATTCCCTAAGGGAGCCGGGGCTTGCAGCGGGGTGGGATGGGTTGCGGCAGCAGGGTGGGAGGCCTACGTATTTTCAGAGGGGTGGGGTTGCGACGCAGAGTTTACCATATTCCTCCGGGGTCACTCTGGCCCCAGGAGTTGGCAAGGTTGTGCGCGGGGAAAGCGGGGTCGGGTGGGTGGGGTCAGCCCTTCTGATTAATGCAGCTGTTTGATAAGAACAGCGGTGTGGGAGGCTGGCCGTCTTTATGGGGGCGAGGGAGAAGGGGCGCGGAGGCGCTGCGGGCGAGTTACCGTATTTGCGTTGGGCAGCGCAGACTCTAGAGGAAGGAGTCACTGCTGGAGACCGGAGGAACAGGGGCGCAGTCTGGGCTGTGAGTGTGGGACAGGATGGAGAAACTTGGGGCGCGGGGGCCACGGCCTTGGACCCTCTCGGCGGGCCGCGTCTTGGTTAGGGCTGTCACTGGGGAGAGAGGGAAGGCTGCCCAGTGACGAGGCCAGACTGAGACTGGCCCAGGGTTCTGTGATGCCCTGCCTTTGCCTATGTTAGCACAGCCGCCGGGGGGAAACACTTGTGGGTGGGGTGGGTCTACTGCGAGTGGTACCGTGCCCCTCTCCAGGGTGCTCCACCCAGGCCCGGGGGAGGGCGCAGAGGGTGCGTCTCGGAGGCCCCCCTCCGCAGAGGGACTGGGGCCGCAGTAAGCAGTGGGATCTGCAAGGGTGCAGAGGCCTGCGTGCAGGTCCAGGGGAAGGGCCAGCCGGCCTCTCCGCTGGGGTGGGGGAGGGCCGGGGAGTGGCCAGCTCTGGCGCTCTGGATGGAGCAGGCCTCCGTGCTCTGCAAGAGGAGCAGGAGCTCAGGGTATTTGGAGGCGCGGGGGTGGTGGCAGCAGGCAGTGCCCTGTGGGAGCAGTGGCCCTTTGGGTATCGATGGCTGTGCCGTGGCTGGGATGATGGCTGTGGTCTCGTTGTCTATTTCCAGGGGAGTGTCTTTGGTGAGCAGCCAGCCAGTGCGCTGAGATGAGCTTTTGACTGTGAGTCAGGCAACCAGGGCCTAGTCCTGCCTCACCTCGGGCAAGTCAGTTGACCTCCCTGAGCTTCAGTGTCCCCACCTCATCCGTAAACTGGGGTTCAGTGAGCGCTGCCCCTTCCTCACGGCTGTTGCAAGGACAGTGGGAAACAACTTAAGAGCCACACAGTGGCCTGGGGGGGAGAACCCTTAGGAGAACCAGCGTGGACGGACAGCGCTGCACTCGGGGGCGCTTGTTGCGTACTGAGCGCTGCTCGGCCTGGGCCAGGCTTTGCTGTGGGGACACGGAGAGGAGTGGAGCTGAGACATGCACCCCCCCCCCCCCCCGCCCCGAGAGCTCACGCTCAGGTTCTGTGACTTGCAAACAGGCCTCTCCCAGGCCTCATTTTGCTAAACAAAGAGCTGCTGCCTTGAGTGTCTAACTGAGGCTACTTTCAGGTTCAAGGGTTTTTGCTTTGCTTCTTCCTTTGAGCTTTGCAAAAAAAAAAAAAAAAATCTTTAAACCATTCCCTACCCTTCCCTCCAGACTGGGGTGCACCTCCCTGCCTGCTCTTGAGAAGCGGGGTGGAGAGATGAGATGTGCCCAGGTGCAGGGTAACTTGCAATTTGAGGAGCCCCTGAACACTAGCCATCCTCATTGGTGCAATGCCTGTGCCGCTGGCGCGGGGCGCGGTGCGGCGGGTGAAGGCGGAGGCCGCTCTGTCCTTGAGGCACTCACAGGCGAGAAGACAGGGCGGCCTGACACGAATGCAATGTGATGAGTGAGGGGCACAGGACAGGGCCGCGGGGGGTCATGGAAGGCTTCCAGGAGGAGGTGGCACTTCAGAAGGGCGTGAAGGAGGGGCAGGATGTGGTGGAGGGGTAGAGGAGAAAGAAGGGCATCTAGCAGAGAAACACCGGCCTGAACAAGACTGTGAAGGGGCGGATGCTGGAAGCTGTTGGAGGACAGAGGTCCCCCCTGACTCCTCCTCTCTGCTTCTGCCTCCCCAGGGGCTGGTGATTGCAGCTGGGAGTGCCCATGACCGAGCTGGCGTCCTCCGGGGGCGGGTCCCCTACGGGGGACGGGGAAGAAGGTCTGGGGGACGAGCGAGGCCTGGTCATCCACCACCCCGCGGAGGAGCAGTCCCACCGCTGCCCGCTGTGTGGCCAGACCTTCTCGCAGCAGCCCAGCCTGGTGCGGCACCAGAAGGCGCACGCAGGGGCGGGCCGCGCGGCCTCCTTCGTGTGCCCCGAGTGCGGCAAGGCCTTCAGCGTCAAGCACAACCTCGAGGTGCATCAGCGCACCCACACGGGCGAGCGCCCCTTCCCCTGCCCCGAGTGCGGGCGCTGCTTCAGCCTCAAGCAGAACCTGCTCACGCACCAGCGCATCCACAGCGGCGAGAAGCCGCACCAGTGCGCGCAGTGTGGCCGCTGCTTCCGCGAGCCGCGCTTCCTGCTCAACCACCAGCGCACCCACGCGCGTATGCCGGCCCCGCACCCGCGCCGCCCCGGCGTCTTCGGGGAGCGGCGGCCCTACTTCTGCGCCCGCTGCGGCAAGAGCTTCGCGCGCGAGGGCTCCCTCAAGACCCACCAGCGAAGCCACGGCCACGGGCCCGAGGGCCCGGCGGCAGCGGCGGCGGCGGCCCATTTAGGCCGCGTGCTATGATGCGCGCCTGGCCTGGGGTCGGCTGTTTCCCGCCCCAGAGCCGCATCCGTGAGCCCTGGAGGTGGCGCTGGGCTGCGGTCCCCCCTCTGGATGGGATCCCGGAAGATGGGGAGGGCTGGCTGGGGGTCTTGGAGGAGTGGGCCGCCCTGCTCCGTGGCCTTCTTTTGCCCCTCCCTGCGGACGCTGGGGCTGGCTGCACAGGGCTGCTCCGGGCCCCTGTGCTGGCTTTCCTCCTCAGGACACCCCAGCCTGGGAAGAGCAGGTGAGACCCGGGCCAAAGCCACTGTCAGGCTTGCAGGGAGGGGGGCAGGTGGGGGTGTGGGTGGGCTCACTGGTCTGTGGTAGGTCTCTGTGACCAGCTTCTTACTACACCTTCCTTAACAGAGCTGTCGGGGCAGAAAGCGGCATGGAGATGGCCACTCTCCACAGCGCCCGGGCCCAGGTCTCCCAGCCCCAGCACTTACCATCTGGCGCCGGCGGGATGTCATTTCACGCCCTGTCTCAGTGTGCTCATCTGTGAGTGGGGGCTAAGCCTGGGGGGTGCGGTGAGGGCTGTCATCGCCGTGACTAGACAAGAGAGGGGGACGTGGCTGGTCCAGAGCCCGTTTCGAACTCTGCTGTGTGCCAGGCCCCGCGTGGGGCTGGGCTGGGCTCTCTGGAAGGGGCACAGACACAGGCCTTGTCCCCGGAGGTGCCGCACCTGGTGCTCACCCAGGGGGACGAGGGCCATCACAGGGGACAGACTATAAAGTGCAGGGGTGGGGGTGGGTGTAGTCACTGGTGTCACCCAAGGCCATTTGTTAGTTTGAACTAGGTCCTGGGGATGGAGAGAGGGGCCCCAGGGAGAGTAGGGGTGCTATCCCACCCGCCCCTGATAGCAAAGGGCCACATCTGCCCTGCAAAGGGCTCTGTGGCCAGGGCTCGGAGACACTAACAAGGGCACAGTGACCTCAGACGACCAGTTCAAGAACTGGAGGCCTTGGGAGGCTGGGCCGCAGTGGGACGGGCAGGAGCCTCGAGGGTCAGAGCCCCTGAGGACCTCCGCCGGGAGGTGTGGCCAAGGGCGTGCGGTGAGAACGGGCGCAGCCAGGCCTTCCCTGGGGCCTCTGAGCCCGCCGTGGCGCTCCGAGGTGCAGGCCTCTCCAGCTATTTGGAGGATGAGGAAACTGAGGCTGAGCCACGCTTGCCCCAAGGCACTTAGTGGGACCTCGGTGCAAGCCTGGGCCCTTCTTTGGCTTCTGGACCCCAAGACCCTCGTCTGTACCCCACCGCCCTTAGAGAGGCTCTCACTGGTGGGGAAACAGAGCTGTGGGCATGCGGGGGTGGGACCAGGACTGTGTGGGGAGCCCGGGCAGGGGCGTCCCTAGGTGGAGTGGCCGCCCCGAAGGGGACGTGGTGCCCACGGTGGTGGGTGGGGAGGAAGGACGCTGGGGCTGGGAGAGGACCTGCGCTCACAGAGCCCAGGTCCCAGGCCTGGTGCCGTGCTCAGTGCTGCAGGCCCGGCCCCGCCCTCTGGCCTCCCTCAGGGCTTTGCTCTGGGATCCATCGCCCTCTGCCTGGCACCCCTAGGTGGCCGTGGCAACATGGTCCACTACTTAGTGGCAGAGATTGAGAGATTATACTGGGAATGGGGACATCTGGGGCCAGTCACCAAAATGTCCTGAAGCCAAGACACCTCATCTGTTGGATGGATGAGTGACCCTGGTGCCCGAGGACAGGTACAGGTGGCCCACCTGACTGCCCTCTCCTGGCCCCAGAGGGGTGGCCAGGCAGGGCTGGGTCATGGCCCCGGACCTGACCCTGCCTCTGTCTCCGTGAACAGATGCGGAGCGGGCAGGACCTCCGGGCAGTGTGCAAGGCACATCTGGGCACAGACACCAGGAGTGGGGACCCCGGGGGCCTGCACCCCGGCGTGAGGACACACACCCTAAGAAGACCTACCTCGGGAGGTGCCCCGCGGTGACAGCAAGGGGACTGGTGGAGCCCAGCACTGGGGACAGGTTCTGTTCCCCGGCGGGAAGACCCCCTGAGCCTGCCCGGAGTCGCGTCCAGGGACGAGCTTGTCCCGGCTGCCTGGCTGTCTGGCCACGGACCTCGACTCTCGTGTGGCGGCAGTTACCACGCCTGTGTGGAGAGCTGGCTTCTCCAATCCCGCCTGGCCTCCAGAGCTGGGAGGTGGCCGGCCGGACAGCACGCGGCGCGCTGCTAGCAGACCTGGCTCTCGAGGCACAGCCTTCCCGGTGTGAACCCACGAGCAGGCTCCACTGGCCTTTCAGCAGAGGTTCCTCGCACCCCTGGGGGCGTGGAGCCCTTCGACGAGCTGACAGAGGCTGTGGACCTGCTCCCCTGGAAAACGCTCCTACTCACGGAGATGGAAGAACCTACCAGCAGCACCAGGAGCACCCCCGCCCCGGGCCCCAACCCGCCACCCTGTCCGTACCTGACCCAGAGGGACCACCATACAGCAGCATTCCTCCCTCCCCCGCTGGTCCTCCTTCCCTTGTTTGGGAATAAACAACTCTGAGGAGGGGACCCTCTTAGCGACTCTCTTCTTCCAGATCTAAGGAACAGGGCCTCAGGGGTCTGGAGCCTCCATCGCTCCCCAGACGTTGCTGGAGGCACCCTGGCCTGGCCTTGCTCTTCCCCGTTTTGGGGTCACTGGCTGTGTGGCCCAGGCTGCGGGCTTGCTGGCGCAGCCCCGGGCTCCTGGCTCACCGTGAAGGTGGAGAAAGCTGGACCTTGTGTAGACGCTGGGTGAAGCAGCAGTTTGGGCCAAGTCAGCCCCAGGGAGAAGGAGTCCTACGTCCGGCGGCCATGCCCAGGCGTTCAGCCTCAGCCAAGCACGGTGTGGGGTAGGCTGGGGAGGGAGACGCTGTGTTGCTCCTGGTGCCAGCCAGCTCCAGGCAGGGAGAGAAGGCGGCAGAGGGGCTTCTGTGGGTCCCAGTGTCCACCAGCACGGGCCAGACTCCTTGGTCTTCATGCCCGAGCACTTGGCCTGGAGCTAGCTCCCTGGCCTCCCTCGTATGAACTGCCCATCAGAAAAGGTGTGACTCACCAGCGCTGGGTGGGTTTTTGGCGACAACCAGACTTCACGAAGCTGGTTGCACTTAGGGAGGGAAACCCTTGTGGGTGGGGAGAGGCCTTTCGTCACAGCATTGAGATAAAAGCCTGGGGCTTTGCGTTGTGGGGGTCACGTAGGCCTTGGGTTTAGGTGGGGGCTGGGGGTGGTCCCAGGGCTGGGCTGCGTGTGGTCAGGGTTGTCGGGAGGCCTGTCTGCCATGTGCCTTGTCCTAGGGTGACAACCCGCTCTGGGGAGATCAGAGAGAGAGAGAGAGAGCGGGCATTCCTGGCTCCTGGAGCTCTCCTTGCTCCAGCGTGGAGGGAACCTCACAGACTCACCCCCGCTGATTGTCAGTTTGTTCATCCCTCCCCTCCCCCAGCTTGTACCTGTGCGGCCCCCCTTCCTGCCTCTGGCTCCCTTGGGATCGCTCTGAAATGTGCGGCTCCCGCCCACCGCCCACCGCCCACCGCACCCTCTTCTCCAGTAGCCCAGCTCCCCCCCGACCGCCCAGCCCACATCCCCTTCCTGCTCTGCAGTGTCTGTGTTAACTCACCAGCGCCCCCTTGGGGACTGCATGCAGCCTTACACTCCAGCTTCCTGTATGTGTGTGCGCGCGCGTTGAGTGAGGGTGTCTTAAATCTCCAACAACACTGTGAGCTTCCTGAGGGCAAGGGACACGTCATTTCTTCTTGAATCCCAGCAGGGACTAGCACAGGGCTGGGCTCAGCCCTCGGCACGTGCTTACTTGCTGACTGGCTCGTGGGCCAAGTGCTGGAGGCCGTAGGGGGCGTGCCGTGGGAGGTGCGGGAGGGGAGGGGGCATGTTAGTTCACAGTGGGGCGTTTCATTGGCTGTGGGCTTCCCCTCCCTGGGGCAATCATGGCCATAGGAGGCCGAAGGTCCCATCCATAGCTGGGGCAGTGGGACAGGAGGGACCGCCCCCCAAGGCTGCGCAAGACTGTGCCTCAATAGTCATCCAGGCTGGACATTCCCGTTGGTCACTGACACCCAATGCGATGACCGAGTGGAATAAATGTTCTGCTGACATCAATTGGTGTGAGGAGTGGTCATTTGGGGCTCAGCTGGAGCAGGGTGGGGGCCTCCAGCTACCTCCATCATTGCTTGAGGGGTCTCGTTCAAGGTCACATGGGCTGTAGGAAGCATAGCTCCAAAGGGCCTGCAACCGGTAAGCTCAGCGCCCCCCACCTCCACCCCACCCCCCGGCCTAATGACTGCGGTGTGGAGTAGGGTAATGGATACGGGGTGGGGTCCCCTGGAAGTAGTCCCAGCCGCTTGCTCCGCCCACAGTGAGGCCGAGGTGCTCCCGATGGGCACCTGAGAGGTGCTCCGCGGAGGGGTTCGGGCTAGAGGGCTGTCTGCACCAGGGGGCGTGGCCATAGCTGTCCCGACTTTAATCTCCCCACCTGTGACACAGAAAAAAGCCCCGCTTTTCCTACCCCACGGAGTTGTGAGAGTCACGCGTGAGCACGAGCTGTGTGTACTGCAAAGCGCAGCAGCGTCACCAGCGTCCTATGCCTGAGGTGCCCCTGGCGCTGAGCTGACCACTCGCTTCGCCTCCCACGAGGCTCCTGTGGCAGAGAGCGCTGGACCGCGCAGTTGTGTCGGGCCCGCCGCCAGGGAGCTGGGGCCTGGGCGAGGGACTCCCTCCTGTTGAGGGCGCGGGGCCGGGCCTGGTCCTGGCGGAGGCTCATTGCAGAACCTTCCTACTGTGCCTGGCTCTTTGGCTCAGACTTTCGGCTGCCTTGATTGTGTCCATCTGCCAAGGAGGGTCGTACCTTGAGGATCTGGTGTTGTGGGGGGCGAATCAGGCAGGACCCTGGCTCCACTCAAACCGGCCACCCAAGAAGGGGAACTGGGGGCTCGTGTCACTGAGAAGGACAGTGACTTGATGGTGACACCCAGGACGTAGCCCTTCTTCGGCTCAGCTCTTCCCCCTGGTGGCTGCCTCCCAGCTCTCAAGGCAGGAAGAAGTGGGCAGCAGCTCAGCCCCTGCCTGCCCGGCCTCGGTCCCGCCCCTCGCCGTCTGAGCCAATGGCAGGGCCCGCTCCAGATGGTCTGAACTGGTCCATGCCCTTGACCAGACCCCGGCGGCTGCGCCAGGCCAGGGGGGCTGCAGCGCTGTGAATGGCCAGGCCTGGGTACGTGCCACTGCCATGGGGTCAGCTCCTCCTGGAGCCTGTGGGTCCAGAGTGGGGAAGGGACTGTTCACCGGGGGCAAAGCTGAGGCTGCAGGAGGTGAGAGGAAGCCGGGTGGTCGACCGACAGCCCTGCTCCTGACTGACCAGCAGCGCCGCCCTCGCGGGGACTTGTTACTGACGCCCAGTGCAGCCCCACTCCCGACCCCAGGGCAGCCACTGTGTTTCAACAAGAGCCCCGGGCGCTCTGCCCAACGGCCCTGGTCCACCTCCCTTTCCGACGCTGCTGCCCAAAGCGGGGAGAAGCAAACCTGGCAGGCCTGGGGTTGGGGTGTGTGTAGAGACAAGGTGGTGCCTCCACCCGTCCAGGGTCCCGGCCACGGTCACCCCTCCCACCCTGGGGACAGGAGCACAAATCATCAGCCTGGCTTGACTGGAATTTACTCTCACCACTGAGCAGAGAGCAGGAGAGAGAGACCCAGAAAAGGGCCCGTCTTGGGTGAAAATGCAGGCTGCTCCCCCAGAGCGGTTCCCCTACCCCCGATTCCCTCTCCACCCTCCCGTGACCCCCATGAAGCACCACCAAGCTTACTTTTCTCACTGTAATAGTGCCGAGTGGGAGGGTGCCTGTTGTGGAGGCTGCTGGTGCCCTTTCAAGGCTGAGTGTCGGCTGCTACTGGTTCGTCCTGCCCAGCCTGAGGGGCTGCCCCAGCTCACCCCACCCCCGCACAGGGGGCAGCTCAGAGCTCCTCAGGGACCAGATGACCCACCTGGCTCCTTTCCTCCCCGGCTGGTGCCCCTCTTCTGCAGAGAGCACCTCCCGAAGACATTCTTGGTCCCCGGAAACAGCATCCTTGTCTCAAGCTCTGCTTCTAGGAACCCTGACCTCAGGCAGTGTGTCTGAGGATTATGCCCTCAAAGCATCTTTTAAAAAGTATGTTATTTATTTTTAGAGAGAAGGGAAGGGAGGGAGAAAGAGAGGGAGAGAAACATCAATGTGTGGTTACTTCTTGTGCACCTCCTACTGGGGACCTGGCAACCCAGGCATGTGCCCTGACTGGGAATCGAACTGGTGACCCTTTGCTTTGTAGGCCAGTGCTCAATCCACTGAGCTACACTAGTCTTGCTAAGCATCTTGCACATACAAGATATCATGCCTAGAATCTTCTCTTTGGTGGTTCTGGGTGGTGCTGGTTACCCAAAGGCTTTCAGGTAAGTAGACTAATGGATTGGAGGTGGGTGTCACCTCTGGGTGGTGACAAGCAGAGACCAGGTGGGCCAGCGATGGGCTGTGTCCCAGGCCCGGGGAGATGAACGTCAGCTCCGGTGTGCAGCTGGACACCCTGGGCAGCATCCCCTCCTTGGCTCCCACCTGGCCCTGTGACCAGCCCTGCTCCTCCCAACAGCTGGGACTGCCTCTGCTCTGTAGCAGAGGCCCTGGGAGCTGGGGCTGGATTTTTTCTTTTTTTTAAAGATTGCATTTATTTACTTTTAGAGAGGGGAGAAGGGAGGGAGAAAGAGAGGGAGAGAAACACCTGTGTGTAGTTGCCTCTCGAGCGCCCCCTATTGGGTGCTGGCCCACAACCCAGGCATGTGCTCTGGGAACTGAACTGGCAATCCTTTGGTTTGCAGGCCAGTGCTCAATCCACTGAGCCACACCAGCCAGGAGTGTGCGCTTCTCTCTTTTCCCAGCCACGTGGAGTCCCCGAGGCAGATATTGGTGTGACTCGTCGCTGTCCCTTTATGGCGTCCCTTGGACAGAGTCCATTTTCCCAACATAGTTGATGTTGCTAGTGAGTCTTGGCAATCATACACTATATTAATGTATCAGTCCTGACTGGGTAGCTCAGATGACTAGAATGTCGTCCCCATACGCCAAGGTTGCAGGTTCAATCTCTGGTCAGGGCACGTACAAGAATCAACCAGTGAATGAATGAATACGTGGAGCAACAAATCAATGTGTGTGTCTCTCCCACTTCCTCTCTCTCTCTAAAAAAAGAATCAATCAATAAAACATTTTTAAAATTAAATGTATCAAAGTGACATGTTGTGTATCTTAAATTTATACCATGTCATATGTCAAATTCATTCTATTAAAAAAGACCAAAAATAGGATGCATACTGAGAGACGTCAGACTTTTTGTAATACATGCCAATGGGACAGTGGCACCCTCTGGTGCACATTGGGTCTGAGAGGACCCCTTTGCTCTGTTACTTCCCACTGGACTTAGTTTCCAGTCTCCTCTCCCAAGGAGGCTACAAAGCAAAGGTTCTCATTTTCCAAGACGGTGACATGCTCTTGCTTTGGTCTGGTGGTTCCTTATTGCCTTATTGTTCTTGGTACTTTTTTTGTTTTTGATCTTCACCTGAGGACATAACTTCATTGCTTTTAGAGTGAGAGGAAGGGAGAGAGAGAAGCATCGATTGGTTGCCGCCTTCCTCCTCCTCTTCTTCTTCTTCTTCTTTTAAAAAACAGAATGATTATATTTCAAGACACAACTTGCTTACAGCCAAAAAATCAAACAGCACAGTAAAATAACAAAAACATGATATTTCATTTGCAATGCATGAGATATGGTTAACATTGTAGTCATAAATGAGGTTTTAAGAAACTAGTTACAAAGACACTGATTGGTTGCCTTCTGGAGGTACCCAGACCAAGGAATGTGGGCTGGGGACCAAGCCTGCAACCTAGGTATGTGCTCTGACTAGGAATCGAACCCGCAACCCTTCAGTTACAGGGTGACACTTCAACCAACTGAGCCACACTGGCCAGGACAGTTTTTGGATACTTTTGCGAAGATTTAAACATATTTTTATTCTGTTTGACCTTCAGCTGTTTTCGGTGGGAGGGTTGGCATGAGTAACTTATGGGAACAGGACTGAGTCACGACGTTTTGGGCCTCTCTGTCTGCCCCGTCGCCATATCTCAGACTCAGTGTCCCCAAGCTGAACACAGCAGCCTGTCACTGTCCTGTCTCCGAAGGCCGTGAGAAAGTGTTGTGACCCCAGACTATTCCACAGCCAATGAGCTGGGGTGACCACTGGCCTTCATGTGAATCAGAAAATGGCGTCTCTTCTTTAGTTAACGGTTTTAACTTTATTTTTATTTATTTTAGAGAGAGCTGGAAGAAGGGGGCAGAGAGAGAGAGACGGACAGACAGACATTGATTGCTGTTCCACATATTTACACATTCATTGTTTTTCCCCCTCATCCTGCTCTTTCCTAGTCTGCTTGGGCCGCCGTAACAGAGCACAACAGACCCAGTGGCTTAAACAACACAAAATTATTTTCTCACAGCTTTTTTCCCCGGCTGGCAGACAACTGCCTTCCGTGTCCTCACATAGGAGAGAGAGTGTAATTTCTGTCTTCTTTTTAAGATTTTATTTACTTATTTTTGGAGAGAGCAGAAGGGAGAAAGAAAGACAGGGAGAGAAACATCAATGCATGAGAGAAACATTGATGGTTTGCCTTTCAGCCTGCAACCCAGGCATGTGCCCTGACTGGGAATTGAACCGGCAACCTTTGGGTTTGCAGGCCTGTGCTCAATCCCTTGAGCCACACCAGTCAGGGGTCTGTCTTCTTCTTCTAAGGCCACTAATCCCATTATGAGGGCCCCATCCTCACGACCTCATTAGCTCCAATAGGCCCATCTGTAAATTCCATCACACTGCAGGTTAGAGATCCTACACTTGGATTTTAGAGGGGATGAGAATGAAGAGTGTATCTCTTTGGTCCTGCCGGGGGCAACAGATTTGACATGAATCTGAGTAAACTTTTTCTACACGTTTACCAAATTCATTGTTCTGTTTGCTATTTTTTGTACATAATATTTTTGAAAACTCTAACCTACAGCAGTGTTCTTTACTGTCTGTACTTGTTCTAATTGGAATATCATCAATAGTCCTGGTGTATTCACTGGTTGATTCTTTAAGTGCCCTGACTGGGGATCGAACCTGCAACCTTGGCATATTAGGACGACATTCTAACCAACTGAACTATCCAGCCAGGGCAAAAATTTTAAAAGAAACCTATCATTTGTTGGGTAAACTTGAAGATTCCAGCGGGCGGGGGTGGAGACCTCCTCGCCTTGTGGCACCCAAGACCAGCCGCATGAAAAAAGAGGGACTTCTGGCAAGATGGAGGAATAGGTGGACGCACCGTACCTCCTTGCACAACCAAGAATAGAACAACAATAATTTACAGATATAATATCAGTCAGAACTGTCAGAGAATTTATCTGAATGGAAGTCGGACAGCCAAGAAGTTGAAGTAGACCCGTACATCCAGACTGGTAGGGGATGACGAGCCGGGAGGGTGCGGGGCTGGCGCGGGTCAGCGGCGCGTGGAGGTCGGGGGAAATTTGGCGCAAAATCGGCGCGACAGCCATCTGGGGTGCAAGAACGCAGCGGGGGTCCCTGAGTATGCAAGCAGCGGCTGGGGGAACCAGTGGGGCAGCGATTGTGGACCAGGGCAGAGCTCGCAGCCCAGGAGCCCAGGGAAGTGTCTGAGCCCAGGAGAACGGAACTGCTGCCATTGTTCCCTCCCATCCCCATTCCCACCCCCGCCCCCACATATAACGTCACAATCTAGCGACTGGGGTGCCCAGCCCCGGTGAACACCTAAGGCTCTGCCCCCCACCGTAACAAGAGCGACCAGACTGGGAAAAAAAATAATAGGAGAGATAGGGAAAGACATAAGATATGTTTCCAGCAGAACAGATCAGTCCCCCAGGACTCATCCTTTTGAGCGACCAAGAAATAGCCAATTTATCAGGTGCACAGTTCAGAACACTGGTGATCAGAAAGCTCATGGAATTGGTTGACTTTGGGTGCAATTTAGATGAAAGGATGCAGGTTACCATAAAAGAGATGGAGGAAGATACGCGGAGGAGAGCCAATAGTGAAAGGAAGGAATCTGAGTCTCAAAACAATACAGTGGACCAGAAGGAAGATAGAATCAACCAAGCAGGAAAGCATGATGAAATAAGAATTCAAAAAATCGAAGAAAAGCTTAAGAGCATCCAGGACACCTTTAAACATTCCAGCATCCGAATTATAGGGGTACCAGAAGGGGAGGAGCAACAAGTGGAAAAGTTATTTGAACAAACAATAAAGGAGAACTTCCCCAAACTGGCAAAGGGAACAGTCTTCCAAGAAATCCAAGAAGCTCAGAGAGCCCCAAAGAAGTTGGACCCAAGAAGAAACACACCAAGGCACATCATCATTACATTAGCCAAGGTAAAAATGAAGGAGAGAATCCTAGAAGCAGCAAGAGATAAGGGGACAGTCACCTACAAAGGAGTTCCCATCAGACTGTCAGCTGATTTCTCCAAAGAGACCTTACAGGCAAGAAGGGGCTGGAAAGAAATATTCCAAGTCATGAAAGACAAGGACCTACATCCCAGATTGCTCTATCCAGCAAAGCTCTCATTTAGAATGGAAGGGAAGATAAAGTGCTTTTCAGATAAGGTCAAATTAAAGGAGTTCATCATTGACAAGAACTTGAGGAACAACAACAAAGGCAGCCCAGAGCAAGCAGAAGGAAGGAAATAACCAAGATCAGAGCAGAATTAAATGACATAGAGACTAAAAGCACAATTCTAAGGATCAATGAATCCAAGAGCTGGTTCTTTGAAAAGATAAACAAAATTGACAAGCCTTTAAGCAGACTCATCAAGAAAAAAAGAGAGAAGACCCAAATAAACACAATCAGAAATGAAAGAGGAGAGATTACAACAGATACTACAGAAATACAAAGGATTGTAAGAAATTACTACAAAGAGCTGTATGCCAAGAAATTTGAAAACCTAGGTGAAATGGACAACTTTCTAGAAAAATATAATCTTCCAAAACTCAATGAAAAAGAAGCAGAAAGCCTGAACAGACCAATAACAACAAAAGAAATTGAAGCAGTAATCAAAAAACTCCCAACACACAAAAGCCCGGGACCAGATGGTTTCACAGGAGAATTCTACAAAGCATTTAAGGAAGAGCTAACCCCTATCCTTCACAGACTATTCCAAAAAATCCAAAAAGATGGGAAACTTCCAAACTCTTTTTATGTGGCCAACATCATCCTAATTCCAAAACCAAATAAAGACACAACAAAGAAAGAAAACTTCAGGCCAATATCACTGATGAACATTGACGCTAAAATCCTCAACAAAATACTGGCAAATCACATCCAACAACACATTAAAAAGATCATACACCATGACCAAGTGGGATTCATTCCAGGGATGCAAGGATGGTTCAATATTCGCAAGTCAGTAAATGTAATACCTCACATAAACAAAAGCAAAGACAAAAACCACATGATCATATCAATTGATGCAGAAAAAGCATTTGATAAGGTACAGCACCCATTCATGATGAAAACACTCGCAAAGTGGGAATAGAGGGAGCATTCCTCAACATAATAAAGGCCATATATGAGAGACCTACAGCCAACATCATACTCAATGGCCAAAATTAAAATCTTTTCCACTAAGATCAGGAACAAGACAAGGCTGCCTACTTTCACCAATTCTATTCAATATAGTACTGGAAGCCTTAGCCACAGCAATCAGACAAGAAAAAGAAATAAAAGGCATCCAAATCGGAAAGGAGGAAACCAAACTGTCACTGTTTGCAGATGACATGATAGTATACATAGAAAATCCTATAGACTCTACCAAAAAACTGCTTGACCTAATACATGAATTTGGCAAAACAGCAGGATACAAAGTCAATATCCAGAAATCAAAGGCATTTCTGTACACCAACAATGAAACAGCAGAAACAGAGATCAAGGAAAAAATCCCATTCGAAATAGCAAAAAGAAAAATAAAATATCTAGGAATAAACCTAACCAAAGAGGTAAAAGACCTGTATTCAGAAAACTACACAAAACTGAAGAAAGAAATCAAGGAAGACACAAACAAATGGAAACATATACTGTGTTCATGGATTGGAAGAATTAATATCATCAAAATGTCCACACTACCCAAAGCAATTTACACATTCAATGCAATACCTATTCAAGTACCAATGGCTTATTTCACAGACATAGAACAAACACTTCAAAAATTTATATGGAATTATAAACGACCCCGAATAGCTGCTGCAATTTTGAGAAAGAAGAGCAAAGTAGGAGGGATCACAATACCCAACACTAAACTATACTACAAGGCCACTGTAATCAAAACAGCCTGGTACTGGCATAAAAACAGGCACATAGACCAATGGAACAGAACAGAGAGCCCAGAAATAACCCCAAGTCTCTATGGTCAATTAATATTTGACAAAGGAGGCAGCAACATTAAATGGAATAAAAATAGCCTCTTCAACAAATGGTGTTGGGAGAACTGGACTGCCATGTGCAAAAAAATGAAACTTGAGCATCAACTTACACCATATACAAAAATAAATTCAAGGTGGATAAAAGACTTAAATATAAACCGTGACACCATTAAAGTCCTAGAGGAGAACGTAGGTAGGAAAATCTCAGATATTTCACACAGAAACTTTTTTACTGACGTGTCCCCTAGAGCAAGGGACATAAAGGAAAGAATAAACAAATGGGGCCTCATCAAAATTAAAAGCTTCTGCACAATTAAAGAAACCAGTATCAAAATTAAAAGAGAACCAACTGTATGGGAAAACATATTTGCCAATGATACCTCAGACAAGGGTTTAATCTCCAAAATATATAAAGAACTTACACGACTGCACTCTAAGAAGACAAGGAACCCAATTAAAAAATGGGCAAAGGACTTAAACAGGCACTTCTCCAAGGAGGACATACAGAAAATCCAAAGACACATGAAACGATGTTCAATATCACTAGCTATCAGAGAGATGCAAATTAAAACCACAATGAGATACCACTTCACACCAGTCAGAATGGCCATCATAAACAAAGCAACAAACAACAAGTATTGGAGAGGTTGTGGAGAAAAGGGGTCCCTAGTGCACTGCTGGTGGGACTGCAGACTGCTACAACCACTATGGAAAACAGTATGGAACTTCCTCAGAAAACTAAAAATGGATCTGCCTTTTGACCCAGCAATTCCACTGCTGGGACTATATCCCAAGAACACTAAAACACCAATCCAAAAGAACCTGTGCAGCACAATTTACAATAGCTAGATGCTGGAAGCAACCAAGATGCCCATCAGTAAATGAGTGGATCAGAAACCTATGGTACATTTACACAATGGAATTCTATGCAGCAGAGAGAAAGAAGGAGCTCCTACCCTATGCAACAGCGTGGATGGAGCTGGAGAGCATTATGCTAAGAGAAACAAGCCAGGCAGTGAGAGACAAATACTATATGATCTCACCTTTAAGAGGAACCTAAACAACAAAACAAAGAAACAAGCAAAATATTACCAAAGACACTGAAATAGAGGCCAGGCTGACAGTGACCAGAGGGAGAGAAGAGGGAATTTCAGGGGACAGTGGGAAGGGTTCACCGGAACAAACTTAAAGGACACATGGTCATAAACTAAGGGGAGGGTGGTAATGGGGGGGAAGTGGGGAGGGTGGGAGGGGGGACTGGATTGAGAGTAAAAAGGAGAAAACTGTACTTGAGCAATGATTAAAATAAAATTTAAAAAAAAGAAGAAACCTATTATTTGTTAATAATAATTCTTGTAACAAAGAAGGACTCTGTTTGAATAAGACATTTAACTCTACCGGAAAACCGTCAAAATATACACATTTAGTTACAGGACATTTTACTGCCATCTGCCCAAACTGTGGTAAACACATGTTTTGTCTTTGAAGTAAAACAGGTAATAAATAACATTGCTTTTCTCAAGTGCCACTGTCTAGCTGTGACTAGCACGCCCTTCAGCGTGGCAGCCTGAACCATCATCACAGCAGCACTGATTTTGTCTTTTACAAATGACTGTTTTGCCCTGGCTGGCGTAGCTCAGTGGGTTGAGCACGGGCTGCAAACCAGAGCATCGCAGGTTCTATTCCCAGTCAGGGCACATGCTTGGGATGCAGGCCACTGCCCCCAGCAACCGCACATTGATGTCTCTCTCTCTCTCTCTCTCCCCCCCTTCCCTCTCTAAAAATAAATAAATAAAATCTTTAAAAAATCTTAAAAAAAGAACAATTGTAAAAAAAAGACGTTTAAGTGCTAAAAAATAAAAATAAATAAAAATTAAAAAGTATACTTTTCTTTTTAAAAAAGTGATTGTTTCCCTCCCTTAAATAGATCACAGATCAGTTCTCTTTCCCACCATCCACGGTCACTGTCGCTATACTAGTTCACGTCCGAGTTTCTGGCTTAGGCTCTTGCAGTAGCCTGGATCTGGTCCTCCTGCCTCCAGCCCAACGGACCCCCCCCCCCCCCCGGCCCCCACCAGCTGCTGTCAGCACCCCGGATGCCCTGGCGTTTGCCCGTCTCCCTCTGCCGCGGGTCCTGCACAGAGAACGTCCTGCACGCCCGCCCAGGCCTCGGGCAGACACAGCTCCCCGGGGACGTCTTCCTCCTTCTCATCCCCGCCGTTGTGGGGTCTGCCACAGTCCCCGGGGGTTCATGGATTTGTTTCTGAGTCTGTCCCCACTCGGTCGTTTCTCCATCTCGCAGAGCTTGCGGAGCTTCCTCTTTGTCCCCAGGGCACCTACAGCGAGCGCATCAGGACCTCGCGTCACACTGTTTCAGCCCCACAGGTTTAGTGTCTTCTCGTCATTAGACGGAGCGCCTGGCGTCGGGGATTGGTCTTGTGAATCGTCGAGTGCGGCGCCCGGCAGCCTCCGCGTTGCGGGCAGCACTCGTGTCTTCCTGGCTGACTGGACGCCTGGAAGCCCAGGCCCTCTCCCCCTGCCCAGAGTCTGGGAGGGGATGGGGATAGGGGTGCTGTCCTTGCGGAGTGAGCGCTCCCAGCCCTGCCCTTGTCATTAGCCACATGGCCACTAGGGGGCAGGCAGCCTCCATCCTTCCCCAGGTCAGGGCCCAGCCCGAACCAGAGGCAGCCTTCCCTGCGGGAACACCGATTCTCCCAAAACCGGTGTGCAGGAGGATCACTTAGTAAAACGGTCAGCGCAGCAGACAGGCAACCTGCTAAATCACTGCGGAGTTAATTGAAGCTTTGGTTTTATCCAGCGTGCTCTTCAAAACTTAATATTTTCTTTAAGAACAAGTGCAAGCCCTGGCTGGTGTGTCTCAGTTGGCTGGAGTGTCCTCCTGTGAACAAAAGGCTGTGGGTTCAATTCCCTGGTGGTCCTGGCGCCTACGTATCTCTCTCACACTGATGTTTCTCTCTCTCTCCCTTCCTGGCTTTCTAAAAGTAGTGAAAAAATGTCCTCAGGTGAAGTGTGCTTTTCAACTCAGTTTACTCTGTTGTCTATTTTGAGGACATGATAGCTGGTTAGGCCTGTGGCTGTGCCCCGGAATGGACTCTGCTTCTGGGAGTGACACAGCTGGGGTGAGCCACCACAGCTGAGGTCTTACCTTTCACCGAATCGAGTCAACGCAAGTGGACCTAATGCCCGAGGGTGGGAGCCTTCGGGACCTTCTTATGAATGGGGTAGATGGGGTGGGGGATGGGAGAGGCCTTGTCAGTGTCCCACCAAGGGGTAGCCCGTGGCCCGAAGCCCCCGGTGGGCAGTGACAGCATCCCTTCAGCTTCGGAACAAGACCAGGCCAGGAGAAGGTGCCCCCTGGGGACAGGGCAGCCCCTGAAAGCCTGCTCCTCCTTCCTGGACCACGACTCAGAGGGCTCAGCACTTCCGACATTGCAAAGACCAAGCCTGGTGTGAAAGTGTGAGGTCAAGTTCACGGAATGGCCAGCCTCTCTCTGCACCCCGGTTACAAGTCTTCTCTCGTGGATGTCACGTCCCCCAAGCCATGACACTAAGAAAAAAAAAAGCCACTCTCCACAGGACACACTGGGTCTGATTTCGCCCCAGTATGAAGTATCTAAAGTCATCAAAGTCTTAGGAACCAGAGCAGGAACGGGGGTCCCAGGGCCGGGGGAGGGGGAAGGGGAGGGGAACTCGGGTCTCCCAGGGAGGCAGGGAGGACGGGTCCAGAGTCAGGCCGCTGGACTGCACACCTAAAAATGGCTATGATGGTCCCGTTAATGTTCGTTGCTGTGCTTTCTTTGTTTTGGGTTGTTTTTTACCACAATGAAATACAGTGTGAAAGAGTCTTGCTCCGTGTCCCACTTTTTTCTGTCATGGGAGGCTTTGGGACGCTATGGCTTCTCACCAAAGGGCTTTCATTGTATGAGCTACTTGAAGGCATGGAGGTGTCAGCATCTCAAGTGCTTTACTAGCTCAGGAAGATAATTCTTGGCGGGGGAAGCAGCAGCGTTAGTCTGAGGGTTCCTCAGGCTGGGGGTTTTAGGGAAGGCTTCCTGGAAGAGGAGGTGAGGAATTGTTACCGACACTGCCAAGGCTGTTTCAGGGTGGACAGAGGCCCGGGAGCTGCTGGTGGGAACGACGTCTTCATTGAAGCCCCTAAAGGTGCCATCCTTTCTGTCCCCAGCAGCAGGAACCCCCCCCCCCCCCCCCCCCCGACAGCTCGCGGTGTCCAGGGCACGACGGCCCGTCTCCGGGGACCCTCCCGTTTGCCCCCCACCAGTCCATTCCGTAGCTGCACCAGGGGCCGAGCTGTGGAGGCGTGTGCCCGTCCCTCCCTAACCCCGCCGCTCCTGACCTCGTTCTCGGTGGCCGGGCACTAAATCTGGGCTTCCGGTGGGTTGCAACTGTTCCGTTTAGGTGAAACCACTGTTTAGAAACTTCTTCTTCTTCGGAAACGCTGGTCATTAGAAAGACTCAGCGCCCGCAGAGCTGGCCCCGCCCCGCTCCCTGGCCCCGCCCCTCCCACCACTGCTTTAGGGTTCGGCCCGCGGGAGCAGGCGGACCCGGCAGCCGCTTCAACCAGCGAGAATGGAGCCGGCCCAGCGTGGAGGTTCTGAGACTGTGGCAGGGCAGGCGACAGGAGCAAGTGCTGAGACTGTGGCAGGGCAGGCGACAGGAGCAAGTGCTGAGACTGTGGCAGGGCAGGCGACAGGAGCAAGGTATGTGTGGGCAGAGGTGTGCCGACACCCGCGGGGGTCCGACCCGGAGAGGTGGCAGGGGCCGCCCGGAAGGCGCGATTTCAGCACCTCGGAAATGGTTCCTCCTTCTTCAGCTCTGGTCTCCCCAGACCCACAGGGGAGGGAACAGAGGCTCCCACCTGTCTTGGGGCGGGGGGGGGGGGGGGGAGATTCTGGGAAGGGTTGCTCCCCGAAAGACTGGGATGAAGGCCTGGTGGGCGAGGCAGGAGAGGGGAAGTGAACGGGGTCCACTGCTCAGGGACCCCCTGACGTTGGGACTGCGCCACCAGCAGCCACCCACGCCCCGCCGCGCCCTGCCCCGTGCGTGCCTTCTCCCCTCCCCATGAAGGTGGCAGTTGGGACCCTGATTCCCACATTCAGTTTTTGATATTCTTGAGCCTTTGCTCACTCAGATTCCCATACCTGAGCCCTGAAAATGGTCGAGGTTTGCTAGAAATAATATTTCTGACCGTACCTACCTTTACGCCGCCTGGGCTGTCGCCCACACGCACTTTCGCTTCTACCCGAGGCCTGAGCCAGTCCTCCCCAGGCCGAGCTCTGGAAGCTTCCCTGACCACCTTTTTCCGCGGCTGTGAACTGGCGGGTGGGAGGAATCCTGGCGCCCCGCCCCCAGCCCCCAGCCTCCAGCTTTGCATGGGCTGCCCGCTGAGAAGAAGGTGGAGGCGGTCGCGAGTCGCTACTAGAGTTGAAGAGGGAGCTTGCTTTCTCTTTCTCTCCGGGCTCTGCTGGAGTCTCCAGAGTGGCCTGGAGTGATCCCAGGGAATTGGGCTGGTAAAGGAGAAGGGGGGGGGGGGAGTTGGGGGAGAGAGAGAGAGAGAGAGAGAGAGGAGAGAGGGAGAATCTTGATTGCACACAGCATCTTCAGCTGGAACGAGGGGACAGATGTCATTTAGTCGCAGTCTAATGGGGACCATGTAAACAATGGTGCTTACTGGGAAAGAAAGTCCTTTCTTCCCACACCCGCAGGAAGTCTCTGTTTATTTGCCCACTAGTGTTTTTAATTTTTTTAGTTAATGTACAGAAATAATACTACTCTCTGGTTTGGAATACAGTATGAAGTCACTCCTCTTTATTGTTCAAAGTGACATCAGTCTCTCTCTGCACTTGCACAAACTCTTTCTCTTGCCTTCCTCACACCCCCCTCAGCATCCCTCATCCCACCCCGTTCATGGAGTGGATGCGGCAAAAGTAAGTTAACACTTGTGCCTATGCGAAACCAGGTCTATTCTTTTTAAAAAATATATTTTATTGGTTATGCAATTACAG